>NC_072405.2:100936000-101245750 GCF_028858775.2 Pan troglodytes | reverse complement strand
AGTTAGTGGGTGCAGCGCACCAGCATGGCACATATATACATATGTAACTAACCTGCACAATGTGCACATGTACCCTAAAACTTAAAGTATAATAAAAAATAAAAAAAAAGAAGTTACCAATGCAAAAAAAAAAAAAAAAAAAAAAAAGTTAAATTTTGCTATTTTCCAAAGTTGGAACTTGACCGCACTTTATCCGGGTTTTCTCTTATGTTCCTATGTCATTTAGATGCCATTAAATGACCCCAGATATTTCTTTGGAGCTTCAGATTTAAATATACTATCTCTATTCACTATCTAGCCTAGAATTATTTCAACTTGATATCTCATGGTCATTTCAAGCACAACCTGACCCAGCATTCCCACCTTACTCTGCAAACCAATCTCCCATGTGTATTGATAAATATATTATGTTTTTCTTTTTCACCCCCTACATTATTTCTAGAAAAAGAATATATTATTTTAATGAATGTTATCCTGTCTGTCCAACTGACCAACCAAGAAATATTAGTGTATTTTTTATCATTCTCCATATTTAAATGGTAATATCCTATCAATTATGTCCCTTGACATTTTAATTCTGTCCTCTTATTCTCATGATTTCTACTTCAGTTCATGTATTCAGCATCTCTCACCAGGACTATTGCATTGGTTTTCTAATTTATCTCTTGACCTCCAATACTGCAATTATCTATTCATTTACTAGAGTGGTAGTTCCTAAATGCATACGTCATTTTAGATTCTCTGGCATCAAATCTTTTAGTGGCTCCCAATTTCTTAGCCATGGCATACAGTTGTGCAAGTTGTATGCTGCACAACCCGAAGAGGTACAATTTCCATTGTTATTTTAGGTTTGTATATTTAGTTTCATATAAATTATTCTGAGGACTTCTTTTACTTGTTGGCATAAATGTACCATATGGTTTACTATCAGCCCATTGCCTAAAATCCAAAATCAAACTCCAAACTTCTTTTAGTCTTTGCCTAACTTTTCTAGGGATATCTTTGTTTTCTTCTGTCTCTACACACACAACCTAGTTATTTCCTAGCCCCAACAAATTGCACTTCTACTTCCACAAACATATTATGCAGTTTCTTTCTTCTGTTCCTGAGTCTTATCCTGCTAGACCTAGAATGGCCTGGCTACTCCTTTCCTTGCCCTTGTCTACCTAGAAAACACCTATTTAACCTAAAAAATTAGCTGAAACATCCCTTGCTTCTACTCTTCATCTGTAGAAACATTCTGTGGCAGAAAGGTTATTCTGCTGCTTATTCCTTGAACAAATTTTCTTTTCACACCTGAACAATTCTAATGTAATCAGCTGAAATGACTTACTCCCCCATCTATTCACATTTTAAGCTATCCTTAAGTCTTGTGTAATAAAGCCATCCCTGGCTGCCTTGTCTGAAAATTGTAATGTAAAGAACATTGTTTGCCACCTTTTCCCCTTATAAATTCCTGTAGCACTAGCTACACTACCATTTTCCAGGTGTTCTTCATAATCCTAGTGTTTCATAAGGTGTTTTTGTGAAGCGAAAGATTAATAATTTGAAGAGTGAATAGTTAGATGTTTGAGAGCATTGAATGGTCTTTTCAGCTTGGAGATTCACTGTCCACATTTTTGTATATGCCCCTTGACTTTCACATGCAGTAATATAAAAAACCAATTAGCTGTAAAAATCATCCTTTTAAATGCATAGCTCAGCTCATATGACAGTTAAGAAAATCCCCAGGGACCAAAAATGAAGATTAAGTGACAACCAGGACTATCCTGAAGGTATATGCCAACACTAGGGATCTACAGCCTTGGAAGAACGAGAGAGAAGGCGTTGGCCTCACACAAGGTAGCGGGGTTAGAATACTGCCTCCTCCCAATAAAGTACTTAAAGTACTCTTCCCCTGGAAAAGAGTGAGTTAGGAAAAAGAAATCAACCAGAAAAGGAAGATTGCAGAGGAAAAAATTTATAAGAACAGTGAATTTAGGTTTATATTTTTATATCACTTATGCGATCTAGGAAAACCTAGTTCCAGAAACTGACTTAAAGTTTAGGGTTAGTATCAGTCTAGGGAGCCTGCGAAAAGCAAATGAAAGTTCTGTATGTAGGAAAGCACCCCCAAACTATGCATGCCAAAATTTTTTTATATTGAGATCTGCCAAAATAAGTTTTCAACAAAAGTTACTAGTCATAGGAGAAAACAAGATTCCAGAAGCATAATCAACATTGACAGCAAACAGCATAATTAGACCTCTAAAAACTTCAGATTTATAATTATTAAATATGGAGTATGTTAAAACTATGCCTAAGATGTTTTAAAATAAAAATAAGAGAAAACATGTAAGACTATTTAAAAATTACCAGGTACTCACAGAAATGTATATGTGAGTGTTTGTAGCAAATTTGACACATGCAACAGCTTGGATGAATTGAATTTATGCTGAGTAAAAAAAAAACTAGCCATACAAGGTTACCTGCAGTAAGATTTCATTTATGTAACATTTTTCAAATGGCAAAATTGTAGAAATAGGGAACAGATTAATGATGGTGTGGCAGGCACAGGGTGCGGGATGGGCAGAAAGGAGGGTGTGGTTATAAAAGGATCCTTACAGTGATAGACTGTTCTCTATTTTAGCTGTGGTATGAACCTAAACGTGATAAAATTGCATAAAATTAAAGACAAATCCATACTCATATACCTGAGAAATCTGAATATTGGTGGATTATATGAATGTTAATATCCTGTTTATAATATTGTATTATAATTTGCAAGATTTACTATGGGGGAAATAGGGCAAAGCGTACATGGTATTTTTATGTGTTATTTATTACAACTGCTTGTGAATCTATAATTGTCTCAAATAGAAATTTGCAAAAAAATAACCAGATAGATATAGAAAGAAACAATAGAACTTCTAGAAATTATTACAGAAATTAAAATGCACGTATGGTTTAAAGAACACATCAGCTAAAGGTGAAGACTAAAGTTGTGAATTGGAAGATAGAGGTAAGTGAATTACCCAGAATCTAGCATAGAGAGACAAAGATGAATGTAAGATTAAGAGAAAATATATTATTAAGATGCCAATTATATATCTGACCTGGAAGGAACAAATAAAGAATGGGATATGGCACTTTAGGAGATAATCTCAAAGAATTTTCAGATCTATGAAAGATATGAATTTTTATATTCAAAAAGAACAATGAAATCCAAGCAGGATAAGTAAATGTGTTACAGTGAAATTGTAGAAAACCTAAGAGAAATAGAAGGTAATTAAAAGCAGAGAGACAAAAGGCATATTTTCAATAAGAAAAAGATAACAGTTCTGTCAGCAAATGTCTCAACAGCAAAAATAGAAGCCAGAAAACAAGTTTTAAAATACATCAAAAATACTAAGAGAAATTAACTGTCAAACTGGTATTATACACCTATCTAAACCATCAAAGAATAATGAAGGTAAAATAAGTATATTTTCAAAAGCAAAACCAACAAACTTACAAACAAAACCCAGGGTATCTACCATCCTGGTACCCTTACTAAAAAAAAAAACTGCTAAATGATGAACTAGGGAATATGAACAAATATTCCAGAAGAAATTTCTGCAGTGCAGGAAGGAAAGGTAAACCAAGAAATTGTAACAATTCACCAGAAACGCTGACTGTATAAAATAGCCAAAACGACAGTACCAATTATATTAATGCTAATAAATTTTGAGAAACAAAAATACAATAAAACTGAAATATTGGAAAACAGTAGCATTAAGATGCTAGTGGAATGTTTGGTGTTAAAACTTTCTAAAATCTTTATATTTATCAGGAAGATGGATTTAATAATTGACTTTAGATTTTAAAACATATGAAAGTTAAAATTTTAAGTGCAACTGCCAAATGAATGAAATAAATTGTAAAACTTTCAGAATAATAAGAGGAAAATGAAATGAAAGAGTCATGGTCAATATAAAAGAAGTCTGGAAATAAAGGTAGAAAAGCAGAAAATACAGGAATAGTAGCAAGCCAAAATAAGGTGTCAGAAATAGTCCATGTATATCATTAGACTAATCTTGCTAGTAAAACTTAACAGAAATGGTAAGACTAGATGTAAGAACAGCTATATACAATTTGAAGAAGGAACACATGAATATTAGAACATAGAGTGAATGTATAAGGATAGAAAAAGATACAACCATAAATCACTAACCAAAGGAAAAGACATACCAGGCAAACACTAGCCAACATTAAAATGTAATGTTAATATCAATTAAAATAACAGAGACTGCTGTTTTCTCCTTCCTTTTATTAGTAGACCTCTGAATTTGACTAGCCACTCAGCTAGAGATGGATTTCCTAGCCTGTCTTGCAGATAGTGTGGCCATCTTTAAGTTAGGACCAATGGAATGTGAACAAAAGTGATGAGTACAGTTTTCTGATACTCTCCTTAAAGACAAAATTGCCTGTCTTCGTTTTTTCTCTCCTCTTTGAATTGAGTGGAAAAGCCAACTGGCAGGAATGTTGTTACCTGTGTAGAGTTTGGCAATACCAATCAGGGAGTACAGCTGACTACCAACCCTAGGCTGTACATTTACCTTTAAGTTTTATCTGCTAGAAAAATAAACTTATTTTTAAACTTCTGTATTCTGAATTTCTGAATGTTATGTTCCTTTCTCTCTACAACCTCACCAGCATCTGTTATTTTTTGACTTTTTAGTAGTATTAATTCTGACTGGTGGGAGATGGTATCTCATTGTGGTTTTTATTTGCATTTCTCTAATGATCAGTGATGTTGAGCTTCTTTTCATAGAATTGTTGGCTGCATGTATATCTTCCTTTGAAAAGTGTCTGCTCATGTTCTTTGCCCACTTTTTAATGGGCTGGTTTTTTTTTTCTTGTTTTAAGTTCTCATAGATGCTGGATGTTAGACCTTTGTCAGATGCATAGTTTGCAAAATTTTTCTCCCATTCTGTAGGTTGTCTGTTCACCCTGTTGATAGTTTCCTTTGATGTGCAAAAGCTCTTTAGTTTAATTAGATATCATTTGTTCATTTTTGCTTTTGTTGCAGTTTCTTTTGGTGTCATCATCGTGAAATCTTTGCCTGTTCCTATGTCCAGAATGGCATTGCCTAGGTTGTCCTCCAGGCAACCTATATAACTATAAATGTTATAGTTTACATTTAAGTCTTTAATCCATCTTGAGTTAATTTTTAAATTTGGTATGAGGAAGGAGTCCAGTTTCAATGTTCTGCATATGGCTAGCCAGTTATTCCAGCACCATTTATTGAATAGGGAATCCTTTCCCCATTGCTTGTTTTTGTAAGGTTTGTTGAAGATCAGATAGTTGTACGTTTGTAAGTGTGTGGCCTTATTTCTGTGTTCTCTATTCTGTTCAATTGATCTGTGTGTCTGTTTTTGTACCAGTAATATATATTGCATGTAGATACCACATATGTACTAAATATGTAAGAGATTTTATGATTAATAAGTGCTTGTTGGTCATTGCCTTATCCTGTGAGGAGATGGCACTTGAGTTGTGGAGTAGCAGTAGGTTATTTTTTTCAGAGAAGATTTCTCAGATGTAGTGACTATTTAATTTGAGTGATGAAAAGAGAGCACAGGTTTTCTAAGCAGAATTCATGCACTGAAATTAATGTACTAAAGTGTATTCTCTTGGCTCACAGAAAAGCCGCTCTAATATTCACTTAGAAACTTTTGACTTATTCAATACATAATTTTAATAAGCTTAGTTGGCTTCTAATAAATGGTATATTACAAACTGCCAAATGCAGATGCACAGGCAGTGATAAGAAACAACAACCAGATGTGATGTATAAGGCAAGAAAAACCACCAGTGGATGCATAGAAATTAAAACCAAAAATAGACTAGGGCTAAATGTTACATAAAAGCAGTGAATCCTGCATGCCCTAGTAACTCTAGATAGCAAGCTGTACAATATATAGTAATTAATGGTGGTCCCCAGGTCATCCAGATGTTTGTGTTTGGGCTCAAGTACCCAGGAAAATTTACGATGTATATTTGCAACAAACTTCATCAGTTTTTCAAAAAGATTTGGAAATTAAAGGAAATAATTTTGTATGCAAAATTAACTATTTGGAATCACATGTTTCTAAATCATGCCTAGTAAGTGATGAATTTCTGTATTTTACTTATTCATCAGACATTCTTTGAGAGGTTATTATGTGTTAGGCATAATCTTGACACTGGCCACACAAAGGTGAATCAGATACTTCTGTGTCATTCACTAACACGATGCCTTGCATATGGTATATAGTAATAAATATATGTACGTTAAGACAGAGAAGAAAGTGCTAATTTGGCTACTAATCTCTGCTATAACTTATATCATTTTGAAAATTACCACAATTAGATACAGAGAGGGTTAATACTATTAGATTTGGAATTTCAATTGAGTAGCACAGTAGAGGGTTTTTAGCAGTATGTATTAAAAACAATTCAAAAAGTTTAATCCCTTTAATTTGTAATCCTAATTCTAAATTTAAAAATCTTAAGAATGATTAAAAATAAGCACAATGCTTTTAAATGATACTTTGTTGGCATTATGTATAATAATGAACATACTTTAATGTACAATAGTAGAAAATTTTTTAATTATGTTATATTCATCCATCAGAATTTTAGTTTGAGAATATTATGGGAAAAGGTTCATGCTATATATTGGTAAGGTACAAAATTGGCTACAGGAAAGTATGCAAAAATACTGAGTGACTATTTTATGATATTGGGATTATAGGTAATTTTTTCTTTCCTTTTTCTTCATTGTTTCTTTCCTTTTTATTCTACTTTCTAAATTTTTTACATAAATACATACTCTTTTAACTGTAAAAAAATCAAATGCTATTTGTAAGATAGCTGTTTTTCCGTTCTGAAATAGATTTTTTGGAAATAAACTTTTATCTTGGGAGATTAGTAGGTACTACAATGGATTTCTGTGGATATTATCAATTGAACTTTGTTTAAAGCCACAATAATATCACAAATTCACCCTGAACGATTTTGTCACCCATTAAAAATGACATGTTTAATGCATGTTCTTGTCTGTAAAGTTGAAGCAATGAATAAAAATTATATAATATTACTAAAGCCATAGATAAGAACTCACAAAAATGAAATAGAGAATTTTTATGTAAATACTTAATGTTCTCTTTTGCTTTCATGAATTTGCAGCTCCTCAGTGGGTAGTGCACTTCCACGAAGACGCTGCTGTGCATACATTACCATTGGAATGATATGTATTTTCATTGGAGTTGGGTTAACTGTGAGTGTTACACTTTGATGTTAGAATTCTGTCCTCTCAACTTTATCAGTAGTCAATCATGAGGCCTGGGACAACCTTCAGGGATTCCTGAAGAGGCTGCATCCTTGGCATGCCAGCACTAGAAGCTTCTGAATGATTATGAGCAATCAGAAACCCAATCCATGGACCTCTTTTTGATTGAACTCGCCCATCCAAGTGAAACGGTGTCTTTTTACCTCCAAAAGTCCTTACTGTTGGGGATTTTATCATCTATTTAGCAAAAGTCCATTTAAAAAAAAATCAGTGCCAGAACTAATTTTTATGGCTATGGGGTCTCTTATTATTCAAAGCAATATTCATTCAGCTACAGAGATCTAAAAAAACCACTCTTCTCTTTATCCAAATCAAGCAGAGATTTATTACCAATATGAGGATGGCTTGTTTTTAGAGGAGACTGGAGCTAAGCAGTTAGCATGGGGATTATGCCAGAAGAGGAAGATAATCTCTTTTGCTGCCATTTCCATGCTCCTTTGTTTGTCAGTACAACTAGTCCCTTATTACTAGCAATGTCCTATTGTGTCCCATGATAGTAAGAAGTTACATGGATTAAATTCCTTGTAGAGATAATATAGTTTAGTGTGCTTTTTTGCTTACTTCATAACATTTATAGTTACTACAAGTAGCAGTATGGTCTATCAGTTGCAGTCAACAGATACACCTACTCTTATAAGGACTTTGTGTATTTGGTCTGGGGGTATATTTCATAACAATCACATGTAAGCTGATACAAGTTCCCTAAGCAGATATTTTCTTAAAGTTTCTAATATTTTGTTTTTATATTGCTTTTTACTTTAGGTTGGCACCCCAGATTTTGCAAGGCGATTTCGAGCAACCTATGTTTCTTGGGCAATTGCTTATCTCCTAGGATTGATCTGCCTTATCCGAGCTTGTTATTGGGGAGCCATAAGAGTCAGTTATCCAGAACACAGTTTTGCATAAGCTTGTTTATGATTCAGTAATGCAGGTGAGAGTGTCTAGCAGTTCTTGGTAAGCTACTCTGGACATCTTTAAATTATTTATCCTAATGGATTCCATTCTGGTTTATGTATAATCGTTTCAAGACTTTGGGAGTCTTTTATGAACAAATGCTCATTGCACTATATTATATGCAAATTGTTTTGCTGCTAGGTTTTCAAAATTTGAATAATAAAGCCTTTTCATGTTCTTTTACATCTCTTACAGATATTTTTGGATTTGTTACCAAACATTACATTTACTCTCACCCTTTTATTATTTTTAAATAAGTTATTTCATTACTTGCTGATACATGAGTATTCCTAAGTGTTTATAAATATTTCTACAATAGTTTCACATTTATATTTACATTTTAATTAAACAGTATCAAAATTGCTTGCTTAAAACCTAAGCAATATGCATTTTGCTTGAACTGCTTACTGTAACTTTAACCTAAGATTATAGTGACCTTATTCAGGAAAAAAATAAATAAATTTAGTGTACCTTCAAAGACTTGACATTCTTGTCAGAGGAAAAAAAATTTCTAGATACTGTATGCTTGCTTTTTGTTGTTTGTAGAAAGATAAAATATTTTGGTAGTAATTTAAAATACAAGAACGAATATTTATTTGTCCACAGTTGGAGATGTTGGATAAATGTCTTTTCTCAAAGATCACAGGACTTTTGTCTTTCATTTTTGTCTTTTTATTTACCATTTATAAAAGATCTGGTCTGGATTATGGAATTTAATGTTTATCAGCTCTATGTATTCCTTTATAGAGGCTTGAGGAAGTATTTCACATAACATGTTTTATAATACTTAACCATTTATCCAAAGATATATTTACATTGGGTTGTGCCCCTTTCCCTTAGATCATGGTAAATTTTTCTTATTGAGGTAATTATGTACTACTTATATTTGAAGGAAGCTTATGACATTTTACAGTAGCTAAAATGTTGAGATTAGAGGTACTTTTACTATTCTTCTCAAAGGTAACTGATCAGATAATTACCCAAATTATTCAAGAAAATAGATCAGAGATAAAGAACAACATAATTTTCTAAGAATTCATTGAAATTTATGGAATCAGCTCTCGCACTGCCCATCTTTGCAGTTTTGAAAAAGAAATTGCTTAATCACAAATGTTCTACAGTCTTTAAATGTAGTAGAATTAGACAGTGAGATCATCTGAGTAAATTGATTGGTGATTCCAGAGATAAGACTAATATTTTAAATTATTTATGATACTGATTAGTATAAAAACGTACTCATCACAGAATTTGAAGCAAAATACATGTACACTTCAAAGAGTAAATGACAAATGTATAAATGCTGTAGCTCAGGATTATATGTACCTTTAAAAATACACTAATAAAGATTATTGTTCAAAAATTACCTTGTTTTATTCCATTAAAAATAATGTCACTTCCAGAGTTGCCTTGAAATCTTGCTGTAAAGTTTTCATGTTTAGGAATGTACCTGTTTCTTTATATAATATTCATTTATGTTTTTTGTACTATTTTCAAATGGTTTTATTTTTAAAATATAGCTTTTAAATCCATTTGTAATACACTTGATGTTAGGTATAAAATAATCTTACTTCTTTTCCTAATGGTTAACTAGTTGTAACAGCATTGTATACTGAATAATCCATTCTTTCCCTCATTGATTGGAAAACTCACATTAAATTATATGCTATGTCATATTCCTTCTGGAATAATAACTTTATGAGAGCAAGAACCCTGGTAGTCTTGTTCACAGCTTTATCCCCACTTAGAACAGTTCTTGGTGTACATGTGCTCAATTTATGTGAATGAATATGCATGAATGAATAAATGGTTGAATGAATTGCTATTTTAAATTCTTATATACACTTGAATATGTACTTTATATTTTGTACCAGAATGTATAGGTAAGTATTTGTATAACCTTGGGTTAAGAAAAAACGTTCTAAGTAGAACCTAAAAGAAGAAATTATATAGGAAAGCATTGATACAATGAAACAACAACGACAAAATCCCCAAAATACTTCTGTATGATAAAAACCCTTAAGCAAAGCCAAAAGACAAACTGGTGAAGCTATTTTCAAAATAGGAGAAAGACTGTAATATCAGAAGGGACTAACGGTATGAAAAAGCAATTCACAAAATGACTACAATAGGTCATAAACTGTTTTTCGATTTTTCTTTTTTTTTAAACAGGGTCTCACTCTGTCACTTAGTCTGGAGTGCAGTGGTGTGATCTCGGCTCACTGCAGCTTCCACTCCCCTGGCTCAAGCCATCCTCCCACCTCAGCCTTCCAAGTAGCTGGGATCACAGCGTGCGCCACTATGCCGGGCTTTTTTTTTTTTTTTTGTATTTTTTGTAGAGATGGGGTTTTGCTATGTTGCCTAGGCTGGTCTGGAACTCCTAAGCTCAAGCGATATGCCCAGCTCACCCCCCGAAAGTGCTGGGATTACAGGTGTGAGCCACCACACCCAGATCCCAATTTTCTAATATTTGAAGAATGTAAGTTAAAACAAAGAGATACTATTTTTCACTTACCATATTAACAAAGAAGTAGAAATTACAATAATACCCCTGTAATGCTGAGGACATTGGAAACACACACACACACGCGCACACACACACCACATATTCTTTGATCTAGTAATTCTCTAAGAATTTATCCTAAAGGTATTGTCAATTTTCTAATAAAGAGTAAAAATATAGTCCAATAATCCAATAACATGAGATTGATGAAATAAATTATGGCACACCTATACAATGAAATAGCAGACAATCAAGAATATGACGAAAAATTTCATCTATTGAATTGGAAATGGCTCGCAAATTGTGTGATACATAGAATATGATCCACATTTTAGAAAATGTATTTTATGTGTACATACTGAAAAAACTAAGGAAAATAAACCAAAAATATTAGGAGTGGTTATCTCTGGGTGAAGAGAGAGAAATTATTTTTACTTTATTTTTGAACTAGATTGTTGGAAAGTAGGTTTTAGTCTTGATGAATAGATAAGAGTAGTATATGATGATTACATCAATATTTGTTAATTTTCATTTTGATTCTTGAAAAGTTTTAAAATGAGTTTATTAAAATCCAAACCAATGACGGTCATTGATAAAACCTTAAGCTTTAAAGTCAGAGAATATATATTTAAGCTTAGTCCTATGTGAGTTACCTAAAATTTTTAATTAATTAAATTCAAATTTATGAAACTTTATACTCAGTGTTGTCTTTTGTTATTTTGTTTTGTTTTGCTTTTTTAAGTAGAGCATGTCTTCCAGTGCCTAGGGAACATAGAAAATAACTGGGAAGAGGTTATTTGAAAGAATACACCATAGCCATGAATCAGAAAAGGAATGATGTGTTTGTCCCTTGCTGTTCAAAGTAGCAAAAATTGCCTTAGTTCTTCTTAGAAAAGAGAAAAATGGCACCATGACCAGGTATTCTTGAACAAGTCATTTGTGAGTACATATATGTTATTTTAGAAGAAAAAAGGAAACTTGACATGTGCCAAGTAGAGTGCTAACCTTACAATACATGCTGTTTAAATATTCACAAGAACCTAGGAAGCAAGTACAGCATTCTTGTTTCTATTTTACCAGAGGAAATTGAACTGCTGCTCCCACAGATCTGAAAAAGTAGATGCTGAGTAGGACAGGAATCTGCATTCAAAACAATCACTCCCTCATGATTCTATTGGAGATTTTTCCTGGATCACACCTGGAGAAGAAGAAACACTACTACACCATGTAGAAAATAGTATTACATGTTTATATCCACTTTGGCATTTATATTTTCACATACAGAAAAATGCTGTGATTTATTTTATTTTATTTTTTTCCCATAAGTTATTGGGGTACAGGTGGTATTTGGTTACATGAGTAAGTTCTTTAGTGGTGATTTATGAGATATTGGTGCACCTTTTGTTTAGCTTTTGTTTAGTTTTGATATGGCTATACCTGCACTCATATGCTATGATAAACCTCTACAGCCATTTCCCTGTTTATGATCTGCATAAATTGCTATAAAATCTAAGTTTTCATTTATTCAATGTATGTTTCTGGTATGCTCATACATATATATGTAATAAGTAATGAAGACAAAAGCCCTAGTGTTTATGTAGCCACCTTACGTATGTTAACATTTAGTCTGTCACAGTTATTATTCTACCATTGAAGAGGCTAAGACAGATTCAATAATTAAAGGTCACTTAGCTTATATGTGAGGAAGCCAGCTGGAATCAGTCTGTCTGCTTCTGAAATGTGTCTGCTTTCCACTACATAAGGTTTTATTGTTTCACTTTGTAGTGAAAAACTTTTGATTTTTGTGCCCCCTGCTGTTCATTGTCTGTAGGTCATCTGAAGAAAGAGAATTATTAGAAAATATTTGCCCAAAATAGTCATTTCAAAAGCATAGAATAATTTAAAATTTTTAATGAATTTGATATTATATCCAACTACATTAATTTTAGAGCATTTTGATTTATGTAGCAAAATATTATTACGTGTATTTTCTTTTTTATAATTAGCATAAAATTATAGGAAGGCTAAGTAAAAATATTTTTTTCTTTCTTTCTTTTTTTTTTTTTTTGAAAAAAGGTCTCACTCTGTCAGCCAGGCTGGAGTGCAGAAGCAGAATCTCAGGGCTGACTGCAGACTCAACCTCTCGATCACTACAGTCTCGGTCTCTGGGACTCAAGAAGTCCTTCCACTTTGACCCCCTGAATAACCGGGACTACAGGTGCACCACCATGCCCGGATAGTTTTTTTTTTTTTTTCTCTGTAGACAAGTGGCTTCGCCATGTTGCCCAGGCTGGAATGGAACTCCTGAGCTTAAGCGATCCGCCTGCCTCGGCCTCCCAAAGTGCTGCTGGGATTAAAGGCATATGCACCCAGTCAGAAGTGTTTTCTATTAAATATGAGGAAATTGACATGCGATGAGTTTTAAATAACATAATTGTATTTTCTTTTTCTTGTAATGGCAATATTTATGAAAATGATTTGTTAGCACAAAATGCTAATAAAAATTTGTACAGGCTTTTAATTTTAAAATTTGTTTTACATATGCAGTTACACATTTAAATAAATACTATGTTCTTTATATTTTGCTAAACATGCATATGTTTGACTTGAAGTGGAATATTAGATTAAAAACAGAGAAATAAAGAGCCTATTTGTTTTCTTTTGGGGACGGCCTCACAGAGTAAGGATCAGATCAAGCCAAAGATTTAAGAAGTAGGTCTAGTTTATAATACAGTAAATGAGAGTCTTTGATCTAACAGTCTTTTCAATTTTGTAACTAAGAGTTATTTAAGGTAACTTATTAAATAGGAAGTGATCGCACACATTGCTCTTATGAAATTTTGAATGCCCTGGGTGGCCTGTTGATAGGTGTAGGTAATAATGGTAGGATATACAGAGTTATGGAAAAGTTCCCAGTGTTCCAATAAATTTTTCTGAAAAACCTTGCCTCAGTATCTCATATTTCCACATGAGATATACCTTTGGCTTAAGATAGTGGACATTTAAATAATCTTGAAAATGCATTAAATTTTTTATTTTTTTAATTATTTTATTTTATTTATTTACTTTTTTAAGAAGGAGTCTCACTCTGTTGCCCAGGCTGGAGTGCAGTGGCGCCATCTTGGCTCACTGCAAGCTCCACCTCCCAGGTTCATGCCATTCTCCTGCCTCAGCCTCCTGAGTAGCTGGGACTACAGGCGCTCGCCACCATGGCCAGCTAATTTTTTTGTATTTTTAGTAGAGACGGGGTTTCACTGTGTTAGCCAGGATGGTCTCGCTCTCCTGACCACGTGATCCGCCCATCTCGGCCTCCCAAAGTGCTGGGATTACAGGCGTGAGCCACTGCACCTGGCCAAAATGCATTACATTTTTATTAGTTATTAAGCCTCAAGAAAGAGTTTAGGAAACGTGGAGAATTCCCTAGCTTATGTAAGGCCATGTTTTTTTTTTTTTTTTCTGGTTTCTTCTTATGTACCTGCCTAACTCCTTTATAAACTTCCCTTCTACCTACCATCCGCCATCCACAGATCTCCTTTAACTCCCTCCTCACCAATGCAGACTTCAGTATCTGGTTTTTATTCTTATCACATGCCACTGATTTAAATGTCAATGTGAATGGCTTATCTAATACTGCAGTCTGGACTCACAGTTCTTCGTCAAGTCTATTTTCCTTTCACTTCTGGTATTCACCTCTACAGCGGCATGCTGGGTGGTTATACTCAGAACCACTCCATCTCAACTCTCACACTCAGTTATCCCACTGTCTGAAAATACACCTCTTCGAAAATATACCTCGTCTGTCCAGAAGTCTCACACTGTGAGGACTTCAGGTTTATTATTCTTTCAATTTATCATCCCTTCCTTTATTTGCCAATGAATCTCACAACCACGCAGGTAAATGCCTTTATAAATTTCTGATCTTCACCTTCAGCTGTCTCCTCAACAGTGTTCACCTGTTTTCAGGTGAACATTCCCCAGAAATGCTATCTCAAAATTTGAAAGTCCTACTGCTTTCCACAGTAGACCCCTTCCACTTATACTGGATAATCTCTACTTCACCTATTCTTGCTTTTGTCCCTTCCCTTCACCTACAATCTAGATCCCATTCTCTTGTGCCTCCTCAGGCAAATCACAGTATCTTTTTATTTTTTTCCTGTATCGCTCTGGGTGCGCAAGTCAATAACTGGCATCACTATTTTCCACTTTCCATTCTCACACTCTACACTGTTAGCAGTTTTCCTTATTCTCTCAGCTATGTGTACTTTTCTTTCCTTATGGTCACTATCTACCTTTACTTATGGCTCTCAATAAACATTGCCTGGATTACTGTAAACCTCTGAACGGATTCCTCTGCCTCTCTTCTTGTCTTGCCTGATGCCTACTCTGCTTCCCAATCCATTTTTCATGTTGTCATTTAAGTAATTTTTTCCCAAATGGTCATAGAATACTATTAAACCCAAACTAAAATCCTTCAGTGTCTCTCCATATCCTTATAAAGGAGATAAAAGACACTTCATCTTTTATTAGCCTAATATCAAGCCACTACCAGGCAGTCTCTTGTATTTTGTGTTTCTGCAGTACTGAATTACTGATGTTTTCTTTTATTGGCTGCTGCTCTATTCCTGTATATCTCTGGGCTTGTTCTTTCACCTGCGAGGAATACCCTTTTCTAAGTGGGTAAATGTTTTATCCTTAAAAATCCTGCTCAGGCATTACCTCCCCTGTGAACCCTTTCGTGATGTCTCTTCTCCATCCTCCTACCGTTCAACAGAATTACGCCTTTCCATGTAGTCCTTCTTTTATTCCACGTAAACATTTCTACTACATATACTATCTTCTATTTCATATATAGGCACTATTATTAAGCTAGCGTTCTCTTCTTGCTAATTTTGCATCAGCCTTTCTCATCATATTTGAGTTTTTCTTTGTAACCTCAGTGTGTATCAGCCTTTCTCGTCGTATTTCAGTTTGTCTTTGTATCCTCAGTTTCTAGCACATAAACATAGGTCTTCAAAACCTTTGCTGAGCTGAACTGAGCTGAATGAAACTAAGTCATTATTATAGCTTTTAACATAGGGGTTTCTAACCACTGCCCTCCCCCAGACCCCAGACTGGTACTGGTCATTGGCCTGTTAGGAAACAGGCCACACAGCAGGAGGTGAGTGGCAGGTGAGTGACTGAAGCTTCATCTGCATTTACAGCCCCTCCCCATTGCTGGCATTACTGCCTGAGCTCTGCTACCTGTCAGATCAACAGTGGCCCATAGGAGTGTGAACCCTATTGTAAACTGCACATGCGAGGGATCTAGGTCGTGTGCTCCTTATAAGAATCTAATGCCTGATGATCTGAGGTGAAACAGTTTCATCCCAAAACCATACCCTGCCCTTCCAGTAGTCCACGAAACCAGCCCCTGGTGCTAACAATGTTGGGGACCACTGTTTTAACACATTCCTATAATAATTATGAGCATCTGTGTTGTGTGTTTGTTAGTGTATCCTTCATAAAATGCTTCGTAAATGTTTGAGGAATAAATGAATAAAAGGCGACTATTGGCAGGAGGTTGGCAAGGAAATCATTTGGTAAACATGAGATAATGCTACCTCTTCAGCTTTCTGAGTTGCCAGGCTTTCAGTGGCACCACCCAGATTTAACAATTAACTTACTGAGTTGAAATTGTCTGTTTGCATATCTGCACCCTCACTAAACAGCACATACCATGAGATCAAGTAACCAGTTTGTATGTGTGTGTGTGTAGTTCTAGGTACTGTGAAAGTGGAGTTAAATAAAATATGAAAATATAAGTTTAAATAAAACCTCTACTTATAAGTAGTAAGACACATTATAAATTATTATCCTTCTAACTGGGATATCTATTTCCACTGTTGCTTTTTCTCAATCCATTCTCCAATTCTTTGAGTGGCCAGAGCAGGACAGGAAGCAGGGATGGGGGGCAGTGACCAAAGTAAATATTTACTTAGAATAAGAAAATCAGTGACAACAAATTACAGATTTTTAAAAAGATGATAAATACCACAAATATTTTAGAAATTCAGTAAAATGATATTTTAAATTAACTACCTGAACCATTGCTATGTTTTTCCTATATTTTTAGTTTTCATTTTTTTATTGCCTCATCATTTGACAGTAATTTTGTAATGCACTTTCCCTGGTGATAATGAATAATGTGGTAGTCTTTTCAAAGCAAAGTTAGTCAACATGTATTTTTTGTTATTGAAAGCTTAAAAAAGTTATTGCAGTTTCACAATTTGTTATTGGTAATAATGCCAATTTTTAGTATTGCTAAATTTGGGGAAACTCATCTTGAGGTTCTTAGGTGAACTCTGTGATTTCAGGGCACTTCAAGTTTTCTCAGGCAGTGACTAACCTTTAAGTTGCTAAAAGTCATTAACCTGTTTGTTGTCAAGTTCTTGTTGTAAAGGTATGAATTCTAGATTATCCTTGTAGATGCCAAAATTTTATGTCATTATCAATAAGATTTTGAAAAGTTTCGATATGTTTATATGGTTCCTTTTTCTTCCTCAATTATCAAAAAATCAAGGAGTCTGTCTAGTCTAATTTCTCTCTTCCTCTCAATAAATTACTAATACTGATCTGAATTGGAATTCTTCCAATTTACATTTTTGTCACAATAGTTTCTACTGACTTCATACAGTGATATGCACAAAATAATTTTATTGTAAGATGTATATAAAATTATACATGCTTCATTGTTAAGTATATTCCTGAAGAAGAAAACTTCTGTTGTGACTAGATGGATGAGAACCACATCCTGCACTTAAGATTTTCTACATCTGGTGGTTGGAATATATTGATTCCACTGTGCAGACTTCTGGTGCCTCACCGCAAGGGATGCCCTTTTATCATGACCCATCTCTGACCCTGGACCCTAGGTCTCTGATGCCAGGCGAGTTGTCTCAGTGGATAGTAGGAGTGTTTCTGGAAGCCATTTCTAAACGGAGACAGCTAGCAATAACTTGACTATACATGGAAGTGCTTGTGAAACTTTATACCTTCCAAAATGGTAAATCCTGATAGTGCCCCACTTAAAACCGTTCAGTGTTTGCCAGTGCATTTTCAACTATCCTTTTGGTGCTTGGGGACGTGAGGGACTGCCACCTCCACGTCCCTCAGTACAAGCAGACAGGCCCCCTCTGGGGACACTCAAAGATAATGAAAAATTAGCAAAAGGATTGAAGGTGAAGATTAAAAAGAAATGATTCGGATGGAGTTGCCTTAATTCATTTTGTTCCTTTCAGGATGGCAGTCTGTGTGAAACGCTGTATCCCTGGTCTGAGGTAAACCATGTCTCAAACATCTTCCTCCCTGCCAACCCGAATCCCGACACCCACTAAATGCACCAAGGGGAAAGCAGCGCCTGCCAGCAGCTCTGACGGGGGACAGGAGTGGGGTGGACTCAGTCGTCAGCACGACGGCGGCCTCCCTCACAGAGGCGGCCTCCCTCACAGAGGCGGCCTCCCTCACAGAGGCGGCCTCCCTCACAGAGGCGGCCTCCCTCACAGAGGCGGCCTCCCTCACAGAGGCGGCCTCCCTCACAGAGGCGGCCTCCCTCACAGACGCTGCCTGGAACCCGCCGCCAAGCCCCCAGCAGGCGGCCCGCCTGGCGCCTCCCAGTCTTCGCACAAGCAGGGCCACGGTCTGGGGCCCCCAAGGCCGTTCACGCGGGCGCGCCCCGTCGAGGGCTAGCCTGTCAGCGCCTCACTCGCGGCCTCCTGCCCTAGACGACCGGCTCTGGGCGGCGCCGCTCCAACCCCACGCGCCCAGCTCGCCCGGGAAAGCGCGCGCCACCCTTTTAACGGTTCTACCCCGGCAGGCGTGCGGCTGCTCTCGAGGCTCAGCGCTCGAGGCCACGCCCCGCGCCCGCCCTGGGCCCGCCTCGTGCCCCTCGGAGCCGCCTCCCGCCCCGCCCCCCGCCCCTCGCCCCCCGCCCCTCGCCCCCCGCCGCCGCCACCGCGGTCAGCCAGCGGACCAGCGGCAGGAGCCGTTCCCCGACGGGCAGCAGGGCGCTCGGCCTCCGCGTGTGGGCTGAGCGCGGCGACGCTGCTGCCCCGAAATCCTCGTGGATTTTGAGTCGGTAAGTGGCTGGGGAGGATGAGCGACACTGGGGGACGGAAGTCGGGCCCCGTGGTGTGGAGGAGGCGGGTGGGCGCCGTCTCCCAGGCCCGACCCCGGGAAAGTTGAGGCGAGGAAGAGAAGCTCTGAGTTGGGTCGGGAAATCTCTCAGGGCCCCTTCAGTACCCTGTGGACCCTGAATGGGAGTGGGATGGGAGCGAGCGCGTCGGATGAGGGGAAAGAAAGTGTAGGGGGCCAGGGGAGCCCGACGGAGGGGCAAGTGGCCGAGACCAAAGCCATCGCCAAAAAAGGAGCTAAGTACACAGCTCCCCTTGGCTCTGCCCCAGCACCTGGTGCCAGGCGGTGGGAGGCTTTCAAGACGATTTGCCCCCTCCACCCGGTGGCACAAGGTTTTCATTGCTGGTGTTTTAGTCAAAGCTACGGAAAGGACAGTTACATGACTAAAGTAATCACAGACACCTATTACCTGGACAGCTTTAGCCCATCCGAATGTTAAATTGTGTTTTGTTTTGAGAAATCCCTCAAATAGACCAAAAAAAAAAAAAAATTAAATTAATTATAAAGAGAAGGCATGAAATGGAAGATATGTTGGAACTCTCCTAGCTTCTAGTTTTTTGATATTTTCGTTTTAATTTTTCCTTAATAGTGCAACCAGATATGTGGAACGTGAAATGTCTTTCACCACTTGAGTCATAGGTGGTTTATTTCTTACTCCCCGATGTTTCCTGTATGTTTCTCTTCATCTATCATTTTGTCAGTGTGAGCAGTTTACTTACAAGCAGTATTGGGTTTCAAGGAATCCTAACTTTGTAATGTTTTGAAGTTGGAAATTGAGATGAAATTTTATCTGGTTATCATATGGGAATTATACACAAGGTAAATTCAAATATGGTCTTTTCATTTCATTATTTCACTTTATATGATCTTATTTCTCAACGGCAGCGGTAGCATCAGTACTTTCCAAAGAAGACTAGAATTTATATTGGAGTATTGGAGTTTAAGTATAGTACTCAGCTTCTAAAAACAGTGCATAGTATATTTCATATGCTGTGATCTATGGTTAGTATGGCAGTATACCATGTCTGTAGCGTGAGGAAAGCACAGTACTCCCTAATTTATTTAGTATTCTAAGAAAAATGGTAAATTGAAGAAATGGATATTATTAGTATATACCAATTTATTCTGCATGGCCTTATAAATAAATGTTACTTTTCACATTAATTTTTAAATCTATACACTCAGTGTCCACATGTAATAAATGGACAGTCAGATATCTTTCTTTTATGTAACAAATAGGCAAGTTTTGATATAAAGGTGTGAACTTTGTAGTCAAATCCTAATATCTAGCACTTAGTAGCTATGTGGACTTGGGCATGTCTCTTATTTTTCTGAGCCTCAGGTTTCTTATCTGTGAAGTGGGACTAATAATAATTTTCTTCCACCGTTCATATATGGCTCAAAATTAAATGAAATTATATTCAGTATGTAGTAGGACCTTAAAAATGGCATCTTAATTAAAAAATAAGATTAATAAGATTTTGGCCAAAGTGGTCAGTGTATCTGCTTATTATTTTTAGACAATTCTAGGTTTACTGGTAATATCAGGACTGATAAGGCCTGAAGATTCATACTTAGGTACATTTTTTAAAACAGAAAAGGAACCTAAGATATAGTTAGTATTGCCAGATGTAGAATAGCAACTGTAAATAACTAACTGATTTACCAATATTCTATTCATACAACTTGGTCTTTAAAGATGATTTGTTAAGTGCGTGTGATCTTGAAAAAAACCATTCAGCAACCATTTCTCACTATGTATTAATAGAAAGTTTTTTGGAGACATTGGATCAAAATATCCTTTAACATTTATACCACAAAACTATACATTTACATTTTTAAATTTACATTTTACAACCTTATGATAGGCCCACTACTTGCTACCCAATGTTGTAGGCAGAATTCTGTTTATTTTGTAACTGTGCTTTGAATCGTTGATATGATACATGGCTACTCTAGGTAGCACCAGTAGCTTCAAGGGAAACTTTTTGATCTCTACATTCCATAGATGAAGCAGGCATTAGAGTTTAAGATTGAATTTATTTTGTATAATGACTTTGTAGTGCAGTTAAGTCTTTATTATTTTTAACTAAACTGAGAATTAGGTTTTGGTTTATGGAGTTCTGCCTTAATTATAATCTCGTGAATCAGTTTTACAATAATAATTACTTTTTATAAATACTTAACCTTTTTCATTAATAACATGATGGTGGAATGTACTATGCATTGTAATCCCAAACTTGTCCCCTATAATGTCAGTGTTTCCCTGCAGGCATCGTTTACTTTAAAAAAAATATTAAACAGAGTACTGAATGACACCATCTTTTCTAATTTCCTTAACTGATGTGGATTTATATACAGGGAGCCATTGCTGTATCTTTCCTACTGTAAATTGAAGGGTAGGTGGCACCAAAAGAGCTTTGATTTTTTGTTTATTTACTTGTGTTGCAAAGTCATATAATGGAGTTCTGTAATCCCCAACTCTTGAAAATCCCTAGTTTGAATACTGTGGATTTGCCTTGCTCAGCGATTGGAAAAGACTTAACAACCTACAACTAAATTTCAGCTGAGCAATGAAAAACAACGAAGTGTGTGCCAAAGTTCTCTATCCTATTGTATTCTGATTCACTAGTTTCATATGGGGAACAGGATGGAAAGTTACTACATACTAGTATTAGGGTCTTAACTAAAATAACTAGGATAAACATCAAATAAAGCAACGTATATTAGGTTGCTTTTTGGTCCTTATTTTAAATATACTCTTCTACATAGAAAATATTAATAACTTTATTTGAAGTATTTTTTCTATTTGTGCTTATAACTTTTTTTCATCTTGTTATATCCAATTGTATTGCACAAAAAGTACAGAGAGCATTAGTTTTGCCACGTTGAAATACTAGTTAACAGACACATTACAAAGCTGGGTTGGTATTAACTTGAAGTACTTGCTGGCTTATCTCCAAATAGTAACTTTTGGGTGCTTACTTATCATTCCTAATTTTGAGAGGTTGTTTATAAGTTTATAATTTTAACATTTGAATCATACATGTCCAAAGATATTTTAAAAATAGGATAAAGCATTTCTGGGAACTTAAAGGGTTACTAACTCTATCTTATACTTGGTGAAATAGGCACTTAGACTTATGATTTGCTTAATATCATATGGTTACAATGATTTCTGGATAAGCAGGTGCAAAATCAAGTGGAGTTTTATTTTTGACTTTGTCTTGATGGGCATCAAAATTTGGAAATCTTGTGTCCCATACAGGTGTCAGATTTTAGTTGCAATGACGAGGTACTTAACGTTTATAGAGTTTATTTAATAAATCTATGTTGCAGATACTAGAATACACAAATAAATAAGGTCTGGTTTTTGTGGCCTCAACTAACTGATAGTCCAATAAGTAGACATGTAATATATTTACTATGATATATTTTAGAAAAACTGATAAAATACAGTAGGGACCAGTGAAGGAGGAATGTAAGGAAGGAGGAATTATTATTATTGTTATTATTATTTTATTATTAGAGAACTTCATGTAGACTATTTTATTTAACCTTACCTGTTGAGACAGGGGGATATTTTCCAAGGAAGTGGCAAGAGCTTGATCTTGGTCTTGACAGATAAATAGCTGTTTGGAAGAAGAGCAGCAGAGATAGTAAGGGAACTATAGACAAAACACCTGAATGTCCAAATATATGGTGAAACAAAATAACATTAATATTTTGGAAGTAGCGTGAACAGAAATTAAAGACTGATTTTGGAATCAGAGGCTCTAATTTAGCCCGTCAAATTGAAGGCAGTTTTACCAAGTGTGGTCCAAGGGAGTTGGTGATGACTTTAAAGGAATACAGGAGTTAAAGTTATTAATTAGATTTTAGATATGTTGAATTTGAGGTACCTGTGATAATATATAAATTGAAATATTATTAGACAATTAGAAAAATAGAACTGGAGTTTAAAAGATAAGTAGATTCTGGAAGTATAAATTAGGGCATATTTATCATGTAGATAGGAAGTTGCAGCCGTGAGCATAGATGAGTTTTAGCTAAGAAGACCAAAGCCAAATTCGGAAGAAAGACAGAAGAAGAGGAATCAGCTAAGGAAGTTAGAAGAGACAATCGAAGAAATAGGAAACAAACCAAAAGAACATAGCTGGGGCAACATAGTGAGACCGCATCTTTAAAAAAAATATATTAGCTGGGCATGGTGGTTCATGCCTGTAATCCCAGCTATTTGGAAGGCTAAGGCAGGAGGATCTCTTGAGCCCAGGAGCTTTAAGTTGAAGTGAGCTATGATTGTGCCACTGCAGTCCAGCCTGGGTGACAGAGTGAGACTCTGCCTCAAAAGAAAAGAAAAACAGAAATATAGAGTCAGTAAAGTTAAAGAAAATGTTTCAAAGAGGGAATGTTTAACTGTGACAAATGCTATAAAAGGAGTCTGAGTATTGCATATTAAATACTTTTTTGTGTTTGTGTTTTCCACTTTAACTTGTAAAATAGGCATCTTAAAAAAAGATGTAGTTATTTGTATACATGTAAAGCATCTTGATTATTTTGTCCAAAAGATAAAAATGTATTTTTTCGTCTTCTAGTATGGAACCTCAAGGTCTTTGTGACAATGGAAACCAAAAAATTAATTGGTAAACCGCTTCAACCAGCAAGACCTGTTCGTCATCTGACTTCTCCCCCAGGTGAGTAATAGATTGTACAGTTCTTTAAATATTAATGTATTAATGACTAATTAGTATTTGAAAAGCTAAATAATATATAAAGCAATTGTTTCAGGTGGATATTTAAAGAAATAATGAAAACTAAGAGTTTGTAAGTATTACTGAAGGAGAAAGATTCATAATTACCTACCAATCTATAATCTACCAGACCAACAAAAGTAGGAAGAATAACCCTTGACTGAAAGTAACTTCCTGTGTGTGTGTTTTTTCTCATGTCTCATTTTTGTAGGCTTCTGGCTTCTGGTCAGAGTGATACTCCCAGTACAAACTGTGCCCTGTGATTATGATCACTGCAGGGCAATCATGCTGGAGAGAGAATTTAACCTTTTAAAAGAATAAGTACATAACTAAATGCCAAAAAAAAAAAATTAGCACAAATCTTAAAGGTTCTGTAGTAGTTGTGTCATACTTGTGCTCTGATAGAGGTTATGGCTGTGTTTGAACTAGAACAGGTCTAATTTCAAAATATCTATTTTAAACATTCTAAAATGTTTTTCTTTTGCCCATGAAGCTATTCTTTTGGAGAAATTCCTGAAATACCTGGTATTTAACTTCTAAATTGGAATATCAGTCTTTTAATTCTGTTCATTACTTGTTGCTAGAATGGCTTCTGTGTCTACTTTAGGTGATACACATATAACTTTTTAAACTTTTTCTTAGTCTGTGTATTCAGCTGAATTAACTTACTACTTATAAATGGGAAAATATAGATACTTTGTTGAGTTTACAAATGAAGCAAAAAAGGTAGAAGTGGCACCAGTTTCTATCCTGTGTTCATTTTCCCATCATTGGATCCTTCAAGGAAGATGATAATCTCCACTTTTGGTTATGTTTGCTCTCAATATGCCTGTGACTTATGTCAGCTAAATGAAATTAATGGATCTTCTGGGACCATAGCTGAATAATGCGATTCTGTATACTTCTGGTGCAGTGGAAGCGGTTGTGCAGGGTCAAGTCTCAAATTTTATCCTAAAGGAAAGAATGTAAAACAATTGCAGCAGCTCTTTTCTGTGACCAGACTTTCTCCAGCAACTCCCACCCCCCTTCATCTCTGCAGATCCAATTTTTCACTGATTTCTCTCCAAGGTTGTTACATGGAAGAATGAGAATGAGAGGGGATGCAAGGTGGGCAGGTAGCCCTGGTATCTTATTTAGTTGTACCTTCTTAAGATCCAGACGCAGAGTAGGGAATTATTAGGCAGAAAAGTCTAGTAAATCAGAAATTAATTTTGGTGTTTCTTAACACGCTTACATACTCCCTGGCCATCTCAGATCTCTAAAGGAATCACTACGTTTTCTTTTAGATTCAGTTTCAGATTTAATTACTTCATGTTGTGAAACCTATGTGATACCCCAAACCTATTCCGTTTGCCCTAGTACTTTCTCTAAATCTCTCAATAAGCATACTGCTTATCAAATTGTATTATAATCATTATATATGAACTTGTCTTTTAAAATAGACTGTGAAACATTATATATGAACTTGTCTTTTAAAATAGACTGTGAACTCTTATCTCTGAACTCTTTTCATGTTTGTATGTCCATCCTTTTAACACAGCATCTGACATTTCATAAGGTTGGATGAATGTTGAATAAATGAACTATCAGAACACATTTCAAAACAGTGCCAAGAATATCTTGGATACTTAAGCTTTTTAGTTGATTATATTATTTATTGAAATAATAGATATATGAAATTGTTTTCTTCCTCTCCTAACAGGAGCAGTGTTCCCTTTCAACTTTCAAAATGAATATCCATGCAACACTCAGTGCATACAAAGTGGAGTTAGCAGAGTAAGTCTTAGAAATTATAACAGAAGGAAATATTATAGATTGGAAAGTAACATGTGTTAGATGGCTATTATGTGCCAGATACTATGCTTATATACTTTATAAAAATTTATGTACATATGTTAAAGATAATGTAACACCCATTTATCTGTCACCCAGCATTTTTAAGTCTAAACATTTTGCTATATTTGCTTTAAAAAAGTTTAAAGAAAAACAACTTCACATATAGTTACAAACTCTATATATATGCTTCTACCATGGTATTTCCTTCCCATCCTGCCCATAGATAACTATCCTCAATTTATTTTTTCCATGAATATATTTGTACTTTTGCTATGATAAATATAATTGTTTTATTTGTTTTACGTAAATAGGATTTTGTCATCTTTGCTTTAACATTTTATTACAAATTTTAATTTTTTGACTAAGTAAATTAGTCACAAAGTTTAAAATTCAAAATATACAAAATGACATTTATTGAAAAGTTTCCCTCCAATCTCTGTCCCAGTCTCCTATTTCCTCTGATCAGAAGTAAGCATTGCACCAGTTTCTTAGCCAGATGCATTGTACCAGTTTCTTACCTAGATACTATTTCTTTCTCTCTCTGTCTTTTGTTTTGTTTTGTTTTGTTTTTGAGATGGAGTTTCACTCTTGTTGCCCAAGCTGGAGTGCAATGGCACAATCTCGACTCACTGCAACCTCCACCTCCAGGGGTCAAGCGATTCTCCTGCTTCAGCCTCCCGAGTAGCTGGGATTATAGGCACCCACCACGACGCCTAGCTAATTTTTTTTTTGTATTTTTAGTACAGATGGGGTTTCACCATATTGGCCAGGCTGGTCTTGAACTTCCAATCTCAGGTGATCTGCCTGCCTCGGCCTCCCAAAATGTTGGGATTACAGGCGTGAGCCACTGTGCCTGGCCTCTAGATACTATTTCTTATCCAGGAATAGACTATGCATGCACAACCATAAGTATATTTGTAAATGGAATACTAGGCAACTTTACAATGAATAAAGCAGTTAAATATGAACTGATGTAGAACAATCTTTTAATATATGTGACTATACCACATTTTTTTTCCATTTTCTGTTGATGGGCGCTTGTTTCTATATTATAATAAATGCTATTGTGACTGCCATCTATATGTTTCATTTTTACATGTTTGAGAAGTTTTCTGTGGCATAAAGTTAGAGTAGAATTACTAAGTATTCTTAATTTCAACTTTTAGATACTGCCAAATTACTCTTCAAAGCGATTTGTATGAACAGGGGCTCTGATTTGTCTACGTCCTCACCTTACTATTGTCAGACTTGAACATTGGGTGAGACAGTGGATGAGAAATTATATATTTTGATTGGTTTTAATTTTTAATTCTCTATTACTTGTGAAGTAGAGCATCTTTTCATATGTTTAGTTTGACCATTTGGATTTCCTCTTTTGTGAATTGCCAATTCAAATTATTATCCCATTTTTCCAGGATTTTATTCTTTTTGATTTATATGCCTTTAAAATATGTTCTGGATTCTAATTATTTTTCTTATGTGCATAAAAATATTTTCTTTTCCAGGAATATGGTCTGCTAGAGAGTCATTTTTTATGTGGCATTTTTTGTTTAAAAGTTTTAAATATTAATGTAGTGATATTATCAATGTTTTTCTTTAGGATTTCACTTTT
Organism: Pan troglodytes; assembly: GCF_028858775.2. Lineage (NCBI taxonomy): Eukaryota > Metazoa > Chordata > Mammalia > Primates > Hominidae > Pan > Pan troglodytes. Next base: position 101,218,574 of record NC_072405.2, on the reverse strand, counting down.
AAAAAGTCTTCCCATTTCCAAAATTAAAAGATGTTTTCTATATATTCTTCCAAAAGCTTTGAAGATTTGCTTTCATATTTAGGTGTGTAGTCTACCTCAAGGTGATTTTTTGGATGGTGTAAGATAGAAGTCTAGTTTTTCTCCTATAAGCAACTGATTGTAAAGCATAATTTATTGAATAATTCATCCTTTCCACACTGATTTATAGTGGAATCTTAATTATATAATAATTTTTCATATAGATATATCTGTTCTGGGCTCTTTATTCTGTTCTAGTGATCATTTTTGTATCTCTGTATAATCAATATCATGATATCTTAATTACTCTGGCTTTATTATGAGTTTTCTATAAGTCATAGAAATGTTGTATTTGTTCTAGCAGCTAACATTTCCCTAATTAAATACAACAGTAATATTCATTACTTTTTGGAACCATTGACCTTCTTTCACTTTATATGTAAAAAATTAATATGTTAACATTGCAGTTTTATAGAGAAAAATCAAATTATGAATTATATTACTTCTAAACGTACAGTTTTGTCTGCTGCTTCAATTATAATGCAAAGGCTATTAGAACCTATGTTAGAGATACTTGATATATTTTCAAACCTACCTTTATTGAGGTATAATTTACATATAGTAAGGTGAACTCATTTGTTCAATGACTTTTGAGAAATATTTATCCTATGTAATGAACCCCACAATGAAAATCTTCCATCTTCCTCCAAAATGTCCTTATATCCCCTTGCAATAATTTACCACTTACACTTAACACTAACCCCTTGCCCTCCTTCTTGCCCCACACATCCACTGATCCACTTCTTTTAATGATAAGTTAGTTTTTACTGTTCTAGAGTTTCATATAAATGAAAAATATAATGTATATTCCTTGGTGCTGGGTTCTTTTGCTCAGCGTTATGTTTATGAGATCCTTTCATGTTGTATATATCAGTAGTTGTTTTTTTTTTTTAATGTGGAATAGTGTCCTACTTTAAATATACAACAGTTTGTTTATTCATCAGTTGACAACATTGGATTGTATCTAGTTTTTAGATATTATAAATAATGCTACTATAGACTATCATGTACAAATCTTTGTGTGGAAATACACATACTACCCAGGAGTGGAATTGATAGATCATATAGTAAGTTTGTTTAGCATTATAAGATATCATAAAATGTTTTCCAAAGTGGCCATTTTACCTTCTCATCAGTAATATGAGGGAGCTCCAGATGCTTCACAGCTTGCCAACATTAGTATGGTCAATCTTTTTATTTTTAGCCATTTTAGTGTGTAAGTAGTGGTATCTCATTGTATTTAAATTAACATTTTCCTAATGTTTAGTGAGATTTGGCATCTTACCATGAACTTCTTTGACATCTGGTTTTCTTTCCGTTTTTCTTTCTTTAAAAAATTTTTTTTTGATGGTGTGTCTGTTCATATCTTTTTGCCTATTTCTATTATTTGGGTTGTTTGTCTTTTTATTATTGAACTGCAAAAGTTCATTGAAAAATCAGTATATCATACATGCGTTAATTTATTTCAAAACTATTATGATCTGTTGATTTATGTCTATCTTTATGTCAATATTACACTTTATAGTCTACTGTAGCTTTATGATGTCTTGAAACCAGGTTGTGAAAGGTCACTAACTTCGTTTCTAAAATTTATCTTTACAATTCTAGGTCTTTTGCATTTGCATATAAATTTTAAGTGAGCTTGTCATTTTCTACAAAAAGTCTATTGGCATTTTGATTGAATTTATAGATTAATATGGGAAGAATTGACATCTTATGATCTATTAACATGACATATCCCTTGATTCTTTGTATTTTCCAGCATAGGGCTTTTGAACATCATTTATAAAATTTATAAGTGTTTCAGATATTTCGATACTGTTGTAAATGGTATTTTTTGTAAATTTTAAATTTTACTGGTTGGTTGCTAGGGTTTAGAAAAATAATTGATTTTGTATAGTGATTTTGTTAAACTCAATTATTAGATCTAGCAACTTTTTTTGTAGAGACCACCCTTACATTCTTGTGCTTATTATGATGATAATTTTACTTTTGTTTGGACTGTAAACACACAATCATTACTAATGTTTTTTTTCTTTCTGTGTTATCTTTTAACTTTAAAAACCAAAAGAAAGAATTTTATTTTACTTTCATTTATTGCCTTTCTAGAACTTTTTATTTCTTTGTGTAAATCCATGGCTCTGTCTGGTATTATCTTTCTTTATGAACAACTTCCTTTAACCTGTTTTTCATTATTTCTTCATAACAAAGTATTTGAAAATTTTGGCTTAAAACAATAGCTTATTTTTATCTTTCAAGGTCTCCTGGGATGACTGGACTCAGCTGGCCCTATCTCACTTTAGTGTAGTCATGTAGTTGCAGTTAGTTAGCATCGAGGACAGGAAGCACTTAAAGGCTTGACTGGACTGGATGATGAAAATGGCTCACTCACATGGCTGTCAATTAATACTGGCCATTGGCTTGGAGCTCAGCTGGTACTATGAACTGGAATGAGCACCTACAAATGGCCTTTCCAAGTGGCTTGGGCTTCTTATAACACTATATGTGGGTTCCAAGACTAATGTTCAAAGGGACAGGAGATAGAAGTTGCCAGTCTCTTAATATCTGGGACTGGAAACTAGCACTGTGTCACTTCTGAAATGTACATTGATAGGAGCAGTCATAGATTTTGCCAAGATTTAAGTGAAGGAGATACAGAATGTACCTCGTGATGAGAAGAGTATCAAGAATATGTGGCTAATTTTGATCTGTTTCAGAGTCATTTGGATTTCCTCTCCTCTGTGTTACCATTTCTTGTCCTTTGCCCATTCTCTTCTATAGGCTTTTTTATTTTTTTAAAAATTGTTTTCCTGGGAGCTCTTTTAGGTGAAACCATTTAAGATACAAATTGTAATTTTTTTTCCTGTTTACCTTTTGTCTTTTGATATTGCCTAGAAATCTCACACTTTAACTTTTCATTCTAGGAATGGAGAGTGATACGCATTTGTCTCTTTTATTCTCTTTCCTAATCTGAGTGGTATACATTTGTTTAAGACGAGTGACAAGAGGCTGGGAACATTCTTGCTATAGAATATAAAAGGGCCAGATGGGGTGCTCACACTTGTAGTCCTAGCACTTTGGAAGGCTGAGGTGGGAGGATCACTTGAGCCCAGGAGTTTGCGACCAGCCTGGGCAAGGTAGCAAGATCTTGTCTCTACAAAAACTTTTGAAAAGTAGCTGGATATGGTGGTATATGCCTGTAGTCCTAGCTCCTCAGGAGGCTGAGTTGGGAGGATGACTTGAGTTCAGGAGTTCAAGGTTACAGTGACCTATGATCACGGCACTGCACTCCAGCCTGGGTGACAGAGCAAGACACTGTCTCAAAAAAATACAAAAAGTCTAAATAGAAAATCTGGGCATGCATATTGGGGAATTGTGCCATTGCAAAGAGCACTTGATTTGAATAAAATTATAAGAAACTTGATGCTTATCCTGCTTTACTCCTCTGTTTAACCTTTTCCATTTCCTGAACTAGCCATATTTTCCTATGCTCTTCAGTACAAGGCTATTCCTTTATTCCATAAACATTAATTTTTCATCAGTTTGCCAGGCTAACTCCTACTGATCCTTCAAGAGTCAGTATAAGCATCATCTCGTATGTAAAGCCTTTCCTGGCATTTCTAAGCCAAGTTCGATACCCTGACTCAGTCCTTTTATTGTACTTTCTGCATATCTTTATTACAGAGCTTCTCAAATTTTATTATGATTTGCTCTTTTATTTTTCTGCCTTTTAGTTTGTGAGTCTCTGAGAACAGATACTGGAATGTCATGTTCATCTTTGTATTTCCTTACACAAAGCACAGTGCTTGTCATGTCATAGGCATTCTGTGTTTGTTAAATGAATGAGTTCAACAGGTCCACTACTACACATTTGGCACCTTTGCAAGAATTAGAAGAGGAATGAAAAATTATAGAAAAATACAAGTTTTCTTTTTTTTGAGTAAGATACTTTGCTGCTCTCTGCTAGAAAATATACAGCATTTCTGTGGTGAATGGTAACCCTTTAGATGCATACCCTTCACAAATTTACATAGTAGCCTTGAGTTTCAAAACCTAGCTCAGCTGTTTCTTATCTGTGTACTTTTGGCTTGGTCACCAAACTCTTCTGGTCTGATTTTCCTTACCTATAACATAGTGATCATAGCACTTGCCTTATTCCTTATAGGATTATAATTAAATGAGATAACATATAGATAATCACTGTATAAAACTTTTTGTAGGTGTACTTTTTACATGCTATTATTTGAAATAATCAGTATCTTAAGTTTTTAATATGTACAGACGTGACAAGGTACAATTTTACCTTCAAGTTTGATTTTAGATCTTGCATTTAAGTAGATGTTACACAGTTAGTGAAATGTGCATCTGCTAAAATTTCTGGAGGCAAGAAATTGTTTTTTTTTTAATTTTTAGAATACCATTTTATAGTTAATTAAATACAACAGTCTAGAAGAACTTTGGAGAACCCAAATCTTAGGCATTTTCCATTTTTTCTTCTCTACTTAAAAAGCTCTACTAAAACTTGATTTCTTTTTACATTCTTGTTTCAAGAATTTTCTACATTCTTGTTTCAATAGTGTAGAATTATCTCCATAGACTTTATTGTGTCATAGCATTAGATAATTAGTCCTACTGCCTTTAGGTGGAGTAGTTAGCATTCACAGAAATTTAAGGAATGGCTTACAACTTGTCAATATAATGATTGATGGAGCAGAGATATTTATTTTTAAGGATAGATGTCTCCAAAGAAACCTACCTTCATGATTTACCTTAATTCAGGGATGGTTTGCAAACTGATTTTCATCAGCACAAGAGGAGATAATCTCTCAGGGGTAGATAGTATTAACCAAGTTTGTAAAACTGGTTTATAAAATCAGAACACCAATTATTTTATAATGAGAAATCTTGATGTCTTGCGTTCTGGGTTCCTCTTATTGGTACAACTGGTATATTGTTTACTTCTAGGGAGATTAATGGAAAGCTAAATTGAATCTGAGTATGTCTTGGTGAGCATGGGATCAGAAGAAAAAGATTTAGGTAAAAATGGATTTTTAAAATATCATCAGATTAGCTTAGCCAATCTTATCATAAAGATGGTCTTGCAAGTGAGACTGGAAAAACTCTGCACTAAGGCGTCTCTCTTCAAGACATAGAGCTCTACCAATGTTTCTGATTTTCTTCCTCTCATTGGATACATCAATTTTTCTTATTTCTCTTATTTCCAAGGCATTAGGTGAAACAGTCCATGGGCTTATAAAGCGACATCAGTCTCTACTTCAGAAATTAAAAAAGTAAATACTCTAGTATTATTGCAGAATTTTTGTGAATAAAAATGTGTTGTTTTCATCAATTAAATTTTCTGAATGGCATTTTTGTCAAGAAAAAATACTTTTAATGGCTATGGAATTATTTATGTTTAGGACAATAAAATTCATCTTTAGTTTTATATTCCTTTTCAACAATAATTATAATAATGCCAAAAACACTGTAGATATATGTGAATATATTTTGAAAGATGTTTTTGTCACTCATTTTAAATAAGCAGACTTATAATGATTGCTTATTACTTAGCTCCTACTAAATGCATTTATTATTAGGAAAATATTTTTGGGTAGTTAAACTAATTATATAAAATTTTAAAACCTGAGTTAAAAAGTTTATTTTCTTCATGTTTAACAGTGTAAGACGAATGGAATGCAAGCCTTTTCTCAAGGTCTTAATGAGCAACAGCAACAGCAGTCTCCAGTTAAAAAAGGTAAAATTTTATCATAATTCCCAATTTTATCATTGAATGTCTTAGCATTCATATAAAGTTAATATTACTTTATCACTTAGATGCAAACTTATATGAAATTTTATTATATATTTTTAGATTGATTTCTATCTGTATGAGTCAGGCTACCACTTTGACTGCTTTCAAGGAGAGACCAGAATACAATGGCTTAAACAAGATAGGAGTTTATTACTAGATTTTCTATATCACGTAAAATTCTGAACTGTTGTAATGATTTTGCCCTGTGGAGTTTCTATTTTCCCACTGTTCTGTTATCTTATTGCTATGCCATCCTCAACACATGGCTTCCATCTCATGGTCCCAAGATAACTGCCTCTGCTCCTGCCATCATGTTCCTGTGTAGCCATTAGGAAGGAGGAAAGGGGAAAGGAAGTTTCCCTTAAGAGTATGACCCAGAAGTTGCACATAGTACTTCCACTTACATCACATTGCCAGAACTTGGTCATACTGTGCCTACTGGCAGGGTAGACTGGGAAACATAGTCTTTAGCAATACAGTTAATTCTATTACTGAAGCAAAAAGAAAAAACTGCTCTAGGGGAGAACCAATAGTGTCTCCCACACTAGCTATTTTAAAAATAAAATAAAATGATTTTAGTTTCCAAATTTTTGTCAATTAATGTATGTAGTTTGAAAGTTTGAAGTATGAAAAGACCATTAATTTTTTTCTTCTAATATTTATCCTCATATTTCTAAATACAATTATTTCCAAATTCCTTAATTTTTGAAAACTTTATATTGACGTTTTATCTTGGTAAATGAGAACTTACATCTTTCACATCAGTTTCTTCACTTCTTCACCTTTTCATCTCCCCACCACATAGTTATTTCACAAGTTTCAATTAAAGTGTTACTCACTCTTTATACTACTATGACTGTGTAAAATATAACTGCTTAGCCAAGAAGTGCACATCTCCCTTTTCATGCAATTTATTGTTTTTTCTAAAGCGAATGTTTGCCTTATTTTTCTATGTTATCTATTGTTAACTCTTTTACTAAAATGCTCCAACAACTCTGTCACACTTGTTTTATACTATTTATGCTCAAGTATATCAGTTCTTTTTTTCCTTACATGGGACATTCCTTTCAGAATACTCCATTATCCTATTCCAATATGGACTAGTTGTTCTTTAGTACTAATGTGCAGCTATTTTTCCGGAGTGGACTTTTGTTATTATCTTGGGATATCCCTTTATAATCCTTTGGTTTCTTTTTTAAAAAATTGAAGTGGAATTCACCCAGTCACCATTTTAACCATTTAAAAATGTACAATTAAATGGCTTTTAGTACATTCACAATTGTTGTGCAACAATACTACCAATTTCAGAACATTTTTATCACCCTAGAAAGAAACCTCTTACTCATTAAGCTGTTACTACTTTCTCTTCTCTCTGCTTAGGCCGTGTAGTAGACACTAAGCTATTTCTGTCTCTTTGGATTTAGCTATTTGGTCATATCATATAAATGGAATTATACAATTTGTCACCTTTTTTCAATTTATTTTTTAAATTGATATATAATAGCTGTACATATTTTATATCAATTAAAATAATTGAGGGCACGTGATATTTTCATAACTGTGTACAATGTGTAATGATCAAATAAGGGTAATTGAGATATCCATCACATTTACCTTTCTCTTGTGAACAATATGTGACCTTTTGAGTCTGGCTTCTATCACTTTCCATAAGGTTTTCGAGGTTCATCATGTTTTAGCACTATTAGTAGTTTATTCCTTTTTATGACTAAATAATATTCCATTGTGTGGATTATGCCACATTTTGTTATCCATTTCTCAACTGACGCACATTTGAGTTGTTTTCACTTCTTGGCTATTGTGAATAACATTGCTGTGGACATTTGCGTACAAGTTTTTGTTTCAACACTTGTTTTCATTTCTCTCAGGCATATACCTAGGAGCCGACTTGCTGGATCATTGGTAGTTGTGTGTTTAACATTTTAAGAAACTGCCAAATTGTTTTTCACAGCAGTTCTACCATTTTACATTCTTAGTTGCAAGGTACTAGGGTTTCCAACCTCTCAATATTCTTGCTATTATTATCTCTTTTTATTATAAGCAATCCTAGTGGGTGACAAGTGGTATCTCATTGTGGTTTTGATTTGCATTTTCTTATGATTATGATACTGTTTTTTCGTGTGCTTGTTGGCTATTTCTATTTCTTTTTTGGATAAATGCTTTATTCAAGTTGTTTAACGATATTTTAACTGGGTTGTTTGTTATTGAGTTGCAAGACTTCTGGATATTAGACTCTTATCTATTATCTATTATTCTCCTTCCTGCCACCGTTCTCCTTCCAGTGTGTGCATATATATATATATATATATATATATATATATATATATATATGTTGTCTTTTCATTCTCTACTGGAGATTGTGTTATTCTCTTGATAGGGTGTTTTAATGCACAAATTTTTTAGCTTTGATGAATTTTAACTATTTTTCCTTTTGTTGCTCGTGTTTTTGGTGTCATATCTAACAAATCATTGCCAAATCTAAGGTCATTAAGATTTACCCGTTTCCTTCTAAGAGTTTTATAGTTTTAGCTCTGGCATTTAGGTCTTTCATCTATTTTGAGTTAATTTTTATATATGATGGGAAATAAAAGTCCAACTTCATTGTTTGTCATGTGGGTATCCACTTGTCCCATTGTAATTTGTAAAACAGGCTATTCTTTTTTCATTGAATGGACTTGGCACCTTTGTTGAAAATCAGTTGACTATAGGTGTATGTGTTTAATGTGTTTATTCCTGGACTCTTAATTCTGTTCTCTTGTTTTATATGCCTGCCCTTATGTCAGTACCACATTTTTTTGATTACTATAGCTTTGTAGTAACTGTTAAAATTGGGAAGTGTAAGTCTTCTAACTTTGTTTTTTCCAAATTGTTCTGGCTATTTAGGGGTCTTTGCAATTCCATTTGATATTTTGAGATCAACGTTTCCATTTCTGCAAAAGAGGCCATTAGAAATTTGATAGGGATAGCATTGAATTTATAGATCACTTCGAGAGGAATATTGCCAACTTAACAATATTAAATCTGACAATCCATAAATATAAGAAATCTTCCCATTTAGGTATTCTTTAACTTCTTTTAGCAATATTTTACAGTTTTCAGTGTACAAGTCATGTACCTCCTTGGTTAAATTTATTCCTAAGTACTGTATTCTTTTTGATGCTATTGTAAATGGAATATTTTTATTATTCATTGATCATATATAAAATAAATTTATTTCGTGGGGGACATTACTATGAATTTATGAAAATGAAAAACATTATGAGAATATTATGAACAGTTAGTTGTATGCCAAAAACTAGATAACCTAGATAAAATAGAAAAATTATTAGGAACACAGAATTTACCAAAACTAACTCAAGAAGAAATATAAAATCTGAACAAACCTATAGCAAGTAAGAAGATTGAATCAGTAATTAAAAACCTCCCAACAAAGAAAAGTTCAGGACTAGATTGCTTCTCACCAGTAAATTCTACTAAACATTTGAAGAACAATTAACACTAATCCTCAAACTATTCCCAAAAAAATGAAGAGGGGTAACACTTCCAGTGAGGCCAGTATTATTCTGATACCCAAAGCCAAAGACATCAGAAGAAAAGAAAACTGTAGCCAATATCCCTTCAAATATAGATACAAAAATTCTCAATAAAATACTAACAACTTTTTATTATCAACATAGTAAAAAGATTATATACCATGTCCAAGTGGGATTAATCTCAAGAATGCAAGGGTGAGTCAACATATCAAAATCAGTAATAATAGACCACATTAACAGGATTCAGGGGAAAACACATGATCATCTCAATTGAAGAAAAAGCATTTGACAAAACACAACACGCCATCAAGAACAAGATAAGGGTGCCCACTTTCACTGTTTTTTTTTTCAATGTTATGTTGAAAGTTCTAGCCATAGCAGTTAGGCAAGAAAAATAATAAATGGTATTTAAGTTGGGAAAGATGAAGTAAAAGCATCTCTATTCACAGAGAACACAGTCCTATACAGATGTTCCCCAATTAGGATGGTTTGACCTATGAGTTTTTGATTTTACGATAGTTCAAAAACAATATCTGTTCAGTAGAAACTGTACTTTTCTCATGATGCTGGGCAGCATCAGCAAGATGCCACTCCTAGTCAGCCATGCATTTTCATCTTTTGCTATTTTTAACTTATAATGGGTTTATTAGGATATAACTCCATTGTAAGTTGAGAAGCATCTGTGTATATAGAAGATCCTAGAGAATTCACATAAACTATTAGAGCTAATAAAAATAAATTCAACAAAGTTGCAGGATGCAAGACCATTGTTGTTTATTATTTTAGTAATTTGAGTCATTTTTTTCCTAATCAGTCTTGGTAAAGGTTTTTTAGTTTTTATCTTTTCAAAAAACCAACTTTTTTTTTTTTTTTTTTTTTTTGGTGAGTCGCCTAAAGACAGCAGAGACTTGGTTGGTGAATTCTTTATTATTATTATTATTATTATTATACTTTAAGTTTTAGGGTACATGTGCACAATGTGCAGGTTAGTTACATATGTATACATGTGCCATGCTGGTGCGCTGCACCCACTAACTCATCATCTAGCATTAGGTATATCTCCCAATGCTATCCCTCCCCCCTGCCCCCACCCCACAACAGTCCCCAAAGTGTGATGTTCCCCTTCCTGTGTCCATGTGTTCTCATTGTTCAATTCCCACCTATGAGTGAGAATATGCAGTGTTTGGTTTTTTGTTCTTGTGATAGTTTACTGAGAATGACGATTTCCAATTTCATCCATGTCCCTACAAAGGACATGAACTCATCATTTTTTATGGCTGCATAGTATTCCATGGTGTATATGTGCCACATTTTCTTAATCCAGTCTATCATTGTTGGACATTTGGGTTGAAAAAACCAACTTTTGATTTTGCTGATTTTCTCTGTTGTTTTTATAGTCTCTATTTCATTTCTCTTCACTCTGATCTTTATTATTTAGTTCATTTTTTTCTAGTATTTGATTTAGTTTGCTCTTTTCTCCTAGTTCCTTGATGTGTAATGTTAGATATTGAGTTATTTCTTCTTTTTTAATATAGACATTTATAGCTATAAACTATGATCTGAACACTGTTTTTGCTGCATCTCATAAATTTTGATATGTTGTGACTTTGCTTTCATTTGTCACATATTTTCTAAGTCCCCTGTTGTTTATTCTTTGATGCACTGGCTGTATAAGAGTGTGTTTTAATTTACACATATTTGTGAATTTTCCAGTTTACTTCTGGTTTTGATTTCTAGTTTTATTTCAATGTGGTCATAGGGCATACTTTGTATGATTTGAATCTTTTTAAAATTTATTGAGACTCTTTTGTGGCCTAACATATGAGTTCATCCTGGAGAATGTTCCATGTGTGTGGAACATGTGTGCTGTGGTTCTATGTGTGCTTCAGAAGAATGTATATTCTGCTGTTGTTGGGTAAAGTGTTGTATATATGTAATTAGGTTAGTTGGGTTGTGGTGTTCATATTCTGTTTCCTTGTTGATCTTCTGTTAAGTTTTCCTATCCAATATTGAGAATGGGATATTGTAGTCTCCAGTTATTAATGTTAAAATGTCCGTTTCTGTGCTTAATTCTGTGTTTTTCTTTCTGTTGTTGGGTATATATGTGCTTATAATTCTTATATCTTCTTGATGAATTGATGCTTTTATCATGGCATAAATGTCCATTGTCTCTTATAACAATTTTTGTCTTAATGTCTATTTTTGTCTAATGTTAGTATACTCACTTCAGCTCTCTTTTGGTTACTGCTTGAATTGAATATCTTTTACAGTCTTTCAGTTTCAACTTATTTTTGTCATTGGATCCAAAATGAGTCTCTTGTAGACAGAATATAATTAGATGATTTTTAAAAATTCATTCTACCAATCTCTGCCTTTTATAATAATTGAAAAGTTTAGTACATTTATATTTAATGTAATTAACTGATAAAAAAGGACTTAATCCTCCCATTTTGCTATTTGTCTTCTATACGTCTTTTTTTGTTACTTAATTCCTCCATTATATTTTTGTGTTTAATAGATATTTTCTAGTATACTATTTTTATATCCTTTTAGTTTGCTTTACTATATTTTTTATGTTCCTAGTTGCTGTGTTGGGTATTAATTTAATATATAACAAACTAGTTTGAATTAATATCAACTTAGTTCCAATGTTATATAAAACATTGCTCCTATATATATTTCTAAAGTCACCTTTATGTTGTTGTTGTCATAAATTACATCTTTACACATTCTGTAATCTATCAACCTAGATTTATAATTATGCATTTGTACGCACTTGTCTTTTAAATCATATGGGAGAAAAGGATGAATTTCATACTGAAAATTTATTGATGCTTTTATATTTACCTGTGTAGTTACATTTACTGGTGTTCTTTATTTCCTCATGTGGATTTTAGTTGTGTACTATCCTTTAAGTCTGAAGGATTCCCTTTAGCATTTCTTGTAAGACAAGTTTACAAGCAGTAAACTGTCAGTATTTGATTATCTGTGAATGTCTCCATTTCTGCTTCATTTTTGAAGGAGCTTTTGTCAGATATAGATTTCTTGATTGACATGTTTTTGATTTCAGCACTTTAAATATGTCATCACATGACTTCTGACATCCATAGTTTCTGATGAGAAATCAGCTGTTTATCTGATAGATAATCTCTTGTAAGTGATGAATTGCTACTGTCTTTCTGACCTCAAGATTTTCATTGACTTTGACAGATTGATTATGATGTATCTATGTGTGAAGAATCTCTTTTATTGTACAGATAGATGCTCCTTAATTTATGGTGGGATTACTTCCCAATAAACCCATCATAAGTTGAAAATATAATATGTTGGTTATGAGAGTCTTTGGCCCAGAGAGTCTTTGGTCAGAGAATCACCAGTGCTTAAAGTTGGAAATCTTGAATTGCTTTCACATCATCATAAAGTCAAACAATTGTAAGTCAAACCATCATAAGTTGGGGGTTGTCTGCATTCTATTTGTAGTTTGTTGAACTTCTTAGATGTATAGATTCTTTTTTTGTTGTTAAATTTTGGAAATTTTATTCCACGATTTCTTCAAATATCATTTCTTCTCCTTTTTCTCTCTCTTCTCCTGGGACTCCCATTATTTATTTGTTGGTATGCTTGATGGTAATCCATAAGTGTCTTAGGCTCTGTTCATTTTCTTTATTCTTTTTTCTTTCTACTCCTCAGACTGAATAATGTTAATTGAATTACTTTTAAATTTGCTGATTCTTTCTTCCACCTGCTCAAATCTGCTGTTGAAACCCTCTCATGAATTTGTCATTTCCATTATTGTACTTCTCAATAATTTCTATCTGGCTTCTTCTTATAAGTTCCATCTCTTTATTGATGTTCTCTATTTAATGAGACACTCTTCTCATAATTTTCTTTAGCTCTTTGAGCATATTTAAAATAGTATATTGAAAGCCTTTCACAAGTAAATTCAATGTCTTGGCTTCCTTACTGAAAATTTCTATTTCTTTTTTTCCAGTGAATGAGCCCATCCTTTCTTCATTCTTTGCATGCTTTATAATTTTTGTTGTGGTGGTTGAGAACTGGACAGTTTGAATGTTATAAATGTGGCTGCTCTGGAAGTCAGATTTTCTTCCTTCCCTTGGGTTTGTTGTTGCTCTTTGTTGTAGTAGTTGTTGTTAGCTTAGTGACTTTTCCAAACTAATATTGTAAAATCTATATTCTTTGTCATGCATGACCATGGAAGTCTCTGTTCTGTTATCTTAGTGGTCAGCTAGTGATTTGACATAATTGCCTTCAATGTCTAGAACCATACCAAACTGAAAAACAAAGAAGCCCCTCTTTCAGCCTTTGCATAAGGCCTCTATGTATTTTGAGGTATTACCTCAATTCTGCCTTCACCTTCATTTCCTGCTTGGCAGGAATCTGAAAGTCAGCCAGGAGTGAGTGCTTAGGATCTTCTCAAGTTTTTCTGTGAACATGAGCCTAGCTTTGACATGCATGTGGGCTTCTAGAAAGAATATTTGGGATTCTTTCAGTGCCCTTCTACCTCAAAGCATCCTGTTTTTTCAGTTTTTCCTCCAAAACTTTTTGTTATGCCTAATGTTTGCTCCAATTGTTATCCCTTGTCTCAGGTGGAAGCAACTGATACATTTTCCTGTAAATGTTTGGACAAATGGACTCTGGGCAGCAGCTTTAATGCTAGGAGAATTCTTAGTTGTGAAGTACAGGCAAGCTTCTCAAGGTGGTTCCTCAGGGAACTATAAGAAAGGTCAAAACAAATAATCATAATTTTTTGAGAATAAAGTCTGTACTACTCCCTCCAGTTCTGGGAACCTATAAAAGTAATGAGGGCTGTTGTCTTCAAGGCCATGGCCTATCTGGGGGATGGTCCCAGGTAAGTTAAATGCCACAAAATTTTCCCCAAATTTAGCTATTTTTTTTTCTTCACTAAGTATTCCCCTGGTTTTTACAGGCTTTGGGTTAGAGTCCAGGGTTCTGAGAAAGTTGATTCTGACAGTTTTTATGAGCTTACTTGTTGTTTTTGTGGAGTGAAAGACTTTTAGAGTTCTCTACTTGGCTATTTTCCCTGACTTCACTTACCTCCATTTCTTGAATTTTATGTTTTCTTCTTTATTGATTTACGTCCTCATTTTGCTCAAGTACATTCTCCAGGAGTTTCGTGAAAAAAGGGTATTGGGTTGGTGAATTCTTTGAGTTTGCATATTTGAAAATATCTTTATTCTGTTCTCACACTTGATTGATGGTTTGGCTACATAGAATGTTCCAGATTAAGGATGAACCTCAAAAATGTTAAATGAAAGAAGCCAGACCCAAAATTTTTGGTAAGTTAATTTTTCCTCGATGTATTTCAGAACTGTGTATTAGGAACAACACATTAATAATTGTTACCTGTTAGTTGATAGGATGTAAGGATAGTAATTCAACCCTTCTTATTCCTAGTCTTTTCATGTATATCTTTTTATATCCATTTACTTTCAACTTATATGCCTTTATATTTAATATGTGTCTCTTGCAGACAGTATATAATAGGGTCTTCTTATTTTTTAAATCCACTCTGTCAATTTGTAGTCTTTAATGTAATGTTTAGGGGGTCAGTAAATTATGGTTTACAGACCAATTCCTGTTTTTATAAATAAAAATGTATTGAAACATAGCCACACCCTTCATCTATATATTATCTGTGGCGGCTTTTGCTTTTAACAGTAATACATATTTCTTAAAATAAAACTTAGAGAAAAAAAGGAATCTGTTATACTTACCCACCTATTTACCATCTCTTTTGCTCTTCATTTCTGAAGAGTAAAGTTTCCATCTAGTATAATTCCCTTCAGCCTGTAGAAATTCCTTTAGCATTTCTTGAAGATCACATCTGCTAGTGATGGCTTCTTTCAGTTTTACTTTATCTGAAAATGTCTTTCCTTCACATGTATTTCTGAGGGTTTTTCCCCCCACTGGACATGAAATTCTGGGTTACTGTTCTTTTCTTTTAGCACTTAAAAATGTTATTCCATTGTCTTCTGGGACAGCATATAATCTGTCTTGGTGATCGTTTCTGGTAATCATTTCTGATTTGAAATCTGCAGATATTTGAAACATTGTTCTCCTTGAAGATAGGGGCCCTATCTTGGGTCCTATTCATTATTACCTAGCACAGTTCCTGATACATAGTAAGATGTACAATAAATGTTTCTTGAATTTATTTTTATTGTGTTAAGTTTTTAGTATTGATTGAGACTTGATAGACTCATTAAAGTAACATTTTGGCAGGATCTGAATTGCCCAATAGTTATTACTGTGGTTATATTTTATACAAGATCATTTTACTAGACCTGAATAACCAGATGAAAAAAGCCATGCATTTCCCATTTTCTTAATTATATTTCTTTCATTTTTCCTTGGTTACTTGGTTTTCTTTCTATGTAAAAGGAGAATTGGAGGCAGTAGATGCTTTTCAAAGCCTTTTTTCTCCTCCTTCTCTTTTGCATAGACACACAACTCATCATTTTACATAATGAATAGAGGACATCTAGAAAGAAATGAACCAAAAAGTGATCTAGACAGCTCTACATTTCCTAACATTACATTTGATGTTTAATATCTACAGAGAGAATTAAATACAGCAGAGATTTCCTGTTGAAGCTCTCAAGTGTTTCCATCTGCAGAAAAAAACCAGACTTTCTGCCTGATCATCCCATTGTACTGCAAAAACCAGTAAGTAGTTTTCTAAGTTTGTATTGTAATATTATATTACAAAATATTTTTCTTTAACATTTTCATCAGACTCTACCTCTAGATTTTTAACCTTCCTTATTATAAGATATAAGTAATTCAGAAAACTACAAAAATCTAAAGATATAACCAATTATTATAAAGTAACTCTGTTCAAAAAATAGAATGGAATAGCTGTATTTTGTTTAAGAAATATTTTTAATTGAAAGGTCATGAAAATATTATCCCATACTCTAAAAGTTTTATTTTTTCAATTAAATTATATTGTCCACCTGGAATTAATTTTACTCTATGATGTGAGGTGGGCATCAAGTTTTACCTTTTTCTACATAGATATACAGTCATTTTAAAAATATTTATTGAAAGGGTACTTCTCTGACATCTTTGTGGCAATGTATGCATGGTCTGTTAATGGGCTATCCATTCTGTTCAATTAGTCTTTTTATACATTATAACAAATCATCTCATGTATTTTTCTTTAACATGTCTTTGCTATTCTTAGCCCTTTATATTTCTGTGTTAACTTATCAAATTCCATCTAAATAAATACACATAATAAATACATACATGCATCTCTTAGGCTATTCATTGGAAAGGACATGGATTTTGTCATCAGACATGGCTTCAAATTGTAGCTCCATTCTGTGTACCGGTAGTTCGAACTTGGACAAGTCACTTAACCTCATTGAACCTTAGTTTTGCAATTGCTGATAAGGATGATAATCTCTGGCTGTTAGGATTAATAAAATAATGCATGAGATTACTGAGTATGATACCTTTCTCTCATTATGCTTTTAGTAAATGATTCCCATTCTTTGTGGTCTCTACTTACATTTGACTGGAATTTAACTTCCTATTAGAGTTTTCGTAAATACCTTTATATAGGTAAAGGCAGCTAGGACTCTTCTGAAATGAGATTCAGAATATAGGTTACTGAGAACAGTTCGAATGGGAGATATACACTACTACCTTCTATCTCCATTTTTGGTATTCTAATTCTTTGGAATTCATAGTATTTTTTTCCTCAAATTATAATTTTTAAAAAACATTATGTTGTTCATAGTTTATGTTAATATTTATTAAACTCCCTAACTTTAGATCTCTAGCCAATTCTTTTTAAAGTTAATTAAAGCAGGAATTAAAATTTTTTATAATACTTCTCATGCATAAATAATAAAAAATGTACTTGATGTTTCAACTTTCCCACCGGTTCAAAGATCTTTGGGATATGTAATCCATGGTCTGTAAGAATAAATGTAAACTTCAGTGCCATATAAACTATAGTCACTTTTTCATTTGTAGACTTTCCATCTTTAATAACATTTTATTGTGTAAATAAAAGCTTGACATAGACTTTTTAAAACAAACTTGTACATTAGAATTCATTTTACTTGTGATTTACACATTAATACATATTTTAAAGCTAGGTGCCACAGAAACAGAAGAACAGGTTTGGAATACAATTTAATATATTTTAAAATGAGTTACATATATTTTAAAAACATGAGCCATTTTGTTATTTGACAGTTCTAGTTACTTTAATAGTTTCTATGGTAACATGCATTTAAATCTGTAAACACCCGGTACGTTCACGGTATTTGGTTTGATAAACTAATTAGTAAAAACTGTATTCAATCATCAGTTGATAAATTAACTTTCTCTTTTATATTACAGGAAAACAACCAAAGTTTTAAGTAGCATTTTAAGAACAGATGAATTTAAGTTTGGACATCTGCAAATGAGGTGGATCTAGCAACAATAACTGTAATGGACTGTGACAATTCAATTTATTCTTAATTTTGATGGTTGGCTATTTGACTTCTCTAAAAATGAGAAAGAGCTATTTTAAAATATAAAGAATTTTCTAATCAGTTTCAGCTTTGCAGGAGGTTTCCTGCATAAATTGGGAAGTAACACTGGAAAGTAGGAATTTGGTTAGTGAAGTGGGAAGACTGTATATTTATAATTTGCATACTACTTGCAATTTTTTGTTTTTCATCACTTGTAATAATGGAATGGAAATGTAAGCTGTAAAGACTCTCAAATATAAAATATTTGCTACAGTGTATATATGGTACATAATTGCTTGTTGCTTTTAAAGTTGCTTCTGTTGTTCTGCTTCCCACTGATTTCATACCAGCTCATGAATGGATCATTACAGTCTCTCCAGAGGCTTAGAATGATTCAGAATGTTCAATGCATAGTTCTCAATAAACAGGAGGCAGAATTTTTAATGGGTATTTCTTTTCAGATATATGATTGGTCTCTAGGTTTTTGATAATAATATGGTCTTAAATTCATAATTACTAGCAGAGATTGATAATTTGGAAACAATGGTAGTGAATGAAACTGAAGTCGAAAAACGGCTGCTACTTATGTCACTAATCAGACCATATGAATAGCAGAAGTTGAGCAATTTCAAAGTAAAACTGATATTTTTATTTCCAAAGGAATTTAGACATTTGAAAATAATTGACATACATTAAGTTTTAATTCTATAATTTCTTATATATGGATGAACAATTTTTGGGTTTAAGCTTTTAATTCCTAGAAATTATATACATTAAATCTCCTGCAATTTGTCACTCTGGATGTTACTGTTAAAAAAAAAAAAAAAAAAGGGTTTCTTCCAGAAAAATCTGCTGATATATAGGTAAGTGTAAACTCTCCCTAATTCTATTTCTTAGATCCCTAGGTCTATTGGCAAAAAGTTTGTTTCACTGAATTTTGAACTCCTAAACCAGTACTTTTTTTTCACTGTTTTTTGAGCTTGTTTCCTAGATTCAAGCTTGTATTCCATGTTACATTTCCCATCTTGGTCTTTTAGTGACCTCTTTTTTTTATTTTTTATTTTTTAATTTTTTTTTTTATTTTACTACTTTGTTCTTTAGGAAAATGGGGTTTTAAATAGAAAAAAATCTTCGTTAACTATAAACTTATTGTTTAGTTTAAGATGAGATATTTATACTTAGGTCCCAGTTTTTTCTTTTTTTTTCTTTTTTCTTTTTCTTTTTCTTTTTTTTTTTTTGGCCCTACTAGTTTCCTTTTCTACTATAGGTTCCAGTATATATGTGTATGTGAATACACACTCACACACATTCACATACATACAACTCTCACAAACATACACAAAAATACATGTATAATTTGTATAAGAGCTGGCGTCAGAATGACCATATAATTATATTGGTTTGCTTTGTTATTTGCCCATTCTCAAGTCATTCTAATTCTTGTTTCAGAATATGATAGAGCTTATTCCAATTTGGAATCTGCAGATCCCTTCCACTTGGTACTGTTACTGAAAACAGAACCCTTTTAACAAATAATACTACCATGCTACTTTGGAAACTGCCTAGTACCCAAAATATTTGATATGCTTTTTGAGTTGGATACTTAAATACACCAACCAAAGCAATGTTTTGATTGGCTATAATTTGTATTTTTGAAACCATTTACAACAAACATTCTCAAGAAGAGTTTGTATGTCAAAAGTCATTTAGGTTTTAAAGTCTTTTGATCTTTTCTTACTATATACAATCAGTCTGCAGAGACTGTTATGTGTCTGTTTGCCTTTGTACATATATATATAGCTTGTTTGAATAATCATTGTGCATCTCCATTAATGTTGTTCTTTGCTTTGTATATAAATTAAAAGAGTTGACCCAGGTGTTGTTACACAGTGTCTGTCATCCTTAGAGTTGACCAGAGGCACACAAATACACACACACACACACACACACACGTGTATATGTACAATATATCAAAATTTACTACTTATTTCTAATAGAACTATGAAAGGATTTTAAAATTTTATTTATACAGAATGAGAACTGAGAGTATACAAAGGTATTGGTAAAAGTTGCTGTTTCATGAATTAGTTTGAGAAAATATTTTAGGTCAAATTTATATTTAAGAAATAAAATTTTATTAGTTCAATCTTCCTTTTTTCCTGAGTTTTTCAAAGGGGGAAAAATAGGAAAATTTTACCTTATATTTTTCCCCAAAGACTTATAGTTTCAAAGGAATTTATACTAGAAAATAACATGGCTATACATTTTTATATGTATTGTATTTTCGTTAGCAAGGTTTATAACGAGAACAGATTTTTATTATTAAAAATATTTAATTTCTGAGCTTGTTGAGCACAGTGTAGATAGTATACTATCTACAGATAGTTCTGTAGGTAGATAGTTTTAGTCATTCTAGTGTTGAAATTGGAAAACAGATGTCTTCTAATACTTTCACTACTATTTTATGACTTCCCTAAGATTTTGTGCTTGTTTTATATTTCTTAGTTATTCATTTGGGTTAAAATTTTATTTTTCAAGTATTTTGAAATCATTGTTTACATGCAAATATGTATTTTTCATAAGAAAAGTTAGCTGTCTGTATTGCATACCAAAACTATATAGCATAAAACTTGAACCACATTTTTCCAAACAGTCTCTTCTTTCTTGATATATTTAACTTACATAACAAAGAATTATGATGCTAATAAATGACACAATGTTGCTGTATTACTAAATGGTACTCCAACTTATCACAGGATTGTTCACTTTTGAAAAACCAGTCTATAACCTGATACATGGATAGAGATTCTATAGGTTACAGCCAAGGTTGTTTGATGCCTATATACTAACTTTTTAACTAATGCAAAGATAGTAGTCATAGGGCTGTGAGTTGGGTTGGGGATGGAGTAGACATTGTTAAAGAATAAACTTCACTCACAGTTACTTAAAAATCACAAAACGCTGATTTAACCCTTTACAGTATACAACAATTTACAAAATCTGCCCTATGAAGTAATACTCTAAAAGTTTCCACTTTATTTTTTATCATAACAAATTCATTTTCACAATATTATTCCTTTATGCATATGCTTTTTTCCACATATTAGGATTTTGTCACTAAAAGGTTTTAGGTGAGTTACAATGTAGCAAAGCATTTAGCATTAAATATTGAGAATATTAGTGAACTTTGAAAATTGAGCTAAAATTCACATGAATTGATAAAGTTATAGAATAAGTTTTGAAAGAGTGCACTTAGTAAATATACCAAACAAAAATATACAGTAGATTAACAACTGCAGATAATTTTCTAATTGACGTTTTAGATAAGAACACCTGTTTCGCACTTGGAACCATAAAGAAAATGTCTAGGAACATCTAGTTGTTGTTCAGGATCCACCACGAAGCTGAAAAGAGAAAAACGTTTTCTAAAATAATGAAAATAACTTATAGGGCAAAGAACGTTCAAGGTGCAAATTATTTCTAAAGAGACCATTCCCCTTACCTTTAGTCTGCATAATAACTTATCTTTCTAGTCACCATTTCCTGACTATTTGAGGCAAGATTGAACTCTTCCTATGCACTTGTTATTTGTACCATATCTTTTGGCACTTTGTTGCAGTCTAAAATTTTTTGTTCTATGTGAATAGAACTTGTTTTGGCAACAAGTTTATAAATGCACTGAAGACAGAATCATGCTATTGTTCTTATTAGAATCTACCCAACACTGGCAGTAGTTAGGCCATATATATATATATATATATATAGTATTTATATACCCAATATTTATGAAATCCTATATGTAGAAATACCATATATTTATACATATGTACATACATGCACCTGCATTTATATATGTATATACATATATGCATATGTATACATATACATACATATATGTACACACATAATATATACATATAATATGTATACATATATGTATACATATAATACGTATGCATTTGTATACACATATACATATATGCATATGCATACACATAATATACATATATGCATATGTATACATATATTTATAAATATATGCAGCTTATGTATAATATATAATATACATATAAATACATGTGTGATTTATTATACATATATTTATACCTATATGATATTTATAAATACCATATATTTATACACATAGGATCTCATGAATATTGGGTATAAGCAAGTGGGTTATAAATAATATTTTAGTATATCTTTATGTTAAAATTATAAATGTTTATCCCAGTGAATATAGATATCCTGAAAACAAACCAATGGCAAAGATGTATGATTGGTGGAATGCTGTGAGAAACAGATAAATGGAAAGGATTGAAATTTGCTTTCAAAGCTGTTCAAGTAATTTGCTGGCAATAGGATCTTTTTTTTTTGTATCCTGTTTTCTCATAACCGTAGGTTTTTCTGTTATTACCAATGGACATTCTGCTCCACAGACCAAGTTTATATATTCCTTCTGTCTGGGTGGTTTGGGCTGCCATATTCCAGTATGCTTCATTTGAATGATTTTATACTTGAGAGGTCATTGGAATATATTATAGTGTGTATTTTCATATCTGGATGCAGTCTGGCTTAGTTGCTTAATTACTTTAGATGTATCTTAGGTAAACCACTTAGTAGTCTTAACCATAAAAAGCAATCTTACCAGAAATCATAATTTGTGAGTAAAATTAGAAATACAAACTTATTCATACTGCATTTTTAAATGTAATATCTGCTTTTTTTCTTTCAGATTTTAATTTTAGGTATAAATATGTGCAGCTAATTATTTATTTATTTATTTATTTATTTATTTTGAGACAGTCTCGTTCTGTCACCCAGGCTGGAGTGCACTGGCACGAACTTAGTTCACTGCAACCTCTGCCTCCCAGGTTCAAGTGAGTCTCCTGCATCAGCCTACCAAGTAGCTGGGATTACAGGTATGCACCACCATGCCTGGCTAATTTTTTGTATTTTTTAGTAAAGAGAGGATTTCGCCATATTGGCCACTGGTCTCGATCTCCTGTCCTCAGGTCATCTGCCCACCTTCGCCTCCCAAAGTGCTGGGATTACAGGCGTGAGCCATAGCGCCCAGCTAATTATTTTTATTTTTAATCTTCATAACCATTATAACACAAAATGTACAAAACTGGTTTTTAAAAATAGTGTTAGAAGTTATATGGCCATTAAAACCCATAAATAATATTTATATGCTAGCTTCTGCTTACTGGAATAGGCCTGCTGTCACAGTGATAAAACTTTAAAATAAGGTGGGACGTCCCAATAAATGTCAAAATGTTGTAGGTTTTAAAATTGTGTCAAAAATCAAGCCTAACTTTTCCTCTTGTTCTACAAAATTCCAGTAATCATTATTGAAATTAAATGTAACATGAAATTAATACAAAATAGGGCAGCAATTAAAAGACATTAAATTGTATTGAACCTGGATTCACAGAACAAGAATTGATCCAGTTTTATCTGTAGTCAGTTTTTCTTTCTAAATTAGGAAATGCTCTGAGAGAGAAAGAGTAATATAATGCATGTGCCAATGACACTAGTAGTGTCTAGAAAATAATTCCAGATAATGATAAAGTTGGGTCAGAAAACTATCAGATTAGTCCACATTTTCAATTCTTGCTATAGCATTTTTCCCCTCACTGATAATTCAGTAGCTTCCTGTTCTATCCTCTTTTCCTACTCTATTTTTGATCAGGTTGTTTCTGTCCTGGAAAGACTCAAGACACTAATAAGAACAAGCTTTGTTCCTTTCTTTCCACATTGGTTTGGGAGAGATGGAAATGGGTGTGATGACAGACACAAAAATTACAAGTGTCAGGACTTCGTGGAAATTTTGACCGAAGACCAATATATTTATGATGATGCCAAAGTCCTATTCATTCCTTCATTTAGGAAATAATTTCTTCTTGCCATATACTGTACTATAGTAATACTGTAATAGGGTAGGGAATGTGAAGATAAATAAAATGTGGATCTCACTTTCCTGCATTCTATGTACAAAGCCTGCAGCAGTCATATTTACAGAAGTTGTATTCTAAGATTTTTCTCCCTATTTTATTTTATTTTATTTTATTTTATTATTATTGTTTTTTGACATGGAGTCTCGCTCTGTTGCCCAGTCTGGAGTGCAGTGGTGCGATCTTGGCTCACTGCAACCCTCCGCCACCTGGGTTCAAGCAATTCTCCTGCCTCAGCCTCCTGAGCAGCTAGGATTACAGGCATGCCCCATCATGCCCAGCTACTTTTTGTATTTTTAGTAGAGGTGGGGTTTCACCATGTTGGTCAGGCTGGTTTCGAGCTCCTGGCCTTGTGATCCGCCCACCTCAGCCTCCCAAAGTGCTGGGATTACAGGCGTGAGCCACCGCGCCCAGCCTTCCTCCCATTTATAACATCATAACACTATACATCCCCCACTCATCCCCAGGAGCACTGTATCTTTGCATTTTACTCTTTTGGTTTCCTTGATACTCCACTGCTTAAAGAAAGGCATCTCCCCAAGCTTCTCTTAGATATTTTGTTCTTACCTACATACTTTCTTACCAATCCCAGGCTTCAACAATCATCTTGCTGTGGTTAACTCCTGAAAATTACATCTGCAACTGGAGTCCCAAACTCTGGCTATTTCCTGGTGCAGGTTTTTTTTTTTTTTTCTTCCCTGGCCTAGATTATTGCCCTAATTGGTTAATCTCTCTCCTCTCCATGACATCCACCTTTCTCCCTCCTGTCAGTTATTACTGATTAGAACATGTCACCATCCCTTTCAAAACTTTAAATTATTCCAGGTTGCTGTTCAAAAGCCTCATTATGACATTCTCAACCTCACTTCTTACTCTCACGTCTGTCTCCACTTGTACTGTAAGTTTTATGCCTTAGTGACACCTTTGCACCAATAAAGCACATTCACACTTCTTGCATTTGTTCATGTCCAAATTTACCAAAGGACCCTTCCTCTCCATCTTTACTTTGCCACATCTCATCTTTTAAGGACTAGCTCAAGTCATTTTCTTAAAAACTATTAAAGAAGTAATCTCTTCTCCAAGTCCACAAAACACATATTATCTCTAATGGTGACAGCTATTTTATGCCCTTAGCTGGGTTTTTTTTTTCTGCTAAAATTTGTCTTTGCAAACGTTTCTGTGAAGCTGGACAGAAAGCACTTTATAGGTAGGGATTTTGCCTTTAGTTTGTACCCTTTGTAGCTCCCAACACAGTGCTTGTTCAGAAATGGAGCTCAATCAGTACCAGTAAATTAGGCTAAACACCCTGATGCCTAGCACATATTAATACTCAGTAAATATATATTTAATCAGTAATTGGATGGGTAGATGAACAAATTGTATCCAGTACACTAAATTACAATATGATAAAATATTTGAATAATTTTTTGAAATATGATTTGGTGGTACTTCAAGTTTGTTAATATGATTAGCAAATGACTAATGGTTCAGTATAGCTGGGAATACAAATAGGGTCAACTAAGGACAAAATAGAACAAATATATAGATCTTTTATTTCTTCCCCCCCAATCTCAAATCATAAAATATATAAAGAAATAAATAAGAGAGTACCATTGATAAAATATAGAAGGAAAGAGCATACTATCTTTTAAGAAACAAACAAACAAAAATACAAAAGGACACAGAAGCATTGTAAACCCAGGATAATTACCAGGAACTAGCATTGTAGATGTGAGTTCTGGAGTTTCCAAGAAATCCACATTACTTCTTTGGAATGTCTTGCTATAATTTGTCTGAAGGTGGCTGTATAAATAATTATAGGTTAAGGCTGTGCATTTTTATTTACAATCTTCCCAAGTACAGCAGAGATCAAATTTGATCAAGATGGCAAAGTTTGGGATGATTTGGATTAAATAAGCTCCTGGATACAAGCTTCTTTTAATTGTTGTTCAGCTTTCAAAAATGACTCAGGAGTAATTTAATAATTGTCATCAGAAACTTTTTTAAAAAGGTTTTAAACCAGGAGAACATTACTTTTTTAGAGGATAAAATAAGAAGTAGATTTTATTGCACCAAATTTAAATATATCTTGTTTAAAAACAAGATAGATAATAAGACAGACTGTATATTTTACATTTCTAGATAATAAAAATAAATCTAAAAAGCTATGTGAAAGTGTTGGCCTGGAAGCAGAGTCGAATAAGTTACCTCGTTTCCTTCTATGGCTGAAATACTGTTGGTGTCATTTTGCCTTCCTTATAGCACAAAGTGCCTTCAAAATTGCCACAAAAATAAAACTTTTGGGTGAAACATGGATCAACTGAATTTCCAGGTATTCTATTACTTCCATCATCATATTTAACACCCTAAACATGGACTTATTTAGAGAGCTGTATTCTCTGTACCATTTTAAACTGTCGGGAATTGTTATATACTCTCAGAAGAGCAAACATTTCTTTCATTCCATTTTAAAATTATATGTTTGTTTGCTATTAGTAATTATTTTAATTTTTAAAGAAGCTGATTTAATTTTTGACAACGTCTTGAATTTCCACTTTATTTTTAGTGTTTAAAGACATTTAGAAGGTATTGGGCTGCAATGACTCTAAAAATTATATGTAGTTTTATTGTAAAATAAAATAACTGCACAGACTATCCTATGAAAAATTAGGAGGTAAAGCTTTTTTTTCCCACCTCACTTTCATCCATCCTTTGTCTCCACCCCCACCACTACCCTCACCAGCTTTAGACACTCATACCCCCTATCTATATCTTCTTATCTGAAAACATCAGTAAAATGGTAAGACTCAAAGTGGGATCATTACCAAAAGTATTTGTACTTCAAGAGAGAAGTGGTTTCTAAGCTATTAAATACATTTTTTAAAGTGTGTAGAATTCATGGTAATGGGCAAATGGGACAGGTTTTAAGGTAAGGTAAAAGAGAATGGAGCTTTCCTACAAATCCTAAAATTACATCATGCATATTGCCACCTTCCTGGCTTCACATAAAATCAGGCTTGCTCACAACTTACCTATTCCATACACTACTATTCTCCCAGAACTCATAGATCATGTAGCGAGATTCATTTGAAAGCTTCTGTATAGAAATACTGAAATGGAAAATAAAAGGCATAATTAGCTACTGGAAATTAAAGATGCAAGCTAACTTTTCTAATATCCATATGTAGTATGAAACAATCTTATCCATTAATAGAGGAAACAATCTAAGGTGCCTGCATGAAAATCAAACAGATTTGTCAAGAATTTATTTATTCTAAATATGTCTGTTAGGCATAAGTGTTTTTGTTTGTTTATTTGTTTGTTTTTTTAGTTTTCTGGTTTTGCATCATGAAAACAGTCTCAGTATATTGCAGACATCACAAATGTAACTTTTGCAAAATTGTGTTCATTCACTCAGAAAGGTTTATTGAGCATCTGTTGTGCTAGGACCAGAAAAATGTGAGTGCATGCTACCTGCCTTTGCCCTCAAATGTAGCTGTTAGGATTGGCCCTATCAACCACCATACCTCTGCCAAATTCTTAGCCATACAACATTCCTGTATTGACAGATTTTGTGTGGGTCCTGCTCTATGCCATTTGAGTCACTTGGACCACACTACTGCTATACAACTGACTCCTAGTTTGCCAATACCTAATGGCTCTCTCCCTCTTTCTCTTTTTTCTCTTTCTCCCTCTCTCTCCAACTCTCTCTCCCTCTGACACACACACACACACACACACACACACACACACACACACACACACAAAGTGCCTGTTGTCTCTGGATGAAGTTTGAGAGTCCATATTCTGGCCATAATTGCAAGCGTTTTTTGTTTGTTTTACTTTTAAATTTCTTTTCCAATTTGGGTGAGACAAATTTGTTCCTTCCAGTCCTTTGACTAGCCCGAAGGAGGAAAAAGTCTACATAATATGTTTTGAAGGAGTGAAGAAAGCAGGCTGGCTGAAGACACAGGTTGAGGTGACTGCAAATTTAATCCTATAGCAATGAGAAGTCACTGAAGGATTTAAAGCAGGGAGAGTGACGTGGCTAGAGCTATATTTTAAAAGATCCTTCCGATGGCACAGTGGGTTTTGTATGGAGGGTATTATAAAGTAGAAAGAACAGCTGGAAAGACAGTGAAATAGCATAGGTGAGAAATGATGAAGACCCAAATTAATTTTGAAACAATAGAGACAGATTCATAAACTTAAGAGTGGGAGACAAAAATAAAGATGCCTTTAAAAACTGAATTACAAAAATACAGATTGTTCAGCCTAATGGTTCATAATATATTTGTATTAGAAAGCAAAATGAGGGGTTAGAAAAACAATAAGGCTTTTGGGTTAACAAAGAACTTATCAGTAAACTTAACAGTAAGAGAACAAATAACTTAGCAGTAAAATAGTTGATTAATGTAGATTTAGGATTTACCTAAGTGTGACCAGCAGGTGGCAGTAACTACACACAGAGATTTTAATTTTTTTTTTTCTTTAGTTCTGCTTGTGTTTTTTTCAGTTGTTTATCTAGTTTGGTTCATTAAGGTATGATGCAGCAAATATTGTTTTTAGCTCAACTTCAGATTTTCTGGAGAAAGGTTTACTATGGAATCATAAGAATTAAATGGAAGGTGGAATTTGTGATTTTCTAATCCCAGGAGTTCATGAATGTGCTCTTTGGGGGTTCACTAAATTCCCAGAAATGATCTGCAAATGAATGTGCATATATATGTTTTCCTAGGAAGAGAATCTATAGCTTTCATCATAGTTTCAAAGGGATGTAATCCCCAAACATAACCTTCAACAGTATACTGGACAAATTACAATCCATATCAATTTTCTTAAGGGTAAAGTTTAAAATACTCAGCCTTGTATTTCAAGCTCTTCATCAACTGCTTCCTGAAAACTAATTCATTTGTTTACTTATTACATTAAAATCCCACTTATCCTGCTATTTGAACCTTTCATTTTCCAGGCTAGCCATAAGACCATAAGATAAGAAATTCATAAAATTTTAGCATAATGCTAAAGCTTTTGAAGGAGTAAAAAGGAGGACAACACAGTATGAAATGGCAGTGATTTAAAGTATAGCCCAGCAGACCTTCCACCATCCACCATTTATTAGCTGTGCCACCTTGATTCCAATACTCAACCTTGGTTTCCTTATCTGTCCAATAATGATAACAATACTTTGAGAATTAAAGTGTTACATGTAAGGCCGGGCACAGTGACTCACACCTGTAATCCCAGCACTTTGGGAGGCCAAGGTGGGCGGATCACTTGAGGTCAGGAGTTCAAGGCCAGCCTGGCCAACATGGTGAAACCCTGTCTCTACTAAAAATACAAAAATTAGCTGGGCACAGTGGCACGTGCCTGTAATCTCAGCTACTCAGGAGGCTGAGGCAGGAGAATCGCTTGAACCCAGGAGGTGAAGGTTGCAGTGAGCCAAGATCAAGCCACTGCACTCCAGCCTGGGCAACAGAGCAAGATTCTTTCTGAAAAAAAAAGAAAAAAAACAAAAAGAAGTTACATGTAGAATTCTTAACTCAGTACTTGGCTTATTCTGTGTGTGTGTGTGTGTGTGTGTGTGTGTGTGTGTGTGTGTGTGTGTGTGTGTTGTTAGCCCAATAGCTAAAAGGAAAGTATCACTTTCATTGGGCGAGTAGCTATGAAAGCTAAGCCTTAATGGTGTCTAAGCTAAGAAGCAAAGCTAACAGAAACAAAAGGAATGGGGTGGGAGGAAAACCAGAAAAGAAATGGAGGGAAAATGCACATATCTATTAAAGCAATGAGAAGCAGCAAGCTAATAATATAAGTATTAATGGTGGTGGTGGTGATGATTTCTACATGTATTGCTCTGTTCCAGGGTCTAATTTAAGCATTTTCCATAGATAAGCCATTTTACCTTCACAGGTACTTTGGGGGTCATGTGGCTACACTGTCCATTGCCTCCCCAAATAGTACTCTCCTCTTACTAACATGACTCTGCCACTGTTCAGTTTGCAATACACCCAATGTACCACTCAGTGTTGGACTGAGAATACCCTGATAACCTTACTCCTCTCTGCTGGACACTTGTTTCCTAGCCTTCCCAGTGGCCAGCAATGACCATGTGACTTGAATTCTGGCCAGTGAGATGCAAGGGGAAGTATGCTGGGAAGCAGGGACTCTGGGAAAACATTTGCATCTTCAGGATCAGACATGAGAGGAGAGCTTGTTGGTTCTCCCTTTTTCTTCCTGACTGTGGGCCATCTGGTGAAGAGCCAGAAGGCACATCTGAAAGACAGACGTGGGATCTTTGATGACAGCATTAAGCTGTAGAAGAACCTTGAGATTGTTGCCTCCGACTTCTTTTTGAGAATAATAAATGTACTTATAATATAAGTGACTGTTACTGTGCTTACTCTAGATTGCAGTTGCAAGCATTCCTATTTGATACCGGAAGGTGCTGTTGTCATCTTTGTGTATTTATTTCTCCATTGTTTACAGATAAGGAAACTGAGGAATGGAGAGACGAAATGTCTTGTCCATGGTCATCACAGCTGCTAGTGAGTAAACCAGACTTTGAACTTAGGCATCTTTGCCTCCAAAAGCTGCACTCTGACAAAGAGTTAGGAAACCTAATAAAGGTGACTGACAAGAAGAAGATGCAGTGATGAAAGTGCAGATTCTGTCTCAAAGGCACATGGGTGAAAGTGCTAACCAGAATTGCTTTACAGAATGGGTACTTTCAGTTAAGGGCCAAAAAGACCAATATGGGGCAATGACATTTAAGGACATTGATATTTGAGACTATACCATATAGATAATGACACACAATGATCACACTGAGACAGCAAGAAAAGTCCAATTGTGAAATAATTTTTAGAAAGATTTGTCAGCAGTTGTTAAAGGCTTAGGGCTTGAATGATTAGCTTTCGATTATTTGTAAATGTAAAACTGCACAACAACACACCTGTGATTTGTTTCTTATGTGATTCTACTCACCCGAAACAGCCTGTGTCTTTCTCCTTGAAATCTTCATACTTCCTGTGACACTTAACACTCATTGGCTAAAGCAAGAGTTCTTTGGCTAAGCTGTCTTTGGATGCAGGCCCTAAAAGCTTCAACCTCGAGCTTTGGGAGACCTTGAATATTCCTGGATGCTGGAAAATGTGTCAGTGAAATGGCTTCTGGGGGAAATGGATGTGGCTCAGGAACAGGTGGGATTAAAGATTTTAAATGAGGAAACTGCCCATAATGGACGGGACTTTCCCTCTTGGCTTCTTCCTTCCCCATGTGCATGTCCTACCTTAAATCACAAGCAAGGCCTAACCAGTGAAGAAAAGACATGGCAAGAGGGCCAGTCCTCACATTTCTCCATACCAAGCTGTGGGTCACTTATTTATTTCATCTATATAATTACTGATTAATGAGGCTGGGCACGGTGGCTCACTCCTGTTATCCCAATACTTTGGGAGGCCGAGGTGGGCGGATCACTTGAGTCCAGGAGTTCAAGACCATCCAGGGCAACATGATGAAACCCTGTCTCTATAAGCAATACAAAAATGGCCCGGCACGGTAGCTCATGCCTGTAATTCCAGCATTTTGGGAGACTGAGGCGGGCGGATCACGAAGTCGGAGGTTCGCGACCAGCCTGGGCAACAGGGTGAAACCCCGTCTCTACTAAAATACAAAAAATTAGCCGGGTGTGGCAGCACGCACCTATAGTCCCAGCTACTTGGGAGGCTGAGGCAGGAGAATTGCTTGAACCTGGGAGGTGGAGGTTGCAGTGAGCCAAGATCACGCAAGCCTGGGCACTCCAGCCTGGGCGACAGAGCGAGACTCCATCTCAAAAAAATAAATAAATAAATTAGCCAGGCATGGTGGCATGCACCTGTACTCCCAGCTACTTGGGAGGCTGAGGTGAGAGGATCACTTGAGCCTGGGAGGTTGAGGCTGCAGTGAGCCGAGATTGCACCACTGCACTTCAGCCTGGGCAACAGTGTGAGACACTGTCTCAAAAATAAATAAATACTGATAAATGATTAATGATTCAGTGTGCCACCATTATTTCTTAAGGATGTCTCAGAGTTGATTCTTACAATGTAATCCTACATTCATATTCCTTAGGCCCTTGACATGGAGTTTTGAATATATTCAAATTCTCAAATTTCATAGCTGAGTGACTTTAGAAATCATTTTGTTCTATTTAACGACTATGAAATTTTAGGCCATGAACATGATTTTAATTGTGCTCTACCTTCATAAATGAGCATCCTATTTTCCCAACTGGAGTCTAAGATCCTTGAAAGCAAAACTATTCTCTTGTTCTCTGGTGTCAAGAATGGTTCTGAGAACATACCGTGTACACCACTTATATTCAATTGGTACCTCCCTATGACAAAAACGGGGATTAATGAGCCTTCATGATTACAAAATAAGTGAAGAATAGTGTGTGTATGTGTTGTATCAAACAATGTGTGTGTATATGTTATAAACATGAATCCACATAATCTGCTTGAGTTTTTCACTAACTTAACTTTTTAAAAATTCATCTAACTACTAAAACAAAACCTCTGTAACTCCCCATACTTCGGAGTCTCCTAATCAAAAACTTACAGGGCAAAACCTCTAATTCAGTGGCCTGAATTTAAGAAAGCAAGACCTTGTTGTAATTGGAACAGGAGTGGACTTGTGTGTTCTACCCCTGGTTAATCACAGAAAATCCAGGAAACTCTAAGGATGACCAAATATTGACAAGAAGGATTAAACGCTAGTTTTAGAGTCAGACAAACTTTAATAAGTTTTTTTTAACCCATCTGAGCCAGTTCCTTCTAAGCTGAATGTAATATGTGCCTCTTGATTATTGCTGTGAAGACAGGAGGATAGGCACAGTGGCTCAAGCCTGTAATCCCAGCACTTTTGGAGGCCAAGGCAAGAGGATCGCTTGAGCCTGGGGGTTCAAGACCAGCCAGGGCAACATGGCATAACCCCGTCTGTAAAAAATTTTTAAAAAGTAGCCAGATATGGTGGCATGTGCCTGTGGCCCCAGCTACTCTGGTGGCTGAGGTGGGAGGGTTGCTTGAGCCCAAGAAGTTGAGGCTGCAGTGAGCCATGATTGTGCCACTGCACTACAGCCTGGGCAACAGAGCAAGATCCTGTCTCAAAAATAAATAAATAAGAAAATAGGTGCAAAATGCCTAATCTTGTTAGTCCTTAATAATATCTGTTTTATTTTATGGAGGTATTTTGTGCCTAATCATTATGAGACTAAGCTAAACATCATGGGAGAACAGAACCTCTGACATTCACAGAGATTTACTTTCTCAGCCAAGCACTAGGCAATTGTGCTGGGTGCATTGGAGCATGACTGATGGCATCAGTGGCATTTGATTATCAGTTGATACAGGTAGAAAATTGAATTTGATTAACTGGTACAACTGAAAAATTGAATGTAGACAGACACACTGGCATAACATCTATACCATATATATTCCATATGGGTGTAGTGATTCCCTGAGGCTCATTCCATCTGATATAGTCTACATTTTGATAATTCCAGTAAAAGAAATTACCTGAAAAATCAGCAATAAGAAGTGAACGAAGAATTGTATGAAACAAACCAATCTTGCAAAGTAAACAGAGAGGCTGAAAATCTATCTTACAGGAAAAAGATGCTCTCCTTTCCTCTACTTCACAGCAGGAGCTGATGGAGCAATTTATTGTGGTTATTGAGAGAATGGAATTTGCAGCAGGCGGCACAAATCTATCTACTCTCTCACTCCCCCACAGCCTGTTTCCCTTTCCCTGGGGCTGTTCTAGTAGCTCGAGGTCATTTTCCCAACACCCATTAAAGTAGTGTTTCTGAACCTAAAAAATAAACTTGTGTGCCTTTTTTATAAATATAAAACATGCACTCAATCCCTGGAGATTGTAATACACTGAAATAGACTTTATCTTCTCTATATCCTCATTAAAAAGAGTTTACTGAGCTCTATTTTGGGAAGTTTACACTGTGAACGGTGTATATATAGGTACTGCTTGCATTTTTCTTTTTCTTTTTTTTTTTGAAACAGAGTCTCGCTCTGTCATCCAGGCTGGGGTGCAGTAGCGCGATCTCGGCTCACTGCAACCTCCGCCTCCGGGGTTCAAGCGATTCTCCTGCCTCAGCCTCCTGAGTAGCTGGGATTACAGGCACATGCTACCATGCCCAGCTAATTTTTGTATTTTTAGTAGAGACGGGGTCTCATCACATTGGTCAGTCTGGTCTTGAACTCCTGACTTCGTGATCCGCCTGCCTCGGCCTCCCAAAGTGCTGGGATTATAGGCGTGAGCCACTGCACCCTGAATTTTTAAATATTCAATTTTATTTTCAAATGAGTGGGCTCTTAAAAACTACACATATTCCCACCTTTGCAAGTCTTGAGTCACTGAAGTAAAAAGGACTAAAATGGGGT
The DNA here is from genome assembly GCF_028858775.2 of Pan troglodytes. Taxonomy (NCBI): domain Eukaryota; kingdom Metazoa; phylum Chordata; class Mammalia; order Primates; family Hominidae; genus Pan; species Pan troglodytes. The sequence goes on along the minus strand of NC_072405.2, from coordinate 101,184,224 downwards.
TTTGATTTGTGCCCTCTGAGTCTGGCGTGAAATAGAATAATAAAAATAATCATGGAAACACAGCATTTCCTGTGTTCTAGTTTCAAAGGCACTACTGGAAGATGATGAGCTGTTAGTGGCACTGAGGAAGTACTGTACTCATACTCTAGAGAGGAGGTCAGCCACCCAGACAACCAGGAAACAGTAGTAAACGCAATAGTGACTTCAGCTCACGTCTTCAGTGGATGGGAAGCATTGTGCTGAGCACTGCATATGGACTGTCTCACTTAATCCTCCCAACCATCTCATGAGCCTCTTGAGGAGGAAACTAAGGCTTAGAGCCAGTGAGGGTCTTTCTCAAAACCACAAAGCTAGTAAAATTCCATGTTTATTTCCAGAGCCAGACTTCTTAGCTAGAGAAATATTCTGCTGGGGTATGAATAAAATATAATTAATTGAACACCGAGAGGAAAAGCAAAACACCCAGAGACATGAAGTATCTGTTTATGCACACATGTACACACACATACACAAACACACACACATTTTCTAAAAACCTTCCCAAAGCAACATTTGAAGAGCATTATGAAATATAGTTTAAGCAAGCTCATAAGGTAGGGTTAGACTTGGTTGTGGAAGTTTTCTAAAAGCAGATGAATTTGGACCTGGGCTCTGAACTTGAGGCAGTGCATGGGCTGGCAGAGATTTGCAGCTGGGTGCACATTTCTGAGAGGAAGAATAGCCAGGTCTGAGGCACAGTGGGGAACAAACAGATTATATCAGAAATTCTATCTGTGCATCACCGAGGCAGAGTGTTTAGATGAGGGAGAACAAATAATAGTAGTGATATGGATTCCTGGGTCTGTCAGTAGGATTAAATATAGAGTCAGGACAAATGTCTAGCCTTTGATAAGATACTCATTAGAGAGTTACTTTAGGTTCCCAGTTAAGGGAATTCTATGATAACTGTTTCCAAAAAATTATTATAGTAACTATTTATTGAACCGGTTGGAGTGAAAAAATTGAAGATGAGGAATAGTATATTTTAGTAGCTTGAGATATCCGAAGCCTGAGCTGGGTGGTACCCATGGAAAGAGGAAAGAAAAGATCCGCTGCTGCTTCATTTTCTTTTAATGACCAAGGCCTGAAATCATGACTTCAGGGATGCCTGCAATTTCCTAATGGCTGAAATGGTCATTAGGCCACAGGGCGTACTGCCAAGGGAGCAATCACAGCTAGATGTCCTAGAGTTGGCGCCTCATCTACCAGAGATGATTTTAAATCAGAGTGTGGGCTGCCTGGATGCAAAAGGGAATTTCAACTTATTTGAAATTCAGTATCTTCATTCAAGTTGTTCTATTTCATTTTACTTGGTGCCCCAATGATCAGACGACACGGGGTTTAAAGATTAAAGAGAAAACATTCAGTTAAAGGCAGCAAATGACATCACCCAGGTGGAATGCTCTGTATAATTTAATGTGAGGATTCTCAAATATCTGTCTTCTAGACCCCCAGCCTTGTCTAAAGTAAGAAATGCCTTCACTGCATTCCCAGGCTGCCAAAGGCCTAAGGTGCAGGAGTAGGAGCACTTACCGCAAGCATCCACTTTGGGAGGAAGCACTCTCCACGTAGTGTTTCAGAGCGAGCTGGAATTCTTCCAGGTCCTCTTCTATCACAGACATCTGCCGCTGCACAAGCATGATGTGCTGCCAAGGAAGGGGCGAGGGTCACTGCGTTGGCTGTCATGGAGCCCGATTTAAGCTGACTCCTACTGCCCATCCCATTCCTCCTCACAAAAACAGATGATTGTCATCCAAAAATATGACCAAGGAAGGCCATGACTATTCCAAGTATAAAACTGTATAAAGGCTGTAATCTAGGCAAGATATTTTCCTTGCCTCTAGTCCCAGAAGCTAAACAAAGTGTTCTTTACAATGACGTGTTTCCCTTTAAAAGCAGTGATTCTCAATGACTCGAGAAGTTTTAAAATTATCTTTATATTTATATCAAAATCTCTGGGAGTGGGGCCCAGGCACTGCTATTTTTAAAACCTCCCTAAGTGTCTGTATTGTGCAGGCAGAGCTGGGATCACTTCCCTATAACAACTTACCAATTTTTAAAGAGAAGTCCTATTGTTCATTGCACAGCTCCAATTTCTTGAATATTTTGTGATATTAGACATAAGTGACAATCATTACAAACAACTAGATTTCAAAAAAATTAGTAACTCATGCATTTCCAAAGGTATATCAAATATTACAGGGTTGTCAAACACATTAACTACTTACAACAGGCCCTGTTCAAAAGGTAATGGCATCAGATGGTGCTTGTTTTTAATGGATCACACTGGATTGGATGCCAACTGTTTCCTGTAACAAATCCTATTAGCATTATAGCAATTGTAGTTTCAAGGCTTCCCTCAAGATCCGCCTGTGGGCTTCTCATGGAATTTTAGATATCAACATTAGTTCTTTTCAAGAATTGGTAGTGAAAGTATAAAAGTGCAAATCAAAGTAAGGATTGGCATGAATCATAAAAGTGCATAAACAAAAACAAAACACAAGGTAAGGATGATCTAGAATATGAGAAAAATAACTTCCACAATAATACCAGCTATGTAGCATGAGAGAATTAAACCCCTGGTCTACTGTTTTCTATTCCAATGGGTTTCTCATTTCATGTCAATAGCTACTATTTGTTGAATACCAATGATATTTTAGAGGTTAGGTATTCAGTATATTCAACAAATATTCCTACTTTTGTTGGACTAACCAAAGGACATGGGTTTAGTATTAATAACTAAGTAGGGTTAATTTCTACCAAAATAATGATGGATATATCCTTTTCACAAAAATCTGCAGGGACCTCTTGGTTGGACATTTGTGATTACTAACTCAGATAATTAGGAAAGCTCATGGGCTTTCCTAATGAGATATATAAATACATCCACCTATTCCATCATAATTCTTTTCGTCTAAAGGCAATTCTTACGTGATCAAGTGGGATGGATTGTAAAAATAACCAGAATTCTTCACTACCCCCCTGAACTCATGCCCTTTGACTAATTTGACTTTTTAGCTCCTCTCCTCAAGACATGGATTCTATTTTCCCTCCCCTTGGATCTGGTTTGGCTTTCTAACCTGCTCTGGCCAATCAACGTAGCAGAACTGACAGTGCACCAGTTTCAAATTCAGGCCCTAAGAGGCCGGTGGATTTCCACTCTTTCTCTTGGATCTCTGAGATTACCATATGAACAAGACCTGCTACAGCAGGGTCCAGCAAACATTTTCTGTAAATGGATGGGTAGTATTTTATTTAGGCTTTCTGTGCCACATGGCTCCTTTTGCAGCTAGTCAACTCTGCTATTGTGTAAAAGCAGCCACAGCCCACACATAAACAAATGAGTGTGGCTGTGTTACAATAAAACTTTATGAACAAAAACAAGAGGTATGCTGTAGTTTGCCAACCCCTATATTAGAGGATTAAAAACCACATAGAGCACACTTGAGCTCCTAGACATATGAGAAGGCTCAGCCAAGATCAGCAAAGCTAACATACAGCTTACTAGAGATACAAGGAGCCCATGTGAGACCATAAGAACCAGCCAGTTGATCCCAGCCTAAATTGCCTACCTGCAAAATTGTGGTTATTGTGTTAAGCCACTGCATTTGGGGATGCATTATTATGTTAGCAATACCTAACTGATTCATTCACTTATGTACATTGATGTATGAGTTGGAAAAATTGAGCTCTCGGCTTCCTAGATTGGGTTGCAATTTCCAACTTTGCAACCCAAACCAGATGTATCTTTTTCCCCTCCTTTCCTAAGATAGTTACACAAAGAAATCCATTTAAAGAGCCCCAGATAATCTGCCTAAGTTTGATGACTATTCTGACAAGCGGAGCTTTTTAAATAATAGTTAAAGTAGATTTTCTGAAATCCAAAAAAACGCTTAAATTTTCTGTTCCGGCTAGGCCGAAACAAATTGTAGGATGTGGGGTTTGGGAGAGGTGGAACAGGAGTCTCACTATCTTGTTAATATTTCTATGTGTCTCTTGTGTCAAATACACAGCCTGAAGCTTACTAAAATGTGGGATCCCAAGATATAGTTAGCTCAGAGCACTCTGTCATGGTTGAATATTCTTTCATGGTGCTACATTTTTGTTTCTCTATTATAGGAGTAGTAGTATATCATTTATCATTTACCTTATAGAAATTTTGTTGCAATAGAAGTATGGCTGGATATTTGGAATGTCTTGGACTAAATAGTGCTGTGTAAGTATGAAAGGCCAGTCTCAGTTCACAGGATAGTATTTGCCAGTGACATGAGATTTTGTTGCATCAGCCTTTGATTTCTTGGAACATTTCAAGAAATGTCATCTTTTTTAGTCTTGGGACACAGAGGCATGTTTTAAGTACAACTTATTTTTTCATGTTACTTTGTTCTATTTACTACATTTACAGTTGTGTTTCAAATATGTCTTCAGAGATACCATAGCCTTTCTTGTATGCTCTCACTGACTCTCTTAACAACCATTGTAAAACAAGACTTATATTTTGATAGTCGCTGTTACATTACTTGAGAATAGCCCCCAAAGCCTTAGGAATGTATGGCAGAATGGAATGACTTCAAGACATTATCCATTGATTTTATATGGGTGTAGAGAGGCAGAAAAAGATAACTAGGTTTGTAGACTCATTGTATGATCAGCTATTTTAGTGTATTACAACAACAATATGCTGAAGAAGAGTCTGAGTTTTTGAAAAGCACAAGAACGTGCTCAAATGTTGTTTAAAATTATCATGACTTTTTAAAAACCTTTGAATGAAGAAAATATCTGGAAAACGATCATCTTACTCCAGTACTCTTTTGGTAAGAAGTGCCATACAGGCACATCTTTATAATATGCTTGTTATAAATCATTTGGAACATTTGAATATTTTGATCTAGCACTTGAGTGTTCTTTCAGTGCAGTGTTAGAATCATTCGATGTAGTAAGAGATATATAAGTTTTTTAAAAAAACTTCTATTTATTTTTTATGATTTCATCTTAAGTATTATGTCATTTTGGAAGTATTCCTTGGTCTCTTAAATTGAGTTGTGTCCCCTTACTGTGCAAATCTGTACTTTCCTATAATAATCCTCATCACATTTTATTGTAGCTTCTGTATAATTTCCTTCTAGTTTGTTTTCTAGCCTATAATATTCACCACTTTATTTCCAGACCCTATCTCCAGGCCTGGAACATAGTTGGTGATCAAGTTATTTGTGGAACAAACACATTAAAGATGCTTTTGCTTTTAGCCATTGACTAATCTTAGAATTCCCTTAATAAACTATTTATTCCAGGAGAGGATTTGAGGTGGCCCTGGAAACTCAACAGCACTGCATAATTGTTAGGTGCTCTTTCATCTGTCTCCACCATCCTGTCCTCTTTTTATTTTCTTCCTTCTTCTTCAAGAGCAGGCATATAAAGTGAAAAGAATTAGCTTCACTTTTCCTATGTGGCCTTTAACAAGTTACTTAATTCTTTCTCAGTTTGTCTTCTGATACGTAAAATTAGAATAGTGGTACTTATATCACAAAGTTTTGGGAGGACTAAATAGAATAGTGTGTATAAGGATCCTTTCCATGACAGGTACTAAATAAGTGTTACATCTCTTACTCTGGGCTGAGAAAAAAAAAATGGACTTAAAAAAAGAAATCATTTCCTGGACTCATCATTATGTAATGGCTCATTGCCCAGAAAACTAGAGATGGCAGTTGCTAGGGTTCAGGACTTTTGCTGTGTGCTTAAACAAGCCTGCCAGACAATCTGCTCTACTCTTATGGTAGAGAATCTCATAAAACAATCATCCACTCATCCACAACCTCGCTAGCAAAGAGCAATTCTACTTTACAGGCTAGAAATCCACTAAACACTTAGGCTGAAAATGTTAGAGCATGGTGATGAGCATAGGTCTGGGGTTGAACTGCAGGGGTTCAGCTATGGTAGGTAAACTCCTTTAAACCTTAATTTCTTCATGGATAAAATGAGTCTGAGGATAGCACTACCTCGTTTGGCTATTGTGAGGATTAAGTGAGTTATGTATGTGTTTAGTACAACACTTGGCACATAGCAAAGGATCAGTAAAGATTAGCATTTCAAAAACCAAGTGTAATACAAATTTATTCTTTGCTTTCTGTCATAGAATTTATTTTTCCAAGTTCTCAAGCATTCACTAATGGAAAAGGGAAAATACCTCTCTACTCAATAAATTCTAAAACTGGTTTTGGGCATCAGGATAGATCATTTAACACATGGTAGGATGGAATTATGAGCACTAGAGCACTAGCTATGAAATAACAGTGAAAAATGATTTTGGTCATTCTGAATATAGGAGGTTTTACAGGAATTTATAGTAATGCACTTACTACCATTAATTAAAAAACAACTTTTAATGACAAATATCTTATTGTTACTTCTGAAAAAACAAACCAATTCAAATCTTTATGTCTATTCCCAAAGAGCATAATTGTTATACCTCTATATATGGCTGGAAATAGGGAATATCCTTTCCTGCTTTTAAACAATATTGAGAGCTGAACGACCTTCTTCAGTCTTATTTGTTTAAAGTACTTCTATGCACTACTGAATTAGTAATGTTTTGTGTGTTGATCTTTTAAAATTGGCCTTGGCTTTGGCTGCTCAGGGACCTGCAAATGGAATAGCTGCCTCCTTTCACAAACAATCCTTAGACAATTTTTCCTCCTCATAACTAGAGAGAAAAAATAATCTCACATTAGAAAATTATTTAAGAATAGGCAATTATCTCTCACAACATTAGATAAGTTATATTTGTTTTTCCTTTGTCTGGAGTATAGTTTTTCCTCTATGCAAACCTACGAGAAGATAACAGATGCATGATCACAAGGTTAACTATTCCTGTGCCTCTGGGACTGCACAAATCCACTATTCTTAGTATGTATATGTGCTCAACACCCCTCTCCTCTCTTTCCCATGAAAGTCTACCATTTTAAAATGTTGGGGTCTTGAGGAATTAACACAGACTACATCCCTGTCTCTGGAGGGATAAAAGCACTAGACATGCAGTGACAAATCTAGCTTATCGGGGTAAAGTATTCATAACTATAGGATTCTAACAGTAGCAGCCATGATTAAACTTTTCTGAGACTCCCACAAAGCTTCCTCTGAAGAATCCCTTTGGATTATGAGTTTGGACAGATGGGCAGGAGCCTTACACATAGGTGGGTCTCACCTTCATCTATCATGTAGTCAGTGCTTGTGCACGATTCAGAGATGAAAGGTTATTTCCTATCTTGGTTTCATATAAATGTGTGACCAATCCTTTGACATCTGTAAAGTATATAATACATCTAAGGGATTAAAAAATGATTTTTCTCCTAGTTACCCAAGATTTTAAAATCCAAATTTTCACTAAATGTAAATATAAACATCCAACTTCCTGAAACAAAATGTACTATGCATGTTTGCCTCAACATAAAGTAAATAATAAAGCTTGGTATGTACTGCTTTTAATTATTTGCTAACTTCTTTTTGTTGCATCTTAATGTACTTTTTAGGATCCCTTTGTCCATTCTTCTTCTGTTTCCAAAAACTGCTGCCACTCTGGATGGACATCTTGTCCCTAGGGATACAAATGTTCCCTTTTGCATCAATTTATTCTTTGAAAAATTATTTCTGAGCATTTTCAATGTGCCTGGCCCTAGGCTAAATGCTGGAAATATAATAATGAACAGAACCAGGTTTCCGCTCAGGTATATCCAGTGTACAACATAGCAGGATTTACAAAATGTTTATGATACAACTTAAATGTTGCCCTTCTCTGCCAGTCATATTCCTTCAATTATTCAATAATTCATTGATTTATACATGTATAAAATTTTCATTTTGCACCTATTACATGCCAGGTACTTTTGCAAAAACTGTGAAGTAGGTATTAGGTTTACACAAATCACAATGTAGAAACAACACTACTGAATCTTATAAAATGAAATACGACTACTTAGTTTTTCAATTTTTCATTGAGATAACTAATTTTTGAAGAAATTAAATTATGTTTTTAAAGAATATATTTCTAACATTTTTACCTGATAAAAATACTTACAGATTTAGTATTCCCTTCAATAATTTCTTCTTCTGGTGGTTCAAGTTTGAGATCCTTCAATAAGAGGAAGAAATGGCAGAAAAGAAAAAAAATTATATCATTTAAAAAAATGCCATATATTCAAATCATAGTTCTCTCATGGCTAACATTGAACCAAAAGAACCTCATTATCTTAAAGATGAAATAATACTGATTTTTTTTAAAACTCAGCTGTTCCAATAAAGACTCTTTGTACTTATTTATCAATTGTAAGAAGCTGTTTTAGACATGTTCAAAGTATTGCTTTAAATTTACTTCTTGAATGCCATTAGAGAGCAAAGTGGAAGAGAGAGGTACATTAAAACAGAGAGGGAAAGGGTAGGAAGGTAAACGAAAGAAAAGGAAACAGAATGACTAAGCCTAACAGTCTGCTTTATTTTGCTATGAATGAGTATTGCCACATTTCTACATTTCTTGGGACATCATTATAAACATTAGTCTATTGTTACAATACATTTATACCCTGGTGTTAATTTTTCTTTATTAAATAGAAAGTGAATTAAAGAGTAAATGAAAATACAGTTGACATTTGCTAAAAGTGAAGAACTCCTATAAAGACCTTGAAGTCTTAAAAAAAGTTTTTTTTTATTTCCATAGGTTTTTGGGGAACAGGTGGTATTTGCTTGTACAGGTAAGTTCTTGAGTGGTGATTTGTGAGATTTTGGTGCACCCGTCACCTGAACAGTATACACTGAACCCGATTTGTAGTCTTTTATCCCTCATCTCCCTACCACCCTTTTCTCCTGAGTCCCCAAAGTCTACTGTGTCATTCTTATGCCTTTGCATCCTCATAGCTTAGCTCCCACTTATGAGTGAGAATATAGAATGGTTGGTTGTCCATTCCTGAGTTACTTCACTTGGAATAATAGTCTCCAGTCCCATCCAGGTTGCTACAAATGCCATTAATTCATTCCTTTTTATGGCTGAGTAGTATTCCATCGTACATACACACCATAATTTCTTTATCCACCCATTGATTGGTGGGCATTTGGGTTGGTTCCACATTTTTGCAACTGAAAATTGTGCTGCTATAAACATGTGTGTGCAAGTTCTTTTTTGTATAATGACTTCTTTTCTTCTGGGTAGATACCCAGTAGTGGAATTGCTGGATCAAATGGTAGTTCTACTTCTAGTTCTTTAAGGAATCTCCACACTATTTTCCATAGTGGTTGTACTTGTTTACATTCCCACCAGCAGTGTAGAAGTGTTCCCTGTTCACCACATCCATGCCAACATCTATTATTTTTTAATTTTTTTATTATGGCCTTTCTTGCAGGAGTAAGGTAGTATCACATTGTGGTTTTGATTTACATTTCCCTGATCATTGGTGATGTTGAGCATTTTTTCATATGTTTGTTGGTCCTTTATATATCTTCTTTTGAGAATTAAGACCTTAATGTCTTCTGTGATGACCAATGAATAATGCTAATGTCCTAATGTCCCCAGTGAAACCTAGTGCTTCATCTCTGAGAACTTCATTCTGTGAATGGCTATCCTAGCATTGTTTCCAATGAGGATTATGTAGAATAACTCCTTCAAATAAATAAGAAATAAACTGAAAACTGTAGAAATCCAGACTATCTGAAATAACATATGCCTGTTAATAATAGAGCTATGTTGCTCTAGCTGTGCTGTTATTTTGTGGTGGAACTTTCGGCAAGGTATTTAACTTCTGTGGGGTTCACTTTTCCTGCTTTGCTGTAAATTCTCTATCCCTAAATCTTTACATAGCTGCCTTCTTCTTGACTTTCACATCTCAATTCGAATATCACCTTATTAGAGAGAACTTCCAGACCACTCATTTGGAGTTTTCAACCCCCTATCTGTATTATATTGCTCTACTTTTTCTTTATAGCACTTTCCATTATTTTATATTACCTTGTTTCATGGATTTGTTGTTTTTTTGGTCTGTCTCTTCAAAGACCAAGGATATTCTTTTCATCACTGCTGTATTTCCACTGCTGGAATAGTACCTGACACACAGTAGGTACTCAATAAATGTTGAATAAATGAATGGCTGAATGAATGCCCTGTCTAAATCATAGCTTTTCTATGAGGGCAAAATTATATGTAATGTATATAGATGTGAATTGAAAACTAAAAAGTACTCCGCAGATAGAAACTGTAACCTAGTAATCTCCTTGACCACTATTTCCCTGACACTAACTAAGGTACAATTTCAGTTCTACCTTTCCTGATCTAAGGTATGAAAAACTTAAAATAAGTTGTATGAGTGTGACATCCTGAATTACATCCTTTCAAATGAGAATGTCCTGTGATCTGATGATACACTAAGGACTTAGTGAAGAATGAAGAGCTTTTATTGTTGTCCTTGTTGTTATTTTGTTTAACATTAAAGGTGGGGTTTTTTTTGTTTTTTATTTTTGTTTATTTTATTTTATTTTATTTTTTTGAGATGGAGTTTTACTCTTTCCCTCAGGCTGGAGTGAAGTGGCACGATCTCGGCTCACTGCCACCTCTCCCTCCGGGGTTCAAGCGATTCTCCTGCCTCAGCCTCCCAAGTAGCTGGGATTACAGGCGCACACCACCACGCCTGGTTAATTTTTGTATTTTTAGTAGAGATGGGGTTTCGCCATGTTGGCCAGGCTGGTCTTGAACTCCTGACCTCAGGTGATCCACTTGCCTCAGCCTCCCAAAGTGCCGGGATTACAGGCGTGAGCCACTGCACCCAGCCATTAAAGGTGTTTTCTACAGGGATCAAGCAAAACACAAGACATAACCTCAGTATATCCCCATAAATTCTCATGGAGGCTGAAATGGATACAAGGAATACCTAAAGAAACCTATTTATAGAAATTGCTAAGTGTTATATTCCCCTACATGCATAGAATAGGGCTTGGTTTCAGTGCAGGAAGAATTTATCTTAAATACTTCATGCGGAGAAAAGATAACATATGTTCCACTGCAGGTACACTTCCTTCTAATGGGAAGATCAAAACTAGTGTTAACAACTACAGGAGACAAGGTACTCAGCAGTGAAATGACGTACTCAGCCACTGTTTGGCAATTGGGTAGTTTTTCTCTAAAAACCTAATCAGCACAGTACAGAATAAGTTGTAGAAGAAAACTGAACTTGTACTGCTTCTCCATTCATTAAGACAGCTCACACTGAGCTCCACACAGCTGGAGCCCCATGCTGAAAACCATCACATTGTACTTTTAGCAAACCTCTTAGACACTGTCCTCAAAATGAAACCCTTTTATAGGAAGGGAGGGAGAAAAAAAGTCTAGAAAAAAAAGAAATGTGACATACTTTGATTTAAAGTTAGAAAAAAAGGCATGAAATAAGTTTGAGCCATTCCTTTAAAAATAACTATAAAAATTTCAGATACCAAATAAAGACAGTTTTGTCCAAAAATTCAAAACCACTTTAAAAAGAGGTATTTGTATTCTTTAAATGAATCTGGACTTATTTAGCAAATGAATCCTTATGTTTTAACAAGCTTTAGTTTGCAAATAGAGGTCCTGGATTTGATCTTCCAATATTGGAAAACTAATTTCCATAGCCACTATTTTTCCTACAAATCTTTTTAGTTTCAGCTCACATATCAATAAAATAAGAAAGGAGGAAAGTTGATTTGCAGCAAGCTAGTAGTATAGGTATTTGCTCCAGTAAGTGTTCAATATAAATTTAACAAATAAAGGCACCATGGCAGAGGGACAAGAACTCTATAGGGTTGTTTCCCCTTAACTTGGCTCTTGCACAGAATCTCCTTTTCAGAGACCTTACCCATCCTCAGGACATGAGGGTTCATCTTTGTGGAAATACGTCTAAATACCTTAACCTGTTGGCCTGACTTCTCTCCTTCTAACATCTAACTAGGTATTTCTGCCTAAGTGTCCCATTGTACCTTGAAATTCACACATCAAAAACACTAGTTTACCTTCTCACCTTACCTCACAAATTCTCTCTCATGTGTCTCTTCCTTTTCTGTTAATGGTATAATTAATTATTTCAGAAACACAGGCTCCAATCCTCAGATTCTTATTTGAGCTCCCCCTGTCCTTAACCCATTCAATAGTGCTGTTAGTTGCACTTCAAGTGTTTCAAATCTGCCATTTTCTTCTCACTCATTAGCTTAATATAGGCCCATCTCATATCATACCTGATTTCACTGGGTTCAGTTTCACAAACCTCCTCTTCAATGCCATTTTCTGAGCTGGTATTAGTGTCTCTGAGCCTCATTTTTCTTGTTTTAACCCATTTTGCATTTGTTTTAATTCACTTTGCATCTTGCTGCCCAATTTCCTATCTAAAGAATTTTTTTTGGTTTGTCACTTAGCTGTTAAAAAATAATAAATGCCTTCTGTTGCTTCCAAGTCCAAATTCCTTAGACTATTATTTGAGGCTATCCATAATCTGGCCCTCTTTGGTCCATACAACCTTATTTGTTACTACTTCTCTACATGAAAGACTCTTAACCAGGCCAATCTACTGAACCTTGCAGATGCCATCGCCTTGTTCATGCCATCACCTTACCTGAATGCCCTTTCCAGCTACCCTCTACTGAAATTTTACTTCTCCATAGCAAATATTACTTTGCTTGTTAGTTTGTTAGCTTATCAGCATTTATTCCAACTTTAATGACAATACATTTTCTTTTCATTGAATTATCTCTTCTTCTTTCTGTACTGTGCTCTGGGATTGTTATCAAGACTTTTCCCCCTCCCCTATCCAGGAGGCCAGCAATGCAACCCTACCATGACCAACCAGACTCTTCCTTCTGGGAAGCAGAATTTTGAACAGAAGGCCAGCAGACTGGAAATGGTAGGAACTCATTTATTGCAGTGGAGGTAACTTCAGAGACTGTTGACTATTTCTTGCTATTTAGATCTGTAGGGTTATCTTGTCTTCTGACTTTTCCAAATTCAGACCTCTGGACTATCTGTTGATTCTGTGAGTACTTCCATATTCTTCCAGAAAACTCTCTTTTTTATTAGAGAAAAGATTTCTATTGTTTGCAATAAAATTTTTAATTAAGTCACCATTTTTAAGGCCCCACTTGAACTCTTCCTGCCACACAAAGTCCTTCCTGAGCACCCCAGGTCACAGTGATCAACCCATCAGGTAAGCATGGATAGATTTTAACATCTGATCCACTCCTTTAACATGTCTCGGTCAGTCATTAAAATACTTACTGACCATGAACTATGAATCCCATTCTGTGCTACCATATAATTTTTAAAAATTCTGTTATCTCTCTTGCTCTGCCTTTTTAGGAGAATAGCTTAGTTTTATAAGTAGACAGTTGCTTTCTTCAAATCAGTGCTGTCACAAACATAAATGTTTCTCCCTTGGTGCCTGACATGTGCAGAAAACACATTTTTTTCTTACTGATTGACAAAAGTTGTCTCTCCTATCAAAGATGTTTAAGGAGAATATCACTACAATAACAGGACTACTTGGTACTAACTAAATTAATAAAAATACAATAACTAAGAACATAAAATGTAGTTCTAAAGAACTCTTCATCACATTCTAACTTGCTTGCTTAGATAGTTTTAATAGCAAAACCATCGGTTAATGTGCTAATTTCCAGAAGTTGAGTGTGGAATCTCATCTTTCAGTAGATAGCACTGCCATTTTCCTGAATTAATTTGAAAGATTCCCAAGACTTCAACTTATCCCTAAGTTAAAGGGATGTTATCCCTTCAACATATTATCCCTAAGAGCTGTCATTAGCATCATTCAAGCACACTGTCACCTAGTTCATTTGAAAATGTAAGAGCCAGGCAGTGCAGTAGATTTATTTAACTCTCAACTCCACATCCTATTTTAAATATAATTGGGAGTGGGAGGTAGGGGGAGAATTAATGTAAGCTTCTGTATTTAGCAATGACAACAAAAACCTCAAATAACTACTAAGCAGCCATTCATAGAATCATTGGGATCCTGGCTGTTATTCTATCTATGGGGCAGTCATGGATATAAAGCAATGGGGAATATTAGGTAACAATATCTTGAAGAGTGGAAGAGAGAATAAAGAAAAGAAAGCACCTACCTTCTTTTCCAGTCTATCGATTAATTTCTGGAGTCTATTTATCTGGGTCATCCACTGGTTGTCTTCTTCTAATAAGCCTGGGGCCAGGGGGAATCATGAGGGCAATATGTTAAACTTTAGACAGAGAAGAAATGCTTGGTTATATCAGAGCTTTCCTTCAACCCTGAAGGAAAGATGCAGTGTCACTGACTGGTCATTTTTTTTTAAATGTATTCACGAGTGCTTTCTAAGGTATTGATTTCCATAGATCCATGCATCCCAGGGGTTCACTTCCACAGGCCTGTTTTTTATGTAATTGCCTATTTGGCCTTTGATATTCAAAGAAAAGATCCTGCTGAGCCATTTACAAAACCCCATGATGTAATTGGTTTTCTTTTGCAAACAGGAAAGCATCAATCAACAATTCTAAACTTACTTGTAGGTCAGTGGCAAGAGCCAGTGAAATCATACCCCTGACCATAGCAAGGTGTAAATTGCTACGATCAAAAAAATCCCATAAGGGCAAGATAGTTGGTGTCTCCTTTCCCAGGATCTAACTTGAGTATATATACATGGACTCTATAATCATGGCATAGTGGTTAAGAATGCAGACTGGAGCCTGTTGATCTATATTCATATATATAATATAAACATACATATGTATTTGTAGGTATGTAGTGTGTGTGTGTGTGTGTGTGTGTATCTAGCACCAAGTTAAATGTTATAGAAGTTCTGCTACTATCATTGTTTTTATTAACATTGTTATGCAAAGGGAAGAATTATGATCTGAGCCTGTGCACAAACATCCTGGCATATTTGTATATACTGATTGCAGCTTAATAAAAATGTTTTCATAGGCATTTGCTGAAGTAGTATTGTTTAATATTTCTTGAAATCAGAATGTGATTGAATTCAAGACTATAAAGCCTTGTGTTAGCTTTGAATGCAATAAAGACAAGACCTAAATTATAAAGGGAGAGTGATGTCATCAGAATTTCCTTCTCCACCTGCCTTCTTGGAGGAAGCACCGTTCAAGGCCCACCAAATTATGATGTAAAAATGAGCACTGGCACTGCCACAAAGAAGTGGCTACAAAAAAAAAAAAAAGAGAGAGAGAAAAGAAAGGGGCTGATTGGAGAAAATATTACAAATATACTAATAAAATTTATGTTTTTTTAAAATTCTAATACAATATTTCTAATCTGGGTTATTCCCAAAATAATTTAAGGTGGCTGTCACATCAGAGACCCAAGAAAAGATATTTTGGACTATTTTCTAAATGGTTAAAATGGAAAGAACAATCTATATGTTACTTCAGGAGCTTAGCATTGTCATTTTCTAGTTCCATGTGGTAGATGATATTATTTTTCCCAATTCTTCACTTTCTTCCTGCTATAGAAGTATCTGTATATACCCTTGCACCACAACTTTGCAGTATCTCCTATTATAATGAATGAAGCACATTTCCCTCCCCATTGTTACTGTGCTTGACATGTGATTTGTTTGGCCAATGGAGAGGTACCAGACAAGATGCACACAGTACATAAAACAATGGTTTTTAATATGCATGTATAATTTTGGGCTGGCTGCATGTGCTTCTGACACCCACTAGGAGAAGAAAATGCTCCAGCTGTTGCTTATTCCAGAAGGAGGCTACATGAGGAGTGGGGCCAAACTCAACCTACATACAGCCTGGAACCACATCCAACTGAAATTGCCCAAATCACCAATCATAGACTCATGAGAGAGAAAAACAAGTATCTACAGGTGTAACCATCAAGATTTTAAGGTCGTTTCACATTAAAAATGGACTAATATTCCATATGACCTTGGACAAATCACTTAACTTCCCAGGCTTGTTTCCTTACCTGTTAAATGGAGAAATAGGGAAATTAACATCTATTTTATCAGGTGTCAAGATAAAATAAGGCTTTATTCATGAAAATACTCTGAAATCTTTCAAGTACAGTTGGTGAAAATATAGAATATAGCTTATACCTTGATTTTCTGAATATTAGATACTTAAAGACTCGTGTTAAAATGACATGTTCAAGTGACATATGTGCATGTATATATGCATGCTTTATAAAAATTACTCCAATATTTAGCAATATGAGTTTGCATATTTCAAATTGATTTTAAAATGGTTATAAGTGACACAGTTAAAATTTAATAACCTAACAATTATGGGTATGGTTTAGCCCAGTAAATCTTATATCACATTACAAACTTCAAAAACACCAGCTATGACTAATCCTATTATGAAAAGAAGGATCCTTTCCCCAAATGAACTTAGGATAGGCTTAGGGAGGCTTGGAGATCTAGAGCATATTCGGGTAGAGTCCCTTTATTTCAAGATCATGGGGGGTCCTTATAGACTTCAAGTCTTTTAGATGTTAGCTGATGAAGCTACTGCCTTCCCTATTCACCATCTCTCTGTGTGCTTTCCAGGCACAACTGCTAGGATTCTGACCATGCTGATTTTAGGCTCACCACCCCAGTTCTTCATACCCTACACTCTTCACTGTTTCTGTCTCAAACTTACTTGGTATAAGGAAAGTGTTCCATTACTATTGTCTTGTCTGTTGTTTGTTAAAATAATCAATTGGAAAACACAAGATAAATAGACTTTGACAAATAAAAACAAATGAAGGGTATGTTACCTGGACCGCTGACATTAAACTGAGGGCTGTTTGGGGAGAAGCTGTTGTGTCTCTGGACTCGGCGGCTTGATCGTTTTCCAGGCCATTGAATCGATAGGACTTCTGGCTTGGCTGGCCCTTGCCTTGATCAACAGAGATAACATTTAACCTTAATGTTAGTGCTTCAGTCTCTTCATTCAGGGAAGAGATCTTTATGCGTCAGTCATAAAGGTTTTCTAGTGCAGCAAAATGAAAACTTATGAGAATGACTGCTTGTAAATGCTCTAGAAACCCAATGTAATTTGGTACTACAGTATGTGAACCTAAGAAAGAGAATTCTGAGCTTTCTTTATTCTTAAAATTCTGAGTAAAAATTGTAATTTAAGGTAGGCTTTTTTCCTTTGTTGGTCAACTTTCAGTGGAAAAACATGTGTATGCAGCTATTGTATTTTGTTTAATTTGAAAACACTTATGGAGTTTTTTCTGTAATTCAGTTTTTAATTTTTTGGATCAAAGCTATACATCCATATATTTTTAGGAGTCAAATGATTCTATAAATCTTATTTCAACAAACAGGAGCTCCCTCGTTTCACCCCCATATCATATTCCCACTCCTCTTTCAAAAAGGCAACACTTTTTAGCAGGTGTTTACTTTCATATGAGTATATGTTATGATATGAAAGTAGTATATGTTAAAATATATATTATATACAGTATATCTTATATACTATATACAGTATATGTTATATACTGATATGAAAGTAAACACCTTCTAAATTATCAGTATATAACATGCTTAAATTGCTATGTCTTTAATTTTTAGTTTTAGGCTTTATCTATTAACTTCACAATATGGAAAAACTCAGGCCAATGATATACAAATGGAAATGTTGTAAGGAATTTCCAGGAAGGCTGCTTAAAAGTACAGATTCAGCTAGAAGGGATCCCTTTTGTCTTTCCTTAATCTTCTTTCCTGGTTGGAATGTGAACATGGTAGCTGGATCGCCAACAAACATCTTGGTCTATGAGGCAAACTTGGCAATAGTTTATTATGTTAATATGCACTTAATATGTGAAAAAGAAAGAGTGTCTATGATAAATCTGTAAGGACATAATATTTAAGCTGCCTCCAACAAGATTTCTTTATAGCAGATATAATCCCTTGTGTGTAAGATATAATCCTTCTGTGTTTAAGACAAATCTAAGATTAATGTACTCATCCAAAAATCTTCATTATCTATCAGCTAGGGAAGATTCCTTTAGCCTTTCTCCTGTGTTGGATGACCTCTGATCCCCCTTTTACTAGGTTTCATTTTTTTTCTTACCTGACTCCTTTGTTTTGGTGGAAAATATCCCCTAATTGCTTCATAAGAAAAGGTGCATAATGAAAGGTAAAATTCTTGAAACATTGCATGAATAAAAATCTTCCTTACTTTATTGATGGTTTTATGGCATACAGATTTCTAGATTGCCAATTGTTTTGAAAAATTTGCTCCATTGTGTTCTATCTCCCAGAGTCACTAGTGAAAAATCTAGTGTTTTCTTGATTATTTGCATATGGCCTGGTTTTTCTCTCTGGGAGTTTTTAGACACTTGTCTTTGTTTCCAGTATTGTGAAACTTCATAATGATGTATTTTGTGTTGGACTTTTATTAGCATTATAATGAGCTCTTGATCTGTTCTATCAAACTGGACACATATTCCAATTCTGACTATTTTTCTTAAATTCTTCCTTTGATAATTTTTCTGCTTTGTTCTCTTTCTGGAATTGCTATTTTACAAACAGTAGACCTCTTGGACTGAGCCTCTAGTTGCCTTATCTCTTATATTTCACCTCTTTGTGGAGATTTCCTCACACTTTTATATTTCAACCTTCCTCAGAGAATGTAATTTTTGCAATCATAATTTCCAAGACCTCTTTTGTGTGCTTTGAATATTATTTTTAAAGCATTCTATCCTTAATTCATAAATGCAATATCTTTTATTTAGTTTTTGAAGGTATTGAAAACTTTCTTTTGAAATTTTTTGTCTGCTCTCTGGATTATCTGTTTCTTTCGAGTTTCTTTTCTTGTGTTTGATTTGTCCTTTTGGTTGACCCCATACATTTTAGAAGGAGGAACTACAAGTCTGACTGGAACCTCTTTGTTTGTGGCAGGGATTGCCAACTTGCAGTCTTCACTGTACAGTGGCCTGGCTGGGCCTATTCTTCAGGGAACCTTGACCATTGGCATTGTTAAGTCTTTTCTCTGGGATTAATCAGATCCCTCAAAGTAGCACGCCCCAACTGGAGGGTCTGAGCCCTGTTGTTAGTACTCTGGGAGTAAAATATATGAAGGAGATTTCACATCTCACTCTTCAGTATGGTGACTTTCAGTTAGTATCTCCTTTGTTAGTATTGTGCCCTATCAGCTGTGCCAGGTATGCATATGCTCACCTTCTCCAGACAGCTTATGTCTGGGGTTCTTCAAGGATCGGGTAGGAGCAGTCACTATATAGCACTGGGTGGAGCTTCCAACAATATATCAGCCCTACCTTCACCCTCATTTTCAGTTCCACATGGTACAGCCAATTCTTGAGCTTTTCTGAGGTTCTGTGGTACCAAATATATTGTATCTTGGCTTCTTACATTGCCTGCTTCAGTTTCAGCTTTCTCAGAGCTTCTAAATCAATTTCCACTAGATTTACCTTCTCTCCACCTTCCAAGTTTCTGTCCCTTTGGCTCTTCTTCTATTCTTATTTTTGCAGTTTAATGCCTCCTTTTATCCAGGTACTTTTAATGTCATGTTTTGAAGGGTTTAGAGAGAGAGCAAAAGAAATCATACATTTAATCATCAATCTTTAACTAAATCTCCCTATGAATTTTTCTATGGTATAAAAAAATCCAAGTTTTTGGCCAGGCGTGGTGGCTCACGCCTATAATCCCAGCACTTTGGGAGGCTCAGGCAGGTGGATCACCTGAGGTCAGGAGTTTGAAACCAGCTTGGCCAACATGGTGAAACCCCGTCTCTACTAAAAACACAAAAATTAGCTGGGCATGGTGGCAGGCGCCTGTAATCCCAGCTACTTGGGAGGCTGACGCAGGAGAATTGCTTGAACCCGGGAGGCGGAGGTTGCAGTGAGCAGAGATTGTGCCCCTGCACTCCATCGTGGGCTACAGAGTGAGACTCCATCTCGAAGAAAAAAAAAAAAAAAAAAAATCCAAGTTTTTGGCAGCCTTGGTGGTCAGGGGAGTAGGTGATTAGAGCAATCCTTCTCTATGTTCAAGCTAAGGAAATCTAAGCTGTCTAAACTTTTATAACCACCTGTTTGTGAAATTAAAGCTTTTCCTCACTTCTATAATAGACAACTATCGAAAGGAGAAAAATAACTTTCAAGTCAAGAAGGAATTAATTACGTTCCTGGATATAGAAAAACTTTGGGAAATAGAGCAAACTTGCGGATTCCATTATAAAACGGAAATCCACATATAATGAAAACTGTGTTCCTAGAAATTTAGTTTGTGAGGAAGAGAGTTTTATGTAAGAGAATAGGGAACCCCTAGGGGGAAACTTCCATATAACATACTTATTATTCTTGTCATTAGCTATTACGTACTTTCTGAACACATGGAATTAATGTAATTCACATTTAGTCAGTTTGCCAGGGCAGATACAAAGAGTGTTGTAGCATGCCATCTGAAAATTCCACCTCTGTGGCATTCCAGCTGTACACATCCTTTCTCTCTCAAATATCCATTTTTACATGAATAGACACAGACATTTTGCCCAACATGGCATGTCTACCTCATTACTGCAGGATGAATGATACTGTGTGATTCTCCCCTGGGGCTGATAGATGGAATAGATGACTTCCCTAAATTTGCTATATTCCAAGGAGTCTTTGTATCCCTAGGTTTCACAAATATTAAATCCCAAAGTAATGTTGATGCTGAAGGGAAAGCAAATTATCACAATCCTAGAGATTTTAATGATACCTGCAGGTTGTAACTCTTGTTTTTTATTTTTTTTTTTTGAGATGGAGTTTCGCTCTTGTTGCCCAGGATGGAGCGTAGTGGCGCGATCTCTGCTTACTGCAACCTCCGCCTCCTGGGTTCAAGTGATTCTTCTGCCTCAGCCTCCAGAGTAGCTGGGATTACAGGTATCTGCCACCACCACGCCGGGCTAATTTCTTTGTATTTTGAGTAGAGACAGGATTTCATCATGTTGGCCAGGCTGGTCTCGAACTCCTGACCTCAGGTGATCCACCTGCCTGGGCCTCCCAAAGTGCAGGAATTACAGGTGTGAGCCACCATGCCTGACCTGCAGGTTGCAACTCTTGACTGTGAAGGGCATCACGAAGTCTTCCTTTACAACATAAAAAAACTGATGAATTGGCTGGGCGTGGTGGTTCAAGCCTGTAATCCCACACCTTGGAGGCTGAGGCGGGTAGATCACCTGAGGTCAGGAGTTCGCGTCCAGCCTGGCCAATATGGTGAAACCCCGTCTCTACTAAAAATACAAAAATTAGCTGGGCATGGTGGCAGATGACTGTAGTCCCAGTTACTCGGGAGGCTAAGACAGGAGAATTGCTTGAACCCGGGAAGCGGAAGTTGCAGTGAGCTGAGATTGCATCACTGCACTCCATCCTGGGCGACAAAGTGAGACTTTGTCTCAAAACAAACAAACAAAAAACTGGTGAATTTTTGTTTGCATCTGTCTAGCTTTTAAGATCTTTCTGAACCCCAGATGACTGTTAGATTGGTCTCCTCAGTGTTCTGGGTCCTCACCAACTGCTCCTCTGTAGCACTCCTTTCACCTAGAATTCCTTTCATTCATTCACTTTCATATGTTTACCATGCAGTTGTAGTAAGTAGAGGGGACTTATGCAAAGTCTCTGCCATCTAAAAACTCAATGTCTAATGGGGGAGATAAACAAGGAAGGGGCTGAGATAAGTAGATATAAATAGAAGGCACTATGGGAATACATGGTAATGAGGTGGGAAGTATAAATGAGCAGTGAAGGCTTCCCAGAGAAAGTACTGTCCAATCAGTGACAAGACAGACGAGGAGAAGTGAGCCAGATGAGAGATGGGTAACATGAGATGGGTGAGACGGATCCCTCTAGAGAGAATCTCATTCTGCCATTCAAATTCATCCTAAAGTTCCAGTGCAAGTCTTGTCTTCCCATTAGGCTTTTTCACTGGTCTCTTGATTGACATCATAGGAAAGGTATAGTTTTTCTCTCTCTATCTTTTCCTCACTGATGAAGGTCCCAGGGCTCTCCTCACTTTTGGTGGCCAGCTGATAGGAAGATATAGCCTTGGGAGAGGAGACACAGTCCCTTTAGGTTTGGGCATAATTCACGTGCTTCAGTCTGGTTCATCAGATATTACGGGCATAAATCCATAGTGGTACCTTATTTTCTGTTTGCTTGTTTATGCATTTCTTTATAAACCTCTCAGGGGGAGTATCACAGATTTGGGGTGGGATTTGGTCATTCCTGGGTGTCTTAGTCAAATGCCATACAACAGCACCCCTTAAACTGCAGTCAGACGTGTAACATTTCCCATTATTTGAAGCTGTTTTTGAGTGAGAAATCCAGAAGTAAAAGGTTCATTAATCCTCTAGTGCCTTCTACTTTCCTTAAAGTCTATATTGTCATGCTCCTACTCATTAAGCACAGCTGCTAGGCAGCTGCTGGCAGCAGTCACAAGAGTTCAAGGTTAGCCTGTGGCCTAACACAAAAAACAGTTGTTCTTTAAACATTCACGGCATGGTGGTAAATGCAGAGCACAAGTTTTCAGAGGATGACTGTAGAAAAAAACAAAAGCGCAGGTGAAGAAGGGGAGTAGAGCACTTTTTCAAGCCTCTTCTCAGGTGGCAGATGACTGATTCTAAAAAGGGAGTTCCCATTTTATTTCCAGAAAGTCCAAACAAAAGAAACAACACAGGAGGCCTCATTTTTCTCATTAGGAACATGAAATCCATTTCACTGTGCTTCAAGACATTCAGTTATCCTCTGCTCAAAGCTGAGGAGGTGGGTTTTGCTTTTCTAAAGTGAATTGTTATACTTTGCCATTTGGTATAGAATCACCCAACGCAGTGAAAACAGGAAGTTTATGATGTAGAGGATGCTTCACAGATCTGCTGAAGAGTACTTCGCTGTGACAGTCAGCTGCATAGGCTCATTAGATTCTGGAATTACAGGATTTTTTGTTGGAAGTTGGTGGTGCTCACTCATTTTGACATTGTAAACACATGGTTGAAAATTCCACTATTTTGGAGATGTCCTAATAATTATGTATCAGTTAATTTGTTCAGGAAAATTGGTCCTGCAGGGTAGTCTATTATCAGCCTGTTCAGAAAACTTACTGTTTCCTTCTCTCTAATTTAAGATGTAAAAGTTAGATAAAGCACATCTATAAGTTTAAAGTAACACATCTGCCAAAATATGCCCCAGGAGCAAGAGTTTTGCAAGCTTCTCTAGCTTGCAAGGTATAAGCAATGACAACTCAGAAAAATATCAACTGTTGGCTGGGATCACCTTGATGTGTGCCCTACACATTTTTAGTATAGGTGTCTCTTAAACATTAGTGCCTTTATTTATATAGCTATTGCAATATGACTACTTATTTTCTCAGTGATACCTACTGGTGGCATTGAATTTTGAAATAATTTCCATCATTCACTTTTCTCCATTTCCTGAAATAATTAGGCTTACTGAATTATCAGGTCTCCCAAGTATATCCAGGTTCATGTAGTCTGTAAGGGTCTTTCCCATCATTTCCACATTTTCAAAATTACACCAAATTAACAAGGAAGGGGCTGAGATAAGTAGATATAAATAGGGGGCACTATAGGAATACACGGTAGTGAAGTGGGAGGTATGAATGAGCAGTGAAGGCTTCCCAGAGAAATTACTGTCCAATCAGTGACCAGACAACCAAAGAGAAGTGAGCCAGATGAGAGGTGGGTAACAGGAGGTGGGTGAGACGGATCCCTCTAGAGAGACTCTCATTCTGCCATTCAAATTCATCCTACAGGTCCAGTTCAAGTCTTGTCTTCCCACCAGGCTTTTTCACTGATCTCTAGATTTTGCAAGACAAGCTCAAATAGAGAAACTCCATGAAATTGACTTTCTCATCCTTCCATCCCTCTATCCATATTTAATCTTTTAATATTCTGAAAACAATTGGCAATGTATTTCCTCTTCTCTGTGGTATTTATTATCACTTTGTTCCTTGCAGTATAGTTTTTGTATTCATGTCTTATTTATATGATAGACTTAGGCTTCCTTAAGGATTGACATTATGTTAAATGTATCTTTACATTATTCATAATACTTTAAAGTCTTCTCCATCTACTAAATTTTCAATTAAAATTTGTTGACTCAGCTGGGCTCAGTGGCTCACACCTGTAATCCCAGCACTTTGGGAGGCCAAGATGGGCGGATCACCTGAGGTTAGGAGTTCAAGACCAGCCTGATCAACATAGTGAAACCCCGTCTCTTCTAAAAAATACAATAAATTAGCTGGACGTGGTGGTGTGTGCCTGTAATCCCACCTATTTGGGAGGCTGAGGCACAAGAATTGCTTGAACCCGGGAGGCAGAGTTTGCAATGAGCCAAGATCGTGCCACTGCACTCAAGCCTGGGTGACAAAGTGAGACTCCGTCTCAAAAAAAAAGAAATATATATATATACACACACATATATATGTATATATACACATATATATATATACACGCACACACACATATATATATATATAGTTTACTAAATGACTGACAGTAAAAGAAAAAGTAGAATGGTCTTTTTAGAGGCAAATAATAAGGCAAGCAACCAGTGGAGGTCACTGTCATTCTTTTTAAATTTATCAGTTCTCTTTTTTAGTTTTTGCTAGTGTAAGTACAATGCCTCTCAATTGTTTTTTCATGAACATAGAGTCACTAAATAGACATCAGATGAAAACATGTAAATTGCCTTTCTTGACGGGTTTGCTCCTCAGTGGTTTCCATGGCACATTCCAGGGAATTCTGGAGAGACTGCAGCTGATTCAGGGTTTCCTTCAATAAAAATCGAGTTACGAATTGTTCCAAATTGGAGGCTTCTTGGTAGTCCTAAGGGTGACAAAACAAATGCAATTAGAAGTATGGTAGAAAAAAATACCCAGGATTTTTTTTTTTCTTTTACCATGTACCCATCAATCCCAGATTGATCCTAGAGAGAGAGGGTGGAGAGAAGGGAAAAGATCTGTTGAGCCCTGGAGGCTACAGCATCGCTCTCATCCACCCACCAGGAGATGAATAAAAAAGCTGCAGAAATGACTGGAATATCTTGCCTCCCAATATACCTGCCTCAAGATTAAGAAAAAGGACAAAACCAGCAGAGTTGCAAAATAGACATCTGTAGAAAAGAAAAAATAAATATCCGGGGGGGAAAAAAAAGATCAGAATGTGACTAACTCAGGGTTTGTTCTATGTCTCATTTGAATGTTGACCACGCCATCATATATTTTCCCTATTACCAACAAAATGCAACCATGTTTCAGCAATTGGCTTAATTCACTCCTGATGTATTTATTATGCTTGATCCGTATTATGCTGAAGACAAAGAAAATTATGTGTAGTTATTTAAAATTCAGAAAATGTTAGGATTGGAATATTTAAATGGTTTACTAAATCTGCTTATGTCTTTCCTTCAGTAACTTTACCTGAGGCTCATTGACAATTAACTTCTAGGACAACACCTGAGCCACAAAAGCAGCATTCACTGAAACAGCCCCAGGGTCACTGCAGAGGTCACTGCAGACTGAATAAGTGTACTTGCCAAGCTTACTCAAGGTAGATGGGTGAGCTGTGGATGGTACCACCTGCTGTGCTTGTCTCCCTAAAGTCTCAGGGAGAACCAACAACAAAAACCAGGTTGGTGTGGAATTAGATGGTGACAGGGCCACTCGTTCAGATCATGGGACCAGCCAGTGAAATCTGATTTTCTAGAATCTTGAGTGGAAATGGTACATTCAAGTTCAGCCAAGGAAAAGATTTATTTGTCTCTGTCCCTAAACAAAATTTTTTTACGGCTGAAAAGACAAAACACAAAACGACTGAGGGTGATAACACAATACCACGGATCCTGATATGCTGAAGAAGCTTAGGGCATAGTTATAAACCCAAACAAGTAAGATTTAGGTATCTAACCTTCCTGGTTCTCAGTTTTCCCACTTATAAATCACTAAGTAACTCTGGCATACATTCCAACTCAAAAATATTCTGTGCTTCTATCAACTTTAATTTAGGAAGAATTGGACTATGGCCTCCTGATATAGTTTACTTTGGAAGTTTTTCTAATAGAAGAACAATGTAATAGCATAGAAAATCTTATTTCTTTCTCAATTTGAAATAGTAAAAAGTTTCAATCATCAGCCTCTTTTTAAGCTCTTTCATTACAGGTGAACAACACAGGAAATTTTCTTATCTACAGAGATGGTTAATATTGAGTGTAAACTTGATTGGATTGAGGGATGCAAAGTATTGTCCTTGGGTGTGTCTGTGAGGGTGTTGCCAAAGGAGATTAACATTTGAGTCAGTGGAATAGGAGGGGCAGACCCACCCTCCATCTGGGTGGGTACCAACTACTACAGCTGCCAGCGTGGCTAGAATAAAGCAGGCAGGAGAAGATGGAAGAGCAGACTTGCTGAGTCTTCTGGCCTTCATCTTTCTTCTGTGCTGGATGCTTTCTGCCCTCAAATATCAGACTCCAAGTTCTTTGGCTTTTGGACTCTTGGACTTACACCAGTAGTTTGCCAGGGGCTGTCAGGCCTTTGGCCACAGTCTGAAGACTGGACTGTTGGCTTCCCTACTTCTGAGGTTTTGGGACTCAGACTGATCCACCACTGGCTTCCTTGCTTCTCAACTTGCAGACGGCCTATGTGGGACTTTACTGTGTGATCGTGTGGTGTGAATCAATTATCCTTAATAAACTCCCTTCATATAAACATCTATCCTATTAGTTCTGTCCCTCTAGAGAACCCTGACCAATACATCTACCATATATAATAGTCCTATTTAAAAATTAAAAATTGCAATGTCTTTAAACTCCATTTAAGAAACTAACCATAAACTAAACATAACCATTACATGCTTATAATAATCTTAAGAGTTTTGGGTGAGTTAAATCAAGCTAAAAATATTCCAAATATTTAATTTGATCTCACAGCTTGCTATTTATTGGTTAAAAAAAAACTTCAAAAAATTCTCTCTGAATGAGTTTTTAAAATTGAGGAAGGCTTTTCTTTGAGGTTGAAAGAAAATGTGATGATAGAAAAAAAGGTGTGTTTGAGTCTTTTCCCACAGTTATTTCCATATCACCAATGGATATTTTAAAAAATAAAATTTATTAAAATGAAGATAAAATATAATTGCAAAGTCAGGGATTATACCAACTATTTTTGCATCTCAATATATACTATGACTAATATAAAGCAAATGATAAAAAGTTTTATACTTATTTGTAGACTGCATTGAAAAATGAAGAAAGCAAACATTTACTGAGCAATAAAGCATATAGCATTGTCCTTACTCTTTTCTCATTTAAATGTTAAATATTTGCCATGTCAGAATTATAGAAAAGAGATTAAAAAATTATAGTTAGTCATTTTAAACATTCCAGTCATTGCAATTAGGTTTCAGCTTCTTTGACAGAAAGGTCATGTCTTTTATTTCTGTATCCCTTATGGTGGAGTAGAGGTTCATTCATACCTGATGGTTTGCAGATACACTCCTAACTCTAAGAATTTATTGCATTTGCTATTGTGATCTTACATACAAATATTTTGATGATGTTAAAGTTAAATAATTAAGAAAAGTTAAAGTCAGACAACTGGCCACTCATCATTGCTCCACCATAGCAAATCAGAAAGTTATGATTAGGCTAACCCTCTTATCTCACTCTGATGAGAGTTTGATAACCTTACTAGTGACTCTGTAGGTAACATTGAAAAGTGGCAGAACCCAGTTGGTTGATACATTTCTTTGATATAAATGTTGATGCCTTGACATTGAGAGTGGTGGTGGGTGGGTTTAAGGTTTGGAGGATTAAGTTTTTTGAGTCAATTATGAAGGTTTGCTGTTTTATACTACCCCTCATTGATAAGGAGAAAAAAAACCTTGTTTTCTAATATTCCTACTTATCCTTCCAGACTCAGCTTGTAACACTGTCTCTGTACAGATGTTCCTGTCCTTGAACCACCACTTCTCTTCATAGGATTAGGAATACATCTTTCCACTTCTATGTATTTTTGTGACATTTCTTCCCTACCTAGGATATAGAATTTTTCATAGGATATAGAATTTTTCATTGTGATATTGTGATCTGTTGTTCATTTGTCTATCTTCCCCATTTTAGGCTAGCTCTTTAAGCACAGGGATTATGTCTTATTCATCTCTGCCTCCAGAGTACTCAGAACAAAATTGCCTCATAACAGCTGCCCCATAAATGCTTAAGAAATGTGTGAGAAACCGGGTCCCACATGGAGAGTCAGGCACCAGAGGGAGTGTCCAAGCTCTGGGAAGTGCTCTTGCCACTGGCTGGTCACCACCTGCCTCCCCCTGCATCCAGCCCTTGCTGGTTGTAGACGTTGCCACCCGACTTGCCCAGTCATGTGGGCTCTGCAATAAAGAAAAATACAGCTTTGTTCTAACAGACTGTTTGTCCTCATTTTATTTTCTGGACCATTTGTTAGTCTCCTTCCCTTCCTTTATTCTGGATCTCAAGGTTTGCGACTGCAGACCCGGGTGGCACAGATCCAATCTTCCTTCCCTTTTCTCAGATATGCAGCAGATGTTCCTTTGGAAGGCAGTGGCAAAAGAAGCAGATGGAAAATTAAATAGATAACAAGCTGGAAAATGTCAAAGCCTGGCCCTTTTAATTCTCAGCAAATGTGTTGGTAGCGAAGGTACAAAAAGAGATTTTTTGCATTCCTAATTCCCCAAAAGACTGGTATGTTGGCATAAGGCATGCGTTCCTTTGAGCAAAACCTGTATTTGAGAGACTGGCAGAAAGAACTCCTACAGACAAAATAAAGTAGTTTAAAAATGTACAGATTATACTCATTATTCAGATTTTGCTTCTTTTTTTTTCAAACGCAGTTTAATCCTCCGTGTCTATCAGAAAGGATATGGGAAAGTAAAAGCTAACGTTATACTTCTCAGATCCTAATAATGTTCATTCGTGTCATTGATAATTATTAGTTACACAAAACATTAAGTGGAAATTGTCAACAAAGTAGTATTAATACCTCCATTTTTGTCTGTGGAAAGCCAAAATGTAAACATTTCAATCTACATATTTCCTTTGGTGGAGCTGGAACAGGGCTAGAATTCATCTGAGTAAAAATCCTAGCATTGGAAGCATAGTGCTTTGAATCAGGTTTCTTAGAAAACTGTCTGTGCATCCTAATTTTCACATCATTTCTCAGTAAGCAAGCTCTGCCCATCAGGTTGATGGAATCATCTGAGTTAATTAGGAAAATCAGAGCATCAGTCTTCCCTGTTTGAAAATCAATCAAGTCAGTGACATCTAGGGTTAGTGTATTCTTGTTTATGAGGTCAGATAACAATCACATTTAGCAAGGGGCACTGCTTCTGACTGTCTTTTGGATTAACTCCCTGCAGCTCTTGCCATTCTTGTGTAAGACATCTGCAGCAGCTTCTATAACAGAAAAAAAAAATAACTTTACAAAGATAAGGTTGTCTTTTGCTCTTTTCTACTCTATCCACAATTATTACTTTTTAAAATACTAAGTGGGTTACACACATTATCTATGTCCCACTTCTTTTAAATATTCTCAGGCTTTTATTTTAAATGGCACATTTTTTTTTTCCAAACTGGGAGACCACTATATCAAATTTAAGCCTTATAAAAATACAAAAATAAAGAACTGGCTCTTACTTGTCCTAATAATGGACAGAGGTTAATTCCAGCTAGTCTTTGCAAACCTTAGATGGCAAAACAAGATATCAAAATAATTTCAGACTACAGATTCCCAAGGATTAAGGAAATGATAGATTCTCAGATTAGTGAAAGAGGAGACAAAATTATAATTTTGGATTAAATATTATTAAACAATTAATAAATTGAAATAAATTCTGAGCCCTATCTTAACCAGATATTCTGTAGTTTGAAATAAGTTGATACTTTAGAGATGAATTATATTAAGACCTTTACGTTGACAAACTCCACTTTAAAGGGCTCATCTTAAAGTCATCAAGAACTTATTTTGTGTAGGATTCTTTCCTCTGGCTCCTCCTATTGCTCTGTCTTATATCAGGAGACCCTAACAAGAACATAAGACTACTTGGATGTCTTTGCCTAAAGGACAGTCCCATTCTGCTGGGAAGTAATCCTCTTCAAACACTGGGAATTTTAGAAAAATGCACATGGGTATGAGGATGGGGACATCTAGAGAGTCAGCCCAAATCTGAGATTAACTACTAGATGAGGACCCAGGTCACATTCATAGGTGTCTAATAACATAATGTAGTCGTTAAGAAGCTGGCTCTGAAGACAGTCACACTTACGTTCTGTGTTTGTGCCACTTGACAGCTGTGTGAACTTTGGAAAGTATTCAACCTTTTTAAATCCCTATTTCCTTAACTATGGATAAGAATAGTTATCATAAGTTTGTTGCGAGTATTAAAATTAAATACAGCATGTGGCACACACAGTAGGGTGTCTAGCTCATAATTTTTGATAAATGCTCATTATTGCTATTAACCCATTGGAGAAAGGATATTATAAAGTGTAATGGACAGATCATTGGCTCAAACTTCACAAGACCTGGGTTTGTTTGCCGTGATAATACTTCACCTCAGAATTATTGCTAGGACAAATATGTAGCTAGTGTTTGGCACATAGCAGGCTCTCCACAAATATTAATTTTCCTGAGTTATTTTTGACATATATTTTCTACTGCATATCTGCTAGCTTGCTTATTCAAAAATGTACACCTTTTATATACATACTTGTTACCAGATTGAAGCTGTGATCCATGGAATTTGGTGTTTGAGGAGTGTCAAGTTTAATATGTAGAGTTCAAGTGCAAAATTTATCAAAAATTTTTCCATTCTTGACTTGATTCTCCTCAAGTATAGTAAATTAGTAAATTAGATATAGTAAATTAGATACAATTTATAATATATATAATCAGATACAATTTATAAACAGTACTTCTTGCATTCCCCTCTATCTCCTCTGAATTCTATGAGCCATATCCTCCTATAGAACATCTTGTTTTCTAGAATCTTTCCAAAATTCTTTCTTAGTCTTTGATTTTACTCCTCTTTCTTCCTGTCTCTCCTATATCTTTATATGTACATTGGCTAAGATTTCTTCCTTTCTCCTCAAATTTGTATGAGTCTGGTTTTACTCATCTAGGCCCAGTTCTTGTTCTGTATCACAGTTGTGTAGAAACCACAAAATAGTAACAGGAGGATTTGGGGAAGATGGCCATGTTGGTGGCATAGTTTATAAAACCCTTGGAATCTTCACATAAAAACAGAGCAAACAACTAGAAAACAGCAACAACAAAAAGCTCCAATAGACAATGAATGCAACAAAACTAGATGACAAGGTGTCATCATCAACCTACAATTGCAGGTGGGTAAGGACAAAATCACTGACAGCCACAAGAGGTGCACTGCATGGTGTTGCTGGATGTGTAGGCAGAAACAAAGGAACACAACGGGTTATGAGACAAACCTGAGAGCAAGAGAACTCCAAAGTAGCCAACAAATGTTCACTAGAATAACAATGGCTAATTTGAGAATAGCGACTGAAACTGGCAGTCATTTTATCCAAAAGTGGTTGAGTACAAAAATGAGAGAGCACAAAAATCTTAGTAAGGCCTAAAGGGATTGGAACTGTGTAGCCCCTGTGAACTCTTAAAATCGGTCACTCCAAAGGCTATGTCAGGAGGGACCTACACTGAGGAATTAGCTAGGAGTGGACTCAAAATTGAGAGGGATGGTCACAGAGACAAGAAATAAAAAGGGAGATTCAGATAAAAAGTTGGGGGGAGAAACAGAGCCAGAAAGCCTTGGAAGAAAAGCTCCCTTATTTTTTCAGTACTATAAGACAAACCACTTAAGAGGAAGCCCTGTGAAGTTAGAAAAACAATTTTGAACACAATTTCCTTTGAAAAAATTCAGGAAAACTGAATTCTTAAAAGCAGCAAAAAATTATTAAGGTCAAATCCTATGCAAGGTTATAATAAGAAAAAGAAAAATAAGAAGCACAATAACATCCCTGCAGACAATGAAAGCATACCAGAAAGACAAGACGACAAAACAGACCCAAGTGCAATCAAGTATTTAAAAATAAGCTAGAATATATTAAGAAAAAGATTTCAAGAAATGAACAAAAACATAAATCAGAGTTAGATTAACTCAGAAATGAAGTGATAGGATTCAGAAAAGAATTAGTAATGGAAGAAAATATTATTTCCAAAATTAAGTCAAAATTAGAAGGAACATAAAAACAAATAAACATTACATGTAATACCTTAATAAGAGAAAATGAAAGGAAAGAAAGCTTTTAAAATCAAAAATAACAAAGAAAACAAATAAAAGGGATTTGAGAGGAAGTGACAAATGTTGAATATACAAAGAATATACAATATACTGATAATGGAATTTCTAAGGAAGTATAGAAACTAACAAAGGAAAATAACACTTGAAACTATTATTCAAGAATGTTTTCCTAAAATAAAATAATTTGATATTAAACACTGAAAGTATGCCATATGTATGAGAATATCGACTCAGAACAAACACATCAAGACATATTTTCATAAAATTGCTGGACTTTAAAAGACAAAGCAAGAATTCTTCATGCATGGAGACATATAGAGCAAATGACTTATGGGGTAAAAAACAAAACAAAATAAAATCTAGATTACCACAAGGTTTTCCAAGACCAACACTTTTATTCCAGAAAAAAATGTAGTAACATATTTTAAGATATTTAAAATAGAGCCAAGAATTTTGTATCAGGAAAAATTGTCTTTTAAGTATAAACGGTCCCCGAAAACTGTGAACATACTAAAACTCAGGTAATGTTGTTCTTGTGAGCCCTTCCTCAGGAATCTTAGAAAATGAGCTGCAGACAACCAAAACAACCAGGGAGACTTCAACATAAATACTGGTGATCTAGACCAGATCCAGGCAACATTTTTTTTTTTTTTCGTAAAGGCCTAGACAGTAAATATTTCAGACTTTGTGAACAAGAGATCACATGAAAGCAGCCATAGATAATACTGAATTAGTTGGACTATGTTCATAGACCATATAAAATATATGACTGGCAGAATTTGGCCAATGGCTGGAGTTTGCTGATCACTATTTCAGTCACTGAGTATCAAAGGCTGCCAACCTAAAAAATAAAAACAACTAAAAGATGTGATCCTTGACAGGAGAACACACTATCCACTATAGTTTTGTCAAATTAGCCTCTGGATTTAGCTGACAATTTCTAGCAAAGATAGAGTTCAGAAGAACGTGCTTACTTGTACCATGATTGGCAATCAGTAAAGCCTAAACCATGAGCATAAGCACCTCTCTGGGCTCTGTAACGGATAAACTGTAAAAATATATAAATAAAAGCGATTGCAAGATAGCCTATAAATTAAAAGAAATGCAATACAGAGAAAATGAGTACAATTTAACTACAGTTTCTGGGAATGAAAATCTGTGTAATAAAACACAAGGAAGTGACTACTAGAAGGATCCATTGGTAGCTATTTTCAGGGGAAGGAGGAATCATAATCGGGACAGAGCATGTGGAAAGACTTCTGGGGTAACTGGTAGGTCAGGTTTCTAAAATCTTGGTGATGGATTCAAGAGTGTTTGCCTTATGATCATGAAGCTCTACATTTGATTTGTGTGGCTTTCCTTTTTGTTTTACAATAAAAAGGTTAAGGTATGTGTAGGAACCAGTCTAGTAGAAATATACTATATTCATATGTTTGAGGAGCTGTGGAGTAGACAGATAGGGGCTGTAAAATACAGGACTCTTTGGCAGGCAGTAGGACAAGAAAATCTGTAAACACTTCCAAATTAGTAATTTTTGTCACCTCTTATATGCCATCTTCTCAACTGCTAGCATGCATTTTTCTGGAGTGTAACGTAGAACCAAATGTTATGTTTTTAAGTATGAAGAGCACAGAACTATGTTCGTACATAAATTGGATTCAATTTATGTTTGTTGATATTGATGATAAAATATCACCAAAATTTCTTCCCCATAAATACACTGCTTTCCACCTTATTGCTCACACACGTTTCTTTGAATATCATTTTTAAGCTTGTGGAATACACATGAGACAAAGTTGACATAAATGATACTCAAAGGATAACACTCATTTGTAATGTTACTATTCCTAAACAGTATATGTGTCAGATGGATAGTTCTATTTTAACCACAGTCCTATAATATGTTGAGTTAATAGGCCTAAGTTACTAAATTTGTCAGACACAAATACATTTTTCAAAATATCATATATAATCTCTCTGCTTTCAAAGGCGAATTATCCTTGCTTTTGATCTAAACAAATTTTGTGACAGAAGAATAATTGAACATTAAAATATTATGAGCATTTCTAAACAGCATAGTGTATGGAAAACAATAGTTTATAAATATGTGAAAACTGACACATTTCTGGATTTAATTTTCCCTTGTGGCTTACTATGAAAGAATACCAAAATATTCCGGTAATTTTTTATTCAGGAAAAAATAACCTTTGGGAATAGATAACTTGCTCAGAGTAACAAACAGGTAAGACTTATTTTTCCAGTGGGATTTAAAAACCAAAATACTGTACTTCATCAAATATAAAGTGCCATTAATTATAAGATGCACCACTATTTTGGTATTTTATACACCACAAGGAAATAACAATATCACCAGTTAACTTTTATGCACCATCAATTGATAGATATATCCCAATTTCATAGCTGTCAGAAAAAGGAAACATGTATCCTAGAAATAGTGAAATATATTGTATTTTTTATTACATTTCAATATGGCCTGTGACTGAAAGCAAGGGGTGTGGATGATCTGTCTGTACCTGTAACTTTATTGTGTTCTATATCCCACATTTAGAAATCAGGATTGAAAGACAGCACTATTTCTCACACATGTTCAAGAAAATGACTGGGTAACATAAGAGACTGGCTATAGCCTGAAATCATAGCCTGGGCTTGCCTTTCTTAGCATTGAGTTTGTGTCAAGGTCTGCTGGCATTTTAGGAGTATCTAGACAGGCTCAGAAGCTAACTGGAATTTTAATGGTCATCCGGAAAAATAAGCCAAGAGTTCATAGTATTAGCTAGCTAAAACAATGCAGTCTACTAATTCTCTCTCTCTCTCTCTCTCTCTCTCTCTCACACACACACACACACACACACACACACAAAATTGGGTGGATTATAAGAAGTAAAGACCCTCAAATTTTCATTATTAAAAATATATATGATATGGGAAATTAGCCAGGCATGGTGGCATGTGCCTGTGGTCCCAGCTACTCAGGAGGCTGAGATGGGATGATCGCTTGAGTCCAGGAGGTCGAGGCTGCAGTGAGCCATGTTTGCACCACTGCACTCCAGCCAGAGCAATAAAGTGAGAAGATATATATATATATATGTATATCATATGTAAGGAAAAGGTGGATTATTCAAATCTACCTGCATACTCCTTTCTAAGAAAGGTTTCTAGATGACTATACAGACTACTTAAAATTAGTTCTGAATGTCTTATTGATAAATTGGAAGGTAATATTTACATTAAAGAAAATTTCTGAAAGTTCCAATTTTGGCATTAGGATTAGTTAAATATCCTAAAATACTCCTTCTATAGAATGCACTATAAAAGGTAAAGTGTGGCAAATATTATTTGAATGTACAGCAAAGCTTCTAAGAACATAAGAGAAAACCAAGAGTGTCAACAATGAACAGGAGACAAAGAGACTGACAGTAATCTTGCATTGAAGGCCTTGCTCTACTGCAGGCATTTTATTTAACTGGAGACTCTTAAGTTCCAGATTTTAACAACTTTTGGAAGAACAGAGGATGAGTCAAGGTAGGGGGTTGAAGCTGGAACACTCAAAGGACCACATTTTTACTAAAAGAGAGCTGGAAAAAAAACTCTATGCGTGAACAAAGCAAGATGACAAATAAGTTTTCTCAGTCTTAACTCTGGGTGCAAAACTCTCTCCTGAAAACCTAAAATCAAGATTCAGTCCACTCAGCAGTCTGAGGTTCAAACTCCTATACCTGCATATTCAGAGAAGCCCAAAACTGAGAGATTAACTCACCTCAGTTCTGTATTGGTAGTATGTTGAGGCAGCTGGCATAAACAAAAACATATTCTCCGTAAAGAAATACATCAAATCCCCAATGATTTAATCAGCCAAGTATAAACTAATAGTGGAAAAATGCCAATCTATCCGCACATATCCGTATCACACAAAGAAAAAAGGTATCAAAAAAAAGAGTCAGCGGTAATATGCTTCAAATGTTCAAGGACATAAAAAGGGTAATGAAAAGCAGGAGAAAGGAGTGAGAGACTATTGCAAGAAACGGGGCAGGTTTCAAAAGAGGCAGTAAGAACTTCCAAAAAATAAACATCCAATGGATATGTGAAATAGATTAGATACAGATGAAGAATAATTAGGAACTAGAATATTAATCTGAAGTAATTATCCAAACTGAAGCAGACAGATGAACAATATGAAATAGAAGTGACAGAGAAGAGAACGAGAGTATTTAACTTACATATAAGGAGTTCTAAGAGGAGAACAAAGAGAACAGAAAAGAGACAATTGCTGATAATTTTGCAGTATTAAACAAAGGTATGACTCTTCAGAGTCAGAAATCACAGCAGATGTCCAGCAGCACAGATGAAATTAGCACCCAGATGCAATATAGTAAAACCTTAGAAAATAATAGAACAATTAATCTGCAATTTTTTTTCTTTCTCTCCTTTCTTGAAATCCACAGCTAAAACAATATGTATGAATCCTTGTTCCAACTGCCTATGAACCTGTGGCTATTAACTGTGCAGCCTTGCTCTTCTGTCTTCCACCAGACACTTAAACTCTAGGGTACAAGTGCTAAATTATCTGCACGGACCTCTTGAACCACTGCACTAACTTGGCTTAAGATAAGTCACAATTGCCCAACACTGCACATTACAACTCTCTGCAAACAAGAGTTTCAGTAATTCTTCATAGCTATATTGGACTTTCCCTGGCTTCTTTTTGAAGTTCCTGTTCCTGTATTTTGCCAAATCATTTGCTATTATGTATTCTAATTTTTCCTTATTGATTTATAGCATTTGTTTAAATGTTTTTAACACCAGCCCTTGGTAGTTAAGTTTTGCAAATTCTCTTGGTTTGTTTGTTTTTTCAATTTGTAAGTGCTGTCTTTTGATATACAACTTAATAAAGTGAAAGTTATGCCATACTATGTTCTAAAGGTATAGTTTATATTTTGCATCTTGTTTAAGAAATCCTTCTTACTCTAGTCAGTCATTAAACTATTTTCTTCTATACTAAAACTTAAATTTTTACACATGTAAGTCTTAAACTGGGATTGATTTTTGTGTATGGATTCAGAATTTAACTCTTTTGTTTTCATATAGATAAGTCATTTTTCTAGCACCATTTATTGAACAGTCCAGTATTTTTTTGGCACTGATATGTCATGTCAGCTCTTTCACAAGTAAGATTTCTATACATTTTTGCCAGATCCATCATAAATTAGGTTTCTATACATGTTCTAACTATTCTTGGTTTATAGATATACAATTTTTTTATTATTTGTCTTCTCTGCTAATTTTCTCATTAATTCTTTTGGAAATTTGATTAGAGGTATATTGGACCTTCCCACTCAATCTTCTAGGTCTCTTAACTTCTTTTCTATTTTCTAGATCTTTGTCTCTCTAAGTCACATTCTCTGTGGTATCTTCGGTTGTGTCCTCTAGTTCACTAATTCTCTTTTCTACTCTATTTAATCTACTGTAAAACTGGTTTCCTGATGTTTTCATTTCAATTATTGTATTTTTTAAATGTTTAGCAAATCTTTTTGTGCTTTCTCAAATTTGTTTTGTCTTTTTTATATCTTGCTCATTTCTCCTATTTTTAATCCCACATATATTTATATAAATACATTAACATACTTATTATTTAGCTGATGATTTCAATATATAAAGTCTTTTAATACTGTCTGAAGTATGTTTTGAGATTTTTTTTTTTTGCTTTCAGTACATATTCCTTGCAGGATTAATCTGTGGAAATTTTACCAGATCTAGATTAAGGGAGAATTTGATTTTGCTTTTGTCCAGTATCTGGGGGCACCATCATCTTGGAATAATTTTAAATTAAATTCTTGGCTTGAGGCTTTCCCCTCCACCCAGGAAATTGATTTGGCCTGCACATTTACATGAGGGCTGACTTGCAGTTATAAATTCTCAGGGCAGACTTCTTTCCCCCTTTGTTTATTTGGTGCCCTGGATCACTAGGGGTAACTTTCCTTTCGAGGAACAGTAAAGGCTTTTGGGTTCCAAGTTTTTGCAGAAGGTTGTTATCAGAATCCTTACCTTGCAGGGTGCTGGTGGCTACGCTTTCTCTTGCCCCAGTGCTGAAAGTCTTCAAAACTGAAATGTAAGGTCAATGAGTTAAAGCCGCTTCCAACTGCTTATTTCTTTGTGTTCCCTCTTTCACTTAGATTTTGGCCTCTGAGAAGTCTTTGCTTTCTTGCCAGGGCTTGGATACATTTCAGAAATGTAAAAATATATTCTATCCATTATTTTTAGTTTGTTTCGGCAACAGAATTGTTGAAAGAATCTCTTCCCCCAAACTGCTATAAACAGAAGTTGCTAAGTATTTTCTATGGATTCATTTATTTGGACCTCCCAAACTTGTCATAAGAGATAAAGTAATCTGCCTAAAGTCAGATAGCTAACAGGTAAGTTTTGACTTTTTTGTTCATGAGTAAGTAATCATTGATACATAGAAAAAATTAACAAATAAAAAGCAACTGGTTTTAGTAACTACCTTAAAACTCTACTGACTTTTATTATAACAAACTTACAATT
Organism: Pan troglodytes; assembly: GCF_028858775.2. Taxonomy (NCBI): domain Eukaryota; kingdom Metazoa; phylum Chordata; class Mammalia; order Primates; family Hominidae; genus Pan; species Pan troglodytes. Next base: position 101,145,304 of record NC_072405.2, on the reverse strand, counting down.
ACAGACTAAAGTGGTTGAAAAGATATGTGACTTTTTTTTCTGCAGATAAAGCTGTATGAAAATTTTAAATTAAAAATATAAATAACTTTCACTTTTGAAGTAGCAATGTTATAAATTAGAAAATACAGATTGGCAACATAAAATATTTTTAAAAAATTGTTCTAAAATGGGATTGCAGTGGTTGTTGTATAACTCTATAAATTTAATAAAAATATTTAATTGTATGCTTACACTTGGTTAATTTTATGGTATACAAATTATAACTCAATAAAGCTATTGAAATATCTATAATATATTGTTTTTTTAAAACCAACTACATGTACATTTTAAATCAGTTATTTGCACATAAAAATACATGCATCTTTCCATGTCAATTGTATTCATATATGATATAGTTTTTAATAGCCAAATAGTATATTTTATATTTATAATTTATTCATCAATCTCATATTGTTGAATATAAACTAAAGATAGTTGTCTAATTTTTCTTAGTATAAACATTTATATGGTGAATATTCCTTGTATACATACTAAATTATTTCCGAGTTAATGTTCTAGAAATGAAATTACTAGGTAGAATAATACCTAAATTGAAAATGTGAGACATATTTTCTCACATTTGCCCTCCTACAGGTAGAAGGTCACTAAGTTTGCCCTCCTACAGGTAGTACTAATTTAAAGTCCCATTATCATGTTTAAGAGTCTTCATTTTCCTGTGTTTTTGAACAATTGGCATTATTATTTTAAACATTTTTAATTGATAGAAGTATATTTTATTGTCAATTAAATTTATATTTATTTAACTATTGATAACCTTGAACATTTATAGAATATAAACTGTAAAATGTGTGTACAGGTACATTATACATATAATTTATGTGTGTGTTATACACACATGAAGAGAGACAGAGAGCCCCTTTGCATTAGTAAGTACAACGTAATTCAATTGACTCCTTTTCTACATATGTAACTTAATAGTAATAATTGTTTGTTCGTTTGTTTTTTTAGAGTCTCACTCTGTCTCCCAGGCTGGAGTGCAGTGGCAGTGGATCTTGGCTCACTGCAACTTCTGCCTCCTGGGTTCAAGCGATTCTCCTACCTCAGCCACCCGAATAGTTGGGACTACAGGCATGTGCCATTGTGCTTGGCTAATTTTTGTATTTTTACTAGAGGCAGGGTTTCACCCTGTTGTCCAGGCTGGTCTCAAACTCCTGACCTCAAGTGATCCACCCTCCTCGGCCTCCCAAAGTGCTGGGATTACAGGTGTGAACCATCACACCCAGCCAGTAGTGATGTTTCATAACAGAACAATCTGAGAAGTTTCAAAAAACAGGCTTTTCTTATTTTTAAGAGAAAGAATAAAATATGTGGATTAGTACCTCTATTATTTATAGAATATTCCTTTGTAAATATAACTGTGCAAAGTACATTAAAGAAGGAAATAAAACATCCTTTCACAATATAGATTAAAATGCTTCAACAGATACTTATGTAACATTAACACACACACACACACACACACACACACACAAATACAGAGAGTGCAAATGAGGTTTTAGCCAAACACTAAATATAGATAGGGTTTGCTAATGAAGGAACATTCTCATTCCTCCATTAAATGTGTGTAACTACAAGGCTCAAGTTAGTGTGAGAGAGTGATACTATTCAATTAATGATAAGAACAGAGTATACATAGTCTGTTGAAGCGAAAAACAAAATTCAGGGTCAAATGGTCGTACTATACAAATTTCACAGGCAATCAGCAAACCCACCAAAGACATAGAGCTAGAAGGAACCACTGAATACAAATTCCTCATTTTCAAAAGGAAGCCCAGATAAATTAAGGAGACTTGCTGAAGACCACATAGCTCTCCTCGGCTAGGCTAGAATACTGGTGTCATTTTCCTGCACCCTTTTATCAAAAGATGTTTAAAGCACAAAACACGAAAAGCTTTTCGATTGTTCCCAGGTCTGTGTTAAACATACCTGGAGAGAAACAGCGGGTTCTAGTCTCATGAGGCTACAAGGGTCAAAGGCTCTTGATTATAAAACTGTGCCCTTGAGGGCACCGCTGGAAGGAAAGCTTTTCAGAGCTGAAAACCAGCAATTAAAAAAGGAAAGGAAACATCATCTAAATTGCAGCTGAATTTCTATTTAAGCTGAGAGTAGCAAAAAGGCAGCATAATTTATAAACACCAATTTTTTTTTTTTTTTTTAACAGAGAGACTTAAATCATATCAGCCTCAGAAGGTTTTTCTCAAAAAGGTTTAACTGCCTTCAGGAAAAGATTTATCAAAGCCTATGCTGGAATGAATATCTCCAGGCTGCCAGTTATTTAATTAATAATTTTATATTCCTCTTTTATATTTGAGATAGGTTTTCTGTGTTTTATATTGGAGCACTAAAAAATATTAATGTTGAAGGGTAAATTTTTAGATTCTAATTTATAACTTCACTCTGCCTCAGTCTATTTTTTACCACTGAAATAAAAATGTTCAAGTATTTAGACTGATTAAATATCTTACTGAAAAATTACTGAAGATTTTATCTTACTGAAAAATCATCAAGAAACTGCTGGAGCAAAACTAATTCAGTTATTATACAAACAACAAAAAGAAATTTCAAGTAGGCACTTTGAGCCCCAGGCTTGGGGTCATATAAAAAATGACAAAGAGTATAAGAGCGTGATGAAACCCTGACAGGGATCTTGATTATTTCTTACAAAAGCATTCATTTTAATCAGGGGCTTACATTTTTCTCCTTTGCCATGGCAACAGATAAAGAATCCTGTACCTGGAAGGTTACAGTGATAGTTTTAATTATGCTCCCAAGAGGCATTGTGTTAACAGTTTAGTGATTGGAAGGGAAAGAACTAATTCTACCCAATTCTGAATAATACTTTTCGTACCCTTATAGAGGATAAGATTCTACACTGGGTTATGGGCTTTGCCATTGACTCATACTATGATTTTAGGCAAGTCTATTAACCCCTTTGTGTTTGTTTTCTCAAATATATGAAATGAGAACATGGGGCTCAGTTTCCATCCTGGAACTGGCTAAGGCTGTGTTCACTGGTTCATCTAGAGTTGAAGAAGAAAAGAACCATTTTTCTTCTTTGTTCCATTGGTGAAGCAATTCTGTCATGCCTACTCTACCCTTCTGTTGTTACTTTCTGGCCTCAAAAGTGATCAATGTGGGAAGATTCAGAGTACACAGAATTATGCTTGTTCTGTTGTGTGTAGCTTGACATTTCACATGACCCTTGAATCATCCCATATTGGTATATAAAGACTAAGGTCAGTTGCTCTACTCCCGGGCAACTGCCTATTTTACTAATGAAATGAAAATAATTCTAATAAGGAAAATGCAGCAATGCTAAGTTTACTCATAGAGAAAGGCAGGGGAAAGGTTCATGCCTTTACAGCAACGTATTAAACACTAAGGTACTCTTCAAGGCTCCCCATTGAGTGCTCATTGTTGGTTTAGTAATGCTTATTATTCTCACTAGTGTATCAGACTGTAGGGAGGAAGGAATGTTTCCTTTCTTCCTACATACTGTGCAGTTAAGGTCCCAGAATATTCTGAAAATAATATTTTCAGAACTATTCTGTTTCAATATTTTCAATAGTTTCCAACTATTATGTTTAGCTTCATGCTGGTATAAGAAACAAGCACCCACCTGAATTATGAGTTTCTTATGACAAAGAAGGAAGCATTGTAAACCTTTCTGAATCAAAGGTATAATAAACACATACAAAAATCAAGTGTACTGTACAATATCACATACATGAGGGACAAGATTTGAGCATCAACATATTTTAAACTATGGCAGAGCTAAACCTAGGGAATTGGTTTTTGGTTCATCACTATTTCTTTCTGCACATCTCTCTGTTCCAGAGTTTCTAAACTTGGTCCAGCTCAAATAAATTTTGGGTCCCATCTCTTTACTTTTAGTGAGCTTTTAACTACCCTCTGCTAAGTTATTCAGTAACTAGGACTTTAGATCTTTCTATTCCCAGGGATATTTACTTTTAAAAACTTGTAAAGACTAGACTCTTAAAGACTGAAAAACCTTTGAGATTAAGAGAAGTGGATCTTTAAAGCTGAATTTTCACAGATTCTTGAATTTTTGCCCATGTTCCTCAAATCACATCCTGGTATACACTATGGCAGTCACTGAGGTACCACAGAAAGAAACTGTTTTAAGTATGCTTAACTACCCATCTCCAGCTGGGGGATCAGCAGTGTTCATGCTGAAGCCACATCCTCTCCAGTATTCCTTGCCACGGACTAAGGATGGTGTAAGTCTGGGGGGACTCCTCTTATGAGCAGTCTTTGCCCTCGGGCGTCCCATTGGCATAGCCAGAACTTTGTCAGAGGCTCTCTGCCAGCCCAACTTCCGTTTCTTCCTCTTTTCACAGGTGCCAGACCTGCAGGGCAGCCTGAAGGATCTTCCCACTGCTCTTGTTCCCTCTCCCCTTTACCTTCCAAGGGCATTTCTCCCAACACATCTCTTGCACTTGGCTTCTGTTTCTAGAGGATTTGAGCAGACACAGTATTCCATAAATACTTGTGCCACATGAACGAATCTCAGTTGGGATGAGACAAATGAACTATTAGGAAGGTGAAGAGAGAGCTGAGGAAAATAGATTGTGTACCTACCATGTACCAGGTGCCTGATTGTGAGAGTGACTCAGTGCAGTTGGGCTAAAAGACTAATTGAGATAATGCATGCACTGTGGTCAACATGTATTATGCTCAATAAATAGTAGCTATCTCTTTCTCAATAAATGCTGAATTAGGTGTGAAAAGGACAGATGGGTATGAGATACTGGGCATTATAGAAGATGCAATGAGCCAGGCAAGAGAAGAAGACAGGGGTATTGGAATAGGAAGCACAGTCCAAGCAGCAACTAGGCTTCAAACTCACTTGGAGCTGCTACTTCTATTGAAGTTTTAGGCCTTCTGGAGACTGTCAGTTCTAGGTGGCCCCAAATATCAAATGTGTTAATTTTTTAGGGTCCTGTGGTTTTACAGATTCCCAAATGGTTAATATGATGTCTAATCTCAGTGAAATGGGACAATATTGATTTAAATACAAAAGTTGTGCTACTCTTAAGTCTAAAGACAAGGCTATATTTTAAATTTGGATTTGGGGCACTGAGTGGTGGTAGTGATGGAAGAGGGGAGGTGAGACTCAAGAGAGAGCATTGGGGTGAGCCTTGACTTCCTTCCTATCTAAACTTATTCTCATGGGAGCAGCCAGGCTTGGTAGTTCTTTTTTCTACTATCACTCAAAATGCAGCCTGATAGTGAGGTGTGTAATCATGGGCTTTTCTTAACTGTAATTTGATTACAGAGATGTTCTATATGCAAGGAACAAATTTGAGGTCATATTACCTCCAAAGAAGATACAGGCTATAAGTAGGAAAACTACTACAGAAAATGACAGAGGATAAAAAGCTTATAAAGAGATGATAATCTTATTCTGTAGCAATAGTAAAACATAAAAAGGAATTATTCTTTAAATCAAATGATTACTCTCACAGCCATTTAAATCATCTGCCAACAGTGACTTACAGGAGGTAAGTCCTGATTTCTCTTAGTAAATTAAGCCTACAAATGAAGGCATTCTTCATTTATTTCACGCCAATACACTTGCCACAAGCATTATCAGTTGAGTCTCCTAAAGTGTCATTTTTGAAACGTTAATAAATTCATTTACATTTTCCACAGACCACTGGGGGTCAATTTTCACTTGTCTATGCATATTATTTGACTGCTCTTTGAAATGCAATAAACTTTTCCAAGAATTGATAGTTTTTTGTTTTACTTTGTTTTTTAAACATAAGATAGTATTACATTTCAGCATTGCTGAAGCATGCAATCTGATAGTCTGAAAAAATAATTAGAACATCCATTTCCATAACATATATAATGACATAGCCATCTTAATTTTTTATTGAAACCATTGAGCCAGATACGTTTCAAAGTTCAGAATTTTTCAGGGTCTAGAGAGGTAATACCTAGCATATGTCATGTAATTATATAATACCACAGCAGGGTCTAGAGCAGTACCCTGTAATGACCATATTGGTAGTTTTGCAGCAAAATTATTAATATTAAAATAGATTTTGCTACCAAATGGACTTTGGTGCTAAGTTTACCAAACAACAACAACAAAACCAAAACATTCCATTTTCAGAATCTTTTGGATTTTGGAATTGCAGATAAGTGGTGGACCTATAGTAAATCTGTGCCCCTCAAAGGATCCTCTTAAGGATTGTGGGAACAGAAGAGGAAGAGTTGCCAATAATTTGGCTTGTAATTGAAGAAGAAAATTTTATTGCTGCTTTCTGCCTGCTAAATTCTTTTTTTTAATTTTTTTTTAAAATTTTCTTTTTCTCAGCAAAGCAAGGTACTTCTATATGGAAGGAACAATGGAGTGCACACTTGCAGAAGGGAGGGCAAGGGGTTCTTATCCCTGACGCACGTCGCCCCAGCTGCTGTGTCGTTCCCCTATTGGCTAGGGTTAGACCTCACAGGCTAAACTAATTCTGATTGGCTAATTTAAAGAGAATGAAGTGGTGAGTGCTTTGGTGGGAGTCAGGGCAGAACAGGTAGCAAGTAATCAGAATGAGTTAGTGTGGAGCAGGTGATCCGAATGAGTTAGAGTGGAGTAGGTAATCTGAATGAGTCAGGGTGGAGTAGGTAATCAGGATGAGTCAGGGTGGAGTAGATAATCGAAAAAGATTGCTTTACGAGGAAGTTAAGTTTAAAAGTAGAAGGCAGAGAATTGAACATACTGACGTATTAGTTTGTTTTTTCTTTGTTTGTTTGTTGTTGTTTTTTTTTTTGAGACAGAGTCTCGCTCTGTCGCCCAGGCTGGAGTGCAGTGGCGCGATCTCGGCTCACTGCAAGCTCCGCCTCCTGGGTTCCCGCCATTCTTCTGCCTCAGCCTCCTGAGTAGCTGGGACTACAGGCACCCGCCACCACGCCCGGCTAATTTTTTTGTATTTTTAGTAGAGACGGGGTTTCACCATGTTAGCCAGGATGGTCTCGATCTCCTGACCTTGTGATCCGCCTACCTCAGCCTCCCAAAGTGCTGGGATTACAGGCGTGAACCACCTCGCCTGGCCGACATATTCTTTGAAAAGAAATTTAGAACTCATACCTAACAACTCTTCCTCTTGTATTTCCTTACAGCTTTCTTTTCAAACTTTTTAAACATGTCTTAGCTTAGTTGTTTTGCTTGATTTTCCAAAAGAAGAAGCTTCTCTGGATAAGGTGGAGGATAGCTAAGGGAGGTTTTAGTAAGTGCCGTTTTTATGAGCCTCTGCATCGACTTACAGATGCATGGTATGACACAGCACCCGACAAGAATAAGTATACCTATTACGGGTGTGAGGTAAATTCTTAAGACTCATCTGCAGAATGTCTCTTAGGCTGCATAAAATACAGACTTTGCACAAAACTTGGTCTAAAATGAGTAACTTGAAAAAATTATTCTCTACTGACATCGGCTCATTGAGCTTTAATTGTGCCTCTGATTTACATGAGAAAACATAAAAGGGAGTAGAAAGTTACAATTAAAGGAAGGAAAACAGTCCCTTTCAGCTACTGCCACAGATCTATTGTACAGAATACTTCTCTATGGAATACTTCTTCTATGGCCACAGGCCAGTTCCACTCAGCACTCCTCTCTTTGAAAAGAGGCCACAAATCTGACTAATTTTCATTTAACTTCATGGGGCAAGGAAGGGGGCTTCACAGAATTTCCTAATCTGTTTCTCTTTATCAAATACATAATCACTTTTTCTATCTGCTGAAAAATAAACCTGCAACAAAATGATCAAGACAGTAGAAAATGCTGTTATTATATTATTTGATTGGAGAGCAAAGGCTAATTTTTGTTTCCTATTATATTCCTTTTGATTACTAGCACATGGCAACACTCTGAACACAGTAGGTGCTTTTTGTGTCTATTAAACTGGATTTGAGGTGGCACCTGCTCTGTACATACATGCCTTTGGTTTGTTTCTTTTTTGCTTTTCGAAAGATTCCTATGCTTCCTCAGTGTTGAGACTACTTTTTCTGTTTTCTTTCTCTGGGATTCAGAGACACTGAGTTCTGCTCCTGGAGTTATTTATAGTTTTGGTAGCTAGGTCTCACATACCTCCTTTGTGCTTCCAAGAGTGTTGTAGGAGTATATGTTCTGTCACTGCAGATGATCTGTTTTCATCATATTAACAAGGAGATGGCTGACTAGGTGCTGTGCTTCCCTTTTAGTTGTTCCTTTATATTTTTATGAATTAATTTCTGTTTAGTTTTGATAATTTTCTTAACAGACATTTGTGCCTCTATGCAATCATATGTGTCTGTTCCCATAAGCAGCAGCTTAGTCAATCACTCAGGGAAATACATGCATCTCTATGCATTCACCAGACTGAAGTTCTCCCAGAAACAAGTCCGTGTGCTTCATTAAACTATTGATTTGGTTGTCATAGATCAGCTGAAATGTATATCCTTAAAATGAAGGGAAGTCTCATGAAGCACTTACACTTATTATCTGTTTATCTAAAAAAATCAGCATGTAAAATTCTGACTTAAAGTTAAAATTTTCTCTGAAGGGTCAACATTCCAAATTTTTACTTAGATTATTAGTTAGCTGCTCTGTTGAATTCTCCCCTCTACCTTATAGAAATAAAATATTTTGGTTGTTGTTGTAAGAAAGAATCCATCATATCCATATAAAGCACCAAGCCACATGTTTAGCAATTGTTTCCAATAACAAAGTATGAAACTTGAGAATGACCTTGGAAGTAGAAAGATAACTAGTCCCATGACTATTATGCCTATATTGTGCCTATTATGGGCCACTTGCAGTACTAGACCCCCTACATGCATTATATCATTTTATCCTCCCAACATCTGACAATGAAAGAAATGAAGGCAAAAAGATTAACTTGGGCATATGCTAGCAAGTAGCAGAGCTAGGAATCATATCAAGTTTTTCCTAAGTATGAAATTGTTATTTCTGGAGACATCTCTCCATTTATCCTACATATTCTGATTTGTATAGTTTGGGGAGTGAGAGGTAGTTTTCCATATTTTAATGTATATAAATGACCTATGCAGAACTCAAAGGCAGAATTAACAAGGAAGTGAAAATAGTTTTATTCTTCTAATATCATGTATTTCCTTATATATTAAGGAAGAATTGGTCTCTGTTTAGCATAACCATTATTAAAAATATTTATGTGAGAAAAAATGTGTCTGGAACTGTTACAAATATACAATTAAATATGTTATTTGTCCACTTTATATGATATTTGTGCTATATGTGTCTATTTCTCCTCCTTGCTTTTTAGGTTATCAGCATGAAAATCAGCCTCTGTTTCTAAGAAATTCTAAAAACATTAGTCACCTATGCCTATCATGTCCTGCCACATTATAATCTTGGTTACAGCTCTCAAAATGTCAGAGCAGATCATGAACTAAAGATGTGTCATAGGCAAAATCATTTAAAAGGCAAATTCAACATAATGAACTGAAGAAAAAAATCCAACCATGAGAATAGTTGATGTTGACTATAATTTAAAAAAAATAGCATTCTTTACAAAATGCAAAACTGTATGAGCACTAGGATTAAAACTGCTAATCCCTTTCTTTTCCCCAGACCTCCCCAGCTAGCCATAAAATCCATCTAGCCATTGCAGGGGGCCCTGATTGCCTCCTGCACTGCTGGAATTCAGGCAGGATGGAGATAGACAGTTTTCACCCCATGAGTTGGTGAGTTCAGAAAGAGTATTGTGTTGCTCTGGACAAGCAATCATTCCAAATTTTAGAAACAGTCTGGGGATGTGTATTCTAGAAATCTGCTCCCTTTTCACGTTCTCCCTAGTCCCTTGGAAGGGACACCCATCTGGGCTGTCCATCTGTCCAGAATTGGATTGTGGTCGCCAAGTCCCTCTTCCTTTCCAGGTGATTGATTCATGATCATCAGTGATCTTCAGCACATCCGCAGCTCCCCTGGGAGCCGATATATATTTTTAAAAATTAACTGAGTGCCTTAACTAGTAGTTGTCGGTGATACAGTGAGAGAGAAGACACTTCAAGACAGTTGGGATGACAGACAAGTAAAAAGTAAAAGGAGCTACCATGGGGATGTGCAAGAGGCGGTTTGAAAACACCTAATCTCCCCTCTACCCCCACCGACACCGCACTTGGAGGATCAAGAAAGGATTCCTAGGGGAAGTGACAGTTAAGCTAAGTCCCGTAGTATCACCAGGAATATTAGAGGACCAGCCAGATGAAGAGCAAGTAGGTAACTGGAGGAGCCCTGAGGAAGGACCTAGGGAGGGCAGAGTGATGTCATCCACAAGGAAGGACCACTATATGGCAAGATCCAGTTGGGAGACAGAGATGGTGGGGAACTCAGAGAAGTGCAAATGGCTGAGCATAGCTGGAGAGAAAATCATCTGGTAAGGACTGGCACGAGGTGGAACTAGAGAGATGGGGAGGGTACCAGATGAGCAGGGAAGGCTCAGATTTGGGTGGGCCTGTGTGCTCTGGGCAAAGAGTCTAGACTTTGTCCTGAGGTCAATGAGGAGCCAATGTAAGGTTTTAAGGAGGTGGGGGACAGTCTTATTTTTTGGAAAGATGTCTCATCCAGCAGGATGGAGCATGGTCTGTAGACAACACTGGATGAAAAATAATGACTTCAGTGCTGTGACAAGGAATCCCTGTGCGAGTCAAGGAGGCTCTGCCTCATGTGGCCCAGACAGTGGGTTGCGAGGGAAGAAGATGGACATGACCAACATCGAGGACAAAATCATTAGGAGTAGGTGACTGACTTGATCGTAGAGAATAAAGCAAAGAGCACAAGGCAACAAAGATCTAAAGGGGGTACAAATATGACAATCACCTTTTGCGGGGGTTAATAATCACATAGGTCATTTCTTTTTCATTTAAAATATTTATTTACTGTTAAAACATCATTTTAAATATTGTATGTTACAAAGAAAATTTGATAGATGTGATACTTAGCCAATGTTTTTTATGAAAATGGAAATTATGATGCTATCAATGTTTATTATAGTTAGATAGCTATTAATGCTCATATTTGACTGAATGATGAAGAAAATCAAGGCACATTTCTCTCCCACAATAGAGAAAAAACCTATGCATTAACCCCTCACCCACCTCAATTTTATTTCATTGAAATGCTGATATTCAAAGTAATATAGAAAAACTACATGACCATGTAAGGAAGAGAGTGATAAGCTATGTCTTCTGATGCTCCTGAGAAAACCAGGAAAAATCCTTACAAATATTTTCTGAACATTTTGCATAATTGCCATTTTGCCTGTCATTATAAACCAAAAATTCTTGGCCTTTAGCTGCTATGTTTGGATAAACATAAAACTTTATCAAGTATAAAAGTATACTTGAGGCTGGGTGTGGTGGCTCATGCCTGTAATCCTAGCAATGTGGGAGGCCAAGGCAGCTGGATTGCTTGAGCCCAGAAGTTCGAGACCAGCCTGGGCAATATGGTGAAACCCTGTCTCTACTAAAAATACAAAAATTAGCCAGGCACAGTGGTATGTTTCTGTGGTCCCAGCTATTTGGGAGGCTGAGGCAGGAGAATCGCTTGAACCTGGGAGGTGGAGGTTGCAATGAGCTGAGATCCCACCACTGCACTCTAGCCTGCACAACAGGAGTGAAAGCCTATCTAAAAAAAAAAGAAAAAGAAAAAAAATCTTGACTAGGACAGCATTCAGTACTAATAACCTAAACTTTGTCTTTCTTAATTCCTTCTGTGACTGTCAACAACCAAAAAAAGAATCAGATCAAGAATGACATTTTTTAAAATGAGAAAAATTCTTGGTTCTATTACATTTTTTTATATATGGGAATAGGTAATATTTGTTGAAAATTATGAAAAACCCTCTAGAATTCATAGAAATACCTAGAATATATATAAATATACACAAAATGGCATAATATGTAGAATAGCTACATATTATGTAAGTAGGAAACTTACAAGTAAACAATAAAGATCAATAGTATGACTAAACATTATCCTCATTTTAGAGGTGACAGTTGGGAAACAAATAAGTAGATATGAGAGAAGTAAAGCTTTCCTAACTGACCCTCATGTGACCAACTTTCTTTATTTCCATTATTCAAAAACTTCCAATATACCTCTGCTACTTAATGATTAAATGCTAAATTTCTCAGCCAATTTGCCTGTCAGCCTGGACACTCACAATGTCCAAAATTGCTTAATGCTTCAAATACTCTGTATTCCCCAAATTTCTATGAAAATGCATTGTGTTTCTCACACTTTTGTTTCTATTACTTCTTTTCCTTGAAGTGACTTTCATTCTCATTATTTCCCAGCAATCTTCGGCCATAAACCTTCCACTCTTTGAAGTTTATCTTCAATACTGTTTACTCCATGATAACTTTCCAGATTTACTGGACAAAGCGATGCTTTCCTATTTATTAGTCTTACTACATGTTGTTTAAACCTTTCTTATGAAATCTACTTAAAGTTTTGGATGGCAGATAGTCCTAAATTACCCATTTTGCTTTATGGTGAGACTCTTGAGGGCATTGTGTTGCAAAACTTAGATTCCTTTCATTTCCTAGAATGGAATTTCTGCTGAACCCGTGAATAAACTGAGTTGTTTTTCAGGGACATGGATTTTCAGACATTAAAATCTGGAACCCTCTTTGTTTGAAAGCTGATAGTTTAAAAATACTTCTTTAAAAACTTGTTTTAGGGTGACCATATTTAATATTAACTCAAACTCAGGAAAATGTATTTTTCATCTTGTTATATGTGTTTTGGCTCTATTGATATATATTCATTATATATACATTTGTATATGTGGCTTAGTTCTAAAGATAAAACATAATTGATTCTCATTATCTTTCAGAATTTTTACTGTATTAGTCTGTTCTCACATTGCTATAAAGAAATACCCAAGATTAGGTCATTTATAAAGAAAAGACATTTAATTGACTCACAGTTCCACATTGCTGGGGAGGCCTCAGGAAACTTACAATCATGGCAGAAGGCAAAGGACAATCAGGCACCTTCTTCACAGGGTGGCAGGATGGAGTGCAAGAAGGGGAAATGCCAGACGCTTATAAAACCATCAGATCTCGTGAGACACATTCACTATCACGAGAACAGCATGGGGGAAACAGTCCCTATGATCCCATTACCTCCACCTGGTCCCATCCTTGACACAAGGGGATTATGGGGATTGTAGGGATTACAATTCAAAGTGAGATTTTGGGTGAGGGCACAGCCAAACCATATTAGAAGCATTCAACTAATATAAGGGATAGGCATGTATGTCAGAGTTTCAAAAATCAATTTGATTTATTTTAATGGGGTAGATATAAATGGAGGGAAAAAACAGATAAAGATTTTCTTCCACCACTCCACCACACACAAACACACACACACACACACACACACTCACACACACAAAGTTAAAAGTTGACCACTATGGTAGTTTTAAAGATATATACACACAAGTGGAGTTTAATTCCGCTCCCACTGAGTGTGGGCTGGACTTATTGACTTACTTCTAGTAATAGAATATGGCAGAAGTGATCCACCTGCTTAGGCCTCCCAAAGTGCTGGGATTACAGGCGTGAGCCACCACGCCCAGCCCATCTCTCTCTTTACAATCACTTCTTTAGAGAAAGCCAGCTACTATATCATAGGAGCAGCCCTATGGAGAGGCCCATGTGGTGACAAATGGAAGCCACATAGCTGACTCTATTTCCTTGGAATGTGTCAGCAGCCATGTGAGTGAGCTCAAAAGCAACTCCTCAAGGACCTTAAAATGACTACAATCTCATGATAATCTCTGAATAGGAATCACCCACTTAAGCCACCCTTGGATTCCTGACCCACAGAAACTTCCACAGTAGATAACGATTACAACTAACAAATCCTTCAATATATTTTCTGTCTTCTCAGCCATAATTTTTGTCATCTTCTCAAGAAATTGACTAGAAACTATAATAGCTTCATGCCAAGGAGGACCAGAAAGCAATTCATAGGGATCAACTTAAGATCGCTATCCACATCTCAGCTGTGTGACCTTGAGGGAGTTAGCTGACATTTTTTGTCTTCGTTTCCTATTACACTTACAGCGATAATCACTGAATCTACCCCAAGAAGATTAGGATAAAATACACTACTAAAATAAAAGTACTTAGGATTGTACCTGGAAACTGGTAATGGCTCCATAGATGTTAGCTATGTTATTACATTATTATTATTATTATTTTGGTTCATAAAATAAAGCTAAGTGGTCTCCCAGATAGACATTCAGTCTTACAGAGTAGTAATACACAGCCAGTATTCTGAAACCTGCATGTACAACTGATGAAAACATCTCCTTCCCATACTGTCAGAAACTAGGCTGCTTGTGGCATAATTGGTAGTCCTAAAAAGTGAGTATGATCCATAACAGAAATTCAAACTGAAATCCAAAGAAAGTGTAGGAAAGTTTCCCAGAGATCTCAGTCAATTCAATAACCCTGCATGGCTGTTAGAACTACATTCCATGTGTTATTACACAACTGACAGGTCACGGGATAAATCATTCCAAAGGGATGTCACACAATACCATGTGGCCCTGAGCTCTCTTGTCCTGCAGCCAAGGGGAAACACCTATAATAGCTTTTTTTGCACATATTCATTTTCTTTTTGAAAGTACATTCTTTTGGATGTACTTATTTTGAAAATAAGAACTTTGCCAAAACTAATTAATTCTCAAATAACATTTAGTATTTCTGGTTTGCAATATTTAGTATTTCCTTTTTGTAAATAAAAATGGGAAAGAACAACTTCAACATGATAATAACTGATGCCTATCAGATCTGAGAAGCACAACACAGACCAATTTTTAATCTCTCCCTCTGCACTTTTCCACTTCAGGCAAAAGAAATGAGTCATATCAAATTTAATTCTCGTGACAGAAGGAATCACATACTGTGCTGTTTATCCCCCATGAATGTCTGCATTAACTTCTCTCCCTTATCTAGCTTTTAGAATTTCAAAGTTCAATTCTTCAGAAATGGGGCTGTATGTTCACTCAGGCAACTGTAGTTCAGAACTATATTTTTGGGCAAAGTAAAACAGCTTTTCTTTTTAAATAGAACAGTGTACTTTGTACTCGTCCTTTCATTAGGCAGAAAATTAACTCCCACTTTCTATTAGGAATATAAATGTTCCCACTAGCAATCTAAGTAAGATAAATAAAAGAAAATCCCTACAAAGGAAAAAAATGGCTATTTGAAATTATAGGTACGTGAAACAAAATAAAAATAATTTATCACTATATCTTATTTCTGGTTGGGATGGGGAGGAAGGATTGGTAGGTCTGTCTGAAAATAGAAAACAATCATGAAAAAAATGATTACTAATAGGGACCTCTGTGGATTTGGGATACACCAGCAGTTGACCTGGAGCTTCTACCTACCACAGCTCTAGCAATCTGTTAAGTATTTTTTTTAAGTCCCCTTGATTCAAGATTATTTGCAAGATCGCAGTTTGCTATTTATACATTCATTCGAGAAACTGTAAATAAGGTGAAATACCAACTGCAGTCAGCATGACCTGACCCCTCCATCTGTAAACCACAGCCTCTTCTGGACATGAAAGAGGGCCTCTGATGGAACTAGGCTTCATAGCTGCCTCCTTAAAAAGTCAAAGTAGGGTCATTATCTGCAGGTTCTTCTCTTCTCTTTTTCCTTTATTAAAATTGCCCATTCTTTGAGACTCATTTGAGTCTCACCTTCTCCCTGATGTTTTATCTGATTACTCAGTGAGCACTGACCTCTCCCTTTTCTGAACATCAAGTTTATTTCTGGCCTATATCAATGTACTGCCAATTAATTAAATACATTATTTACTTACTTGTTTGTGTCTTTTCCGTTAAAAATGCGTAAGAATAGGCTAATGTTTTACATGTTTGTATTTATGGAATTTTGCTACTCAAGCTTTTTAAAACTATGTTTGGTTTTGTGGAAAATGATCTTGTTCCCTTCAGACACAAGTTCTAAAGTGTAAGTCATAGTTTATTACTGCCTTGTGGTAATGAAGTAGAATTTGAAATCTTATGTAACAACAATAGGTGTAAAGTATAGCTTCAAAGTTCAGATAAAAAAAATGGGAGAAGATAGTCAGGGCATTAAAGACTATATACAGATTGGTCAACTTCCCTAAAAGAGAGATTAGGTGGGTTGTTTCTTACAGTGCAGAGGCTCTCGATGTTCAAGCTGTAATATCAGTAAAGGATGATAAATGGCATGTCACGGACAGAACAGCTACTCAAGATGGTAGCTAATCTAGTTACCAAATGTGTATACAAAAATTAATCATTTTCCAATATACCACCAACATTATGTTAGGAAGTTAGAGAGGGTGGCCATTTATAAAACAACAAAAATATAAAATATATATGACCTGATTTAACAAGAAATGTTTTGAACCTATATGAGGTATCATAAAAATATTTAATGAGACAAAAATAAGCTTGAATAAATGGAAAAATATATTTGTGCCTGCATGGGAAGGAAAAATATTACCAAGATGACAATTCTCTCAAAATTACTTTATAAATTTAATGAAAATTCCAATAAAAGTTTTTCCCAGAATTGAAAAAAACAATTATAAAACTTATGCAAACATGGCAAACTAAGGGCAAAAATCTCTGCTAAAGAAGAACAATCAGGACAGGTGCTGTGGCTCTCGCCTATAATCCCAGCACTTTGGAAGGCTAAAGTGGATGGATCACCTGAGCTCAGGAGTCTGAAACCAGCCTGGGCAACACAGTGAAACCCTGTCTCCACCAAAAAAAAACAAAACAAACAACATACAAAAATCAAAAACGAGAGAGAGAGAGAACAGAGAAGACCTGCACTTTTACATTTTCAAATATATCTAAGTATACAAGAATTAAGATAACGTGTTAATAATACTTAACACTAGAAAAGACAGTTTACCACGGGAACAGAATAGTGAGCTCTGACACAAAACTGAGTACATTATAAGTATTTAGCAAATAGTAAACATGGCATTTTAAGTGTCAATCAAGAAATAGTACAGTTACCTATTTGAAAAAAAAACAAATCAGTAGGACTCCTATTGGAATGCTTTCGGATCCTTTATAAATTCATCCAGAGCCCAGAAGACCAATATTTTTGCTTACTTCTCTCAAGTACAGTAGCCTTTCCTTTGGATATATTTCATTCTAGTAAGTAAAAAGCTAAATATCTATTGTTTGACCTGGGTATGTAACTTCTCTTATTTTCTAATTAAATTTCATTTCTCTAATGACAACAAACTATAATAAAAAATATGAACTTCCTTGCCTAGAACTTTGCTTATGCACCTTCATCTTTTGATTTCAGGATTTAATTATGATTTCAGCATTTAATTATCATCTGCTTCTGTCTATAATTTCTTTCATATTTTCTTCACATATTACACTGAGCTCTGGACACCTACTTATTCATTTGTCAAAAACAAAACTGAAAATATTTTTAACAGAGAAGCTAAAAATCTTTATGCCTTTGCTGAGCCACAGCTGAACTCTAAAGACTTTGATTGTTTCAAAGACCAAAGGTACCTAATACCAGAAATGTTTTGTGTCATGATAGAACCTACAGCTGCATATTTATAGTATGTTCATATGGAACCACATAAACCTTAAATAAAAAAAATTAAACGAGAATCACTTGGTTTAAATCTCATTATCTTTAGGATATTGATAAATCAACTAGCCACATTGTGACTCAGTTTCCTCATTTTTGAAATGTGTATATTACCTTTTGCCTAACATTCCTTACTAAGATGTGATGAAGAGTAACTGAAATACTGTATATGAAAACATGTTGAAAACTCCAAGGTGCTATATGAATGCTAGTTGGCATTGACAGCTATTCCTCATTCTCTTTTTGGTCATAGCCACGGAAGCCCTAGTCCGGCAGGAAAGAAGAGTCATTAGGCATCATCTGGCAACTTGGCTCGGAGAAGTCAGATCAGTCACCAAGAGTCTGGTGGGGCTGCAGCAATGGCTAGAAAGAACCAGTGACATGGTTGCCAGGTAGGTGCCAGGGCAAGTCTTGAGCCTGCCCAGACATTACTATGTACTCTGTCCTCCATCCTTCTAGCATATCCACCTTAGCCACTACCTTGTTGATGATCTTTGCCTGAACTACTCATCTATACCACTGTGTGAACTCTATCAATAACCTCAAAGTGGTATTTTATCACCTTTAAATTATACCCAAAGTCATGCTCACATGAATTAGAAGGGTTAGGGCTCTCATCTCAGTTCTATCTCCTCCTTACCCAGTTAGAGGTGGAGGTTTCTCTGTCCAGGAAGTAGGTACTGCAGAGTCCTTCAGGATAAGTAGGGTCTGATATGAGAGAATATGTTCCTCCTTACTTCATTGAGCAACCTTTCCAGAGGCATTGAGTTCCCCTTTGCCAGGTGTTGGGCAGAAGTCTGGCCAGGGCTGCATGGAGGATTCCAAGGCTTGGGCCTGACTCAGGGCTTCTGTCCTATTGAACCAAACTTGCAACCTCAAGACACTTCTCTCCTATTTTCCATCCTCCTAGTCTCTACTTCCTCTTCCCTAAGCAAACTTATTTTGACAGATAATTTCAAGGAAAAAAGAAGATGTCATATAAACGGTTTAAAAAGTATTTTTGTGGTTGCTCTGAAGTCCAAGAATAATTTTTTCATTTTATTTTTAAATACTTAAGGATTGAATACGTAAAGGATTGCAATGAAACTATAATGAATAATTAAAATGCTTGCCTTCTGTAAGCCTACAAGGGTATTTTACTATGCCACATATGGTATCATTTCAGCTTGGATATTTTGCATAAAACAAGGGAAAATTTTAATAATAAGTCCTACATAAAATTATAGTAATGATGTTTGTCCCAAATAGAAATTCTGTGTCCTATTGCTATTTCATCTTTTTCATAGTAAGACTCAAATAAAATGATTGTGATCTTTAGTGAAAGGACTATGGAGCCCTGGGAGGCCCAGATGCTCAACATAAAAAAACTAGAGATAGAGGAGAGATGAAAAGATTGAGATAAAGGGATCTGTAGATGCTAAAATCAACATAGATCCTGAAGACAGATGTAGGAGAGTAAGAGAGAGGCAGAGGCCTGGCAGTGCTAGGATTCAAGTCTATTTCTTTCTTAGAATTATTGAAAATGTATTGTAGGCTGTGTTTGTTTGAAAAATAACTGTCAGAAGAAAAAATATATATACATTTTAATTTTGGAAAATTTAACGGCTGCACTCATTAAAGTAACTAACAAACCCCAAATAATTATTTTAAGAATGCCATTCTTCACTTTAGCTTATGATAATCTCCTTTTAAGCCCTACTAATAAACAGGGAATCCCATTTGTGTTTATATAACATAGCACACGATGAATTCAGCCGTAGCATCAGAATTCTACATTTGCTTTGAGATTGCAAGCACTTCACATACTAATGCTGCAAGTTAGCTTATCACCTCTACCCTGTAGAAAGAAGAAAAACTAATTGACAAAGCTATTTTTTTGTGTGTGTGTGAGACATTCCAAATTCAGACAGAGGGTTCTGGTTTTCGTTACCTCTGGGACTTTCAAATGGCCATTTGGAATTTGACCTATGGTGTTTTGTTCCAGAATAACAAGCAAAGTAAAATAATCCATGTAGCCCTTGAGGATCTGACAAAAGGCTGGGGTTAAGGGAGAAAGAGGAGGAGGGAAAATAATGACGGGTTGTATCTGTCCTGAGTCACTTCCTGGAGTTTAAGGTAGGCAGCTAAATCCCATTTTATCCATTCTCTGACACTGCAAACAGAGGTACTGGCAGTCAAGATAGATCACAAAAGGCTTGTATTTCATTTTTCATAAAACCCTAGAACAATCAGATCTTCCTACTGAGACAGGACTTTTTATCTGGGTAGAAATATAGAGAAAAATGCTAGATTTCTCATTCTGAAGGGTCCATGTGCTAGACAGTGTGAAGATGTCTATTCAACAGTGGCTTGAGAAACGTCAAAACTCTTGCATTTTACTCATCTTTGAGCTATTACACAAAGGGGCTTTTTCTAATTTTAATTTTGACTAATTCTTTTTTTCTTTTTCCTTTTTAATTTAAATCAGAGACATATGTTTTTCTTGGTTAAACAGTATAATATGAATCACATGCATTTTTAAGGGTCAGTGCCAAGAAAAAGATTTTGTAACTTAAGAAACCAAAACAACAGGTTGACCTCAATTTAAATCCCACAAAATCTCATTGTCTTAATACAAGGAAAACAGCATGATTTTAGTGCATATTTCTGAGGAAATAAAGAAGATTATATAACTTGTTTTTTTCTTCCTATTAGAGGCAATCTGGAAGCTTCTTAAATTAACTTAGGAGCAATTTTTCTTTTAGGAGCAAAAGTATTTAGCTTTTGGAGCTATATGTGTGTTCATTTAACCAATCAATTAATTTAATCCATCAATAAATTTTTGAGTATGATTTTAATTGTCAGGTCCTATGCTAGGTTCAGAGTAAACACGGTAAGCCAAAAACAAAACAAAAAAAAAACATAAAAAAACAAAAAACAGTCACTGCCCTTCTCTCTCTTTACAGACAACAAATAAACAACAACGAAAACATTGCACAGTTACTCACTGATTATGATAAATTGCCAGCAAGGAACAGATGATCTACTCTAATTGAGATGACCTTTTCTTTTTTTTAGATAGAGTGGTCAGAGAAGACCTTTCTGAGGCCATGGTATTTAAGATGAGACTTGAAGAGCAAGAAGAAGCTAGACACACAAAGCAGATAATTTTTTAATGGCCATTTCTGGAGAGAAGTTTCCAAGGGATGAAGTTATTATACAGTTTCCAAATATTCCTGAAGAGGTCTAAAGAAAATGTATTCTGATTCCACCTTTTACCTGTTTTCCTTTATTTTTTTTCTCTCTCTCTCTTTTTGGAATTTGTTATTTGGATATAGGATACACTAGGCTGGTGCTCCAATTTTCCTATATTTTCTGTTTTCCTGGAAGTTTTAGGGGACTTTCTGAACTTTATTTTTCAAAATTCAGTTGAGTCTTTATTGTTTTCCAAATATCAACATTTCTTACCCAGACTAATGAATTAGCCTACTCACTCATCTTTCTGATCCTATTCCTCTATATTATCCACCCCAATCCCAAGTTAATTCTTGTATGGTCTTTTTGAAAGACTGCATGAGGTTTTTTGTTTTTATTTCTGCTTAAATTATTTGCTGATTTATTTGCACTTAGGATACAGGCCTAAATCCTTAGCTTTGCTGACATCATGAAAGATGTGGGCCCTCCCTAGCACTCCAGTTTCATCTTACATCATGCCACTCTTTGGTACTTTATCCTTACTGTCCAGCTTCATTTCCTAGAGTGTCCTGTGACCCTCTTGACTCAGAGCCTCTGCACGTGCTGTTCCCTGTGTTTGTCTCCTTTGTCCAGCTCTACCAACTTCCTTTATCTCTAAGCGTTCAGGTGTCATCTCATCTCCAGCATGAATTAGATGTGTTATCTTGTGCTTCTCATTGGGCTATACTGTAATGCTTAGCACATTAGCCAGTTCCCTCATTGCTATAAAGAAATACCTGAGGCAGAGTAATTTATAAAGAAAGTAGGTTTAATTGGCTCACAGTTCTGCAGGCTGTACAGGAAGCATAGTGGCTTCTGTTTCTGGGGAGGCCTCAGGGAGCTTTCAATCATGGTGGAAGGCAAAGGAGAAGCAAGGCATGTCACATGGCCAGAGGAGGAAGGAGAGGGGCGGAGGAGGCGCCATACACTTTTAAACAACCAGATTGCATGATAACTCACTCATTCAACATCAGGAGAACAGCACTGGGGGAATGGTGATCCATGATCCAATCATCTCCCACCAGGCCCAACCTCCAACACTGGGGATTACAATTCGACATGGGATTTGGGGAGGGACAAGATCCAAAACATACTACTTAGTTAACACACTTGCATCACCACCAGGCTGAGAGCTATTCTAACAGCTCTTTGTATCTTTGTATCCTCAACACAAAGCACAGTCTTTAGCATATAGTGTTTATAATTATGTTACAAATGAATAACATAGCTCATTTAGTATGAAGAAAAATAAACTATCAGTGATAATAAAGAATCTATAGTTGAAAATAGGTATGATTTTCAAGAAAAATCTTTTTCAAAGAAGAGATTTTTATAGAAAATAAACATTAACATTTTCTTACTTTCTTTGTTTTGCCCATTGCCTTCAGGATGGAAAGATTCAGGTCTTCAAGTGCTGCTAGTACATTCTCATACTCGCCCAAGTGCTGAGAAAAATATTCTGAAAAATGAAAATATTGAAATAAATTCATATTTGAGTTTAGGTAACCATAAAACAAAAAAAATCAACTAATTCTTTACTCCTTAAATGAGTAAAACAAAATGTCAGCTATAAGTGAAAACTGGAAGGTTTCCAAATAAGACTAAATAAGGTGACAATCTGCTCATTTCACTAAGACATCAAGAAAAAAGAAAAGGAAATCTGAATGATTACCATTATCCTTGAAGAAATGTTCCTTCCTACAAAAGTAGGAAAAAATGAATGTGAATCTACTGACAAGGATGTTTCAATAAAAAATTGTTTTTGACAACATAGTATTATAGATCTCACTGGGATAGTAATTTTAGAAAAAAGTTAAGTTACATTTTTTTGTTTCTTGGAGGAAACATTTAAGGAAGGTAAGCTCTTTTCAAGGTTAAGAGTCAGTGATGCAAAACATGAGAGGGTCTTCTGTGGCACCTTCTATGTAACTGTCCCTGTCACAATCTTTTTTTTTTCCCAACAATTTGGGCAGAGAAAAAGTAAAGTCTATCACTCTTTTCAGTTGCTAGGAATAAATAATATAGTGGATTTGTGATTAAAATTAAAAGTATGGAATATGGACTGATCCTAAACTAGTAAGTTGAAATATATATAAATGCAAAATATTATATTTACTTATAGAAATCTATGCATTTCTATAATGAAAGCAAACCAGGTTAACATAAATTTATATATTGAGAAGATCTAGGGTTTTCAGACACTAAAACATGAATAGTCCTCACCATTCCTGTGAACCCTTCCTTGGATGAACTGTAGTTTACTGCCATCTCTCTTTAATGTGCCACAGTATTTGTGGAACTAAATTAAAATGATATATATTATCACATATAAGCCACTTGAGATTATGGGAATACATTTCAGCATGTTTGATGGAAACCGCCTTGATTAATTTATTTAATACTCTAGGAAATATTTGTTTATATTGATATTAATAACAACTGGAAATTGCCATTGACTGATATATTAGTTAATGTACAGACTTCTTTTGAGAAGAAAATAAACACAGGTGGACACTAAATCAATTCCAGATCATGGTTGTCAAAATACAGTCTGTATACCCTTAGGTTAAAAACAAATAACATATTTTTGACAAAAAGTAAAATGCATTCCTTAAAAACAATGTGGTGTAAACTATCTCTTATAAAGATTCTTTAGAAAGTGATTAGTTGGAAGATAAATAAAATATTTACTCCTTAAATACCTGCTTCAAAATAACATTTTAATTTGTGGTTATAATGTTGACTTTTTGATAAGGTTGACAAATATGTCTAACTTTATTTGTGCACTTATTTATAACAAATGAACACTCTTCATCAACCAGCGAGCAGTTAATGTGGCCGTAGAATATTCATAAGTTGGAAAAATAATGAATATCAGAACTGAGTCTATACTATGTTGAAACAAGCAAAAAGCATAAGAGAAATGCCAAAAAGTGAAGCTGTTACTTCATTTTTATTTTAAAACTTGTATATATAATGCCTCAAAGAGGATTGTGACAGGGGTTTTAAATGCAAATAGACAAAAATATAAAGTGAAAACAGGTTGGGCATGGAGGCTCGTGCGTATAATCTCAGTATTTTGGGAAGCCAAGGCAGAAGGATCACTTGAGCCCAGGAATTCGTGACCAGCCTGGGCCACACAGCATGGTGGTATGTGCCTCTGATCCCAGCTACTTGGGAGGCTGAGGTGGGAGGATTGCTTGAGCCTGGGAAGTCGAGGCTGCAGTGAGCCGTGATAGTGCCACTGCACTCCAGCCTGGGCTACAGATGAGACATTGTCTAAAAAAAAAAAAAAGAAAGTGAAAACAAAAAAATTGTTGCTAAAAAAGCAACTCTGTCTCTCTCTCTCTATATATATAATATATAGATATCTATATTATATATAATATAATATATATATCTATATATTATATATCTCTATATATTATATATAGATATCTATATTATATATAATATATATAATATATAATATATAATATATATATATATAATATATATATAATATAATATATATATATCTTATATATAATATATAATATAGATATCTATATATTATATATTATATATATTATATGTAATATAGATATCTATATATAATATATGTAGAGAGAGAGAGAGAGACAGTGATTAGTTAGAAGATAAATAAGAAAATAATTACTATATATATATATATAGAGAGAGAGAGGTAAAGCCTCTTTTTAAAATAAATATTTCACTCATGGACATTTGGCTTAATTAGTAAAGGTTCCTGGAGAGAATTTAAGTTGTCTTTCCACTTTGAAATTGGACCTATGCACACAGATGCAGGCATATGCTGATAAAGCATATAAGAAAAACAATGACTAGAAGCTTCAGAGCTGACACCTATCTAGACTTCATTCTTTCTGTCCATTCATCCATTTATTCATCTCAACTCTCCAAGTTAGAAAAAAAGAACAATCACTAGATAGTAAAGAAAATGACTGAGAAGGAAGAGAATTACAATACTTAAGTCGTGGATAGGAGCTTAAGTTGGAAATCTAAGTGTAAGGATTATTTTGAGGTGGTGCAGCTCAGTGTCACTAAGGCTCTTTTATAACTTACTCACTGAGGGATATGGGTCAGGCAGTCAAGGCAAGGGGGCTCCAATAAACTCAAAGACGGAAGTTAGATGAAAGAGCCAGACACATCCAACATAGATAAAGAGAGAGAACTCCCCTCCACTTCATCATAGCGAGTGTTCACTTACTCATTCTGTGGCCTAACAAACCTTTACTTAGGGCACATAAAAATGTGCCAGGTGCTATCATAGGAGCTTGGAATACAAAGGTGAAAAGACAGAAGCCCTAAAGTCAGAGAGGAGAGAGAAACATTCCAAGTAACAACTGCAATACACATAATCATTGTTAAAGACAATGGTTCAAGGGCCCAGATACAAGGTGCAATCCAAATAGAGGATAAGGCAGGAGAATTGCTTGAACCAGGGATACCAAGGTTGCAGTGAGCCGAGATTGTGCCACTGCACTCCATCCTGGGTGACAGAATGAGATCCTGTCTTTGAAAAAAAAAAAAGAAAAAGAATGCCCAAGTCTGCCTGGGTGAGTCAGAGAGGGCTTCATAGGAGAAACACCAGCAATGGCTCAGTTAACAGATGAATAGGACTTAACCTGCTGAATACTCAGAGGAAAGGCATGGAAGCAGCTGTTTTCCTGTCATGTTTGCAGGAGTATGTGTAGTTCAGCACTGCCAAGACATAAAGAACAGGGCTGGAACATATTTGAGAATGGGAGGCAGCAAGGAAAGAAATCCTAAAAGTCAGTGTTGGGAGATAAAGCTGTATGTGTTGGAAACAGTCCTTGCCAGATGCTCTTTGATCCTCAAGTCTAGGTAAGTGTTTTTGACCACCTGCATCAGAATCCTCTAGTACCTCACTGTCCAAAGTTTGTTTTGTGGATCAGCAGCATTAGTTTCACCTAGGAGCTTGTTAGAACTCAGTGTCTCAGGCCCACTTCCAGTCCTGTTGAATCACATTCTGCATTTTAATAAGACCCCCAGGTGATTTGTAGGCTTATTTAAGTTTGAGAAACACTACTCTAGGGTACTTGTTAGACATGAAGATAACTGAGAAGGTCTCATCTAGTAAATCACAATCTTTGGGTTGAGGGCGAGGTTCCCTAGGAGATTATGATGCAGAGTAAATTCGAGACCACTATGGGCAATGGGAAGCCATGGAAAGGAGAGTGACATCCTCAAATTCTCCTATCAGAAAAGGAAGGGATGCACTAAGGATGATTTGGGAATGTTGGTGACACCATCAAGAGAGAAGGGAGGTATCAACTGCCGGGAGGGATTTCATCATACAACTAGGACTATGAGCCATGCCAAAGCTTTGAAGTGGAATGAGCGGTGGAGTCCAGAATTTCAGCACATCTGCAAACTCCAAGATGTGGCAGGCAGGAGGGAAGGACAGTGACATCTTTGGAAGTGGCTGAGCTTGGACTAAAGTTTTATTCCAAGTTTCTCATGTTTGTGACTGATGTTTCTCATTTGAATCACAATACCAGTGTGAGTAGGGCAAATGTATATTGTCCTTAAGTCATGGCATTAGAAAGAATGACTTGGAACAAATACTGATTCCTTAAAATGCTTTTCCTTTGGTAACTAGAAGAACTTCCTGAAGAAAAGACCTATTTTGTTGAAACCTGTATGTGGGTTTCATGAACTTGAGCAAAACAGAGTTATATTACACTTATGGAAATGTGTGAAAACCAATTCTCATCAGTTTAAATGAAGTATCATTGAAAAGTAGAGTCTGAACATTAGGTATGATGAAAAAGTAGAGCACAGTTTATAGGCAGATGTAGTAGGCCTGTTATCTGTCAGGAAGCAGGCTATATTCTCATGGATATCCAGTGTGCCATCTTCTCTACTAAAATGCTAACAATAAATTAGTTTCTACCTGCCTTTCTGTACTTAATCAGTGGTGTTGCATTACCAAACTACAGTTTTGTTCTGTTTTTCTATCCTGCACCTTAGTATTTCAAGTTGTTGAGTTTTCAGGTCAGCTTAATAATTCTGTCAGAAGCAAAGGACCCACAGCTGCCACAAAAGTCTCAGTGGAAACTGGTCTCACAAAGTATTCTCATGAGTTTAGATGAGTCTCATCTAAACTTCTCAAGCAGTTAGGATTTCTCAAGTAGTAGACTAGGTAGAAAAGAAAGTAATTGAGATGAGAGACAGTGTTAAAACCCGCATGTTCTGAATAGGGAGGTCAGTCAGATCTAGAAATGTGGGCTATTTTGAGGGGATAAGTGACACGCAAACTCTCTTACATCTCAATCATCAGTGACATGTGCCACTGGAGGAGGACACAGCAGTCTGGAGGAGGGCATAGAGCCTTCTGATTTCCTAGCACTCAGACTTGCTGGCACAGGTCTCTGAGCACTGTCCAGGCTCTGCCAATCTCTGCAGCCTTGGTGCTTAGTGCACAGCTACCGAAAGGAACCTTGGGTATGAAGGGAATAAGCTTTTATTCTGGAGTTTCCCGTACGCTCATTTATTTTATTTTACTTTATTTTATTTATTATTATTATTTTTTGAGACAGAGTCTTGCTCTGTCGCCCAGGCTGGAGTGCAGTGGCCTGATCTCAGCTCACTGCAAGCTCCGCCTCCCGGGTTCACGCCATTCTCCTGCCTCAGCCTCCAGAGTAGCTGGGACTACAGGCGCCTGCCACCACGCCCGGCTAATTTTTTTTTTTTTTTTTTTTTTTGTATTTTTAGTAGAGATGGGGTTTTGCCGTGGTCTTGATCTCCTGATCTCGTGATCCACCCGCCTCAGCCTCCCAAAGTGCTGGGATTACAGGCGTGAGCCACCGCGCCCGGCCCCCGTACCCTCAGTTTTTATCCATCTTATTTATAGACTTCATATAACTTTTAAAATAGTTTAATATTTGGTAGATAACAGCCGACTAGATGAGAAATTACACTATTAAATATATTCAACCTTCCTCACAAAGCTTTCTTACAGAAAGGCTTTCAGATCAAGCACATTCATTGCAATTATTCTTCGCTCATCTATAAATATTTCAACTACCTATTCTTAACTACCAACTTCAAGATCTGCAAAACGGTTCAGTAAAAATGAGTAAGGTTATGAAAACAGTCATAAACAGGGTAGGGCCAGGAAAGGTAGTAATTATACTCCTGAATGCTTTAGATTAGAGCTAATTATGGTAGAAATACAAAATCAAAGCTTTAATGCCAGAGTTCAAACACAATTGCCTAATTAAAACTGAGTTATGTATTGACTGATCGTGATAAGATAACGGCAAAAAAAATGCATTTAGGAAGGCCTTCACAATTGTATGTGAAGAGTGGATAATTTCGGCACTTCTATAAACTGCTGGTGGGTGTGCACCTTAGAGAAACCTTGATTGAGGAATTACATGTTTGGGAATCTACCATTCAGAATTCAGAATTACTTGAACATGAGTGTGAGAATAATGTATATGAGAATATTTATTTCAATCCTGTTTTTCCCATGGAAAGTTGGATTCAAATTGAAAATCCATTAAAAGGAACTTGATTGAAAAAAATTAAGGTACATGAGACACTATGCAGCCTTTAAATAAAATGAAGGAAAAGGGGATGCAACTGCACTAATCATATAGTATAATCTCACTGTTGGAAAAAACAACAACACGTACACATATATATCAATGTCAATGTACACATAATAATGTCTGGAAGAATATGTTCCAAGTAAATAGTAGAGCTCAGTATTGGGGACGACAATGAGTGGCAAAGAAGATTGACATGTTAGCTTATACGCCTACATAATTCTGTTAAATTTTAAAAAAGTAGTTATGTATTACTTTCACAATTAAAATTACAAACACATTTTTTTCAAAATAAATATTTTAAATTCTAGGTCCTTAACTTAGTAACTGACAAATTAAGTAAAAGCCTCAGAATTAAAGTTTTACATACCTGCAACTTTTAATTGGCTTCTAGGAAAGAACATATGAAATCTACTTTTCATGCCAATCAAGTTCTGCCCCTCCCACGCACAAGGGGGAATTTGTGCCGGGTGTGAATTGACATATTTCACTTGCTAACACTGAAGCATTTGGCTTTGATTAGAAGCCAACTTAAATATTTACTTTATATTCACAAAATAATGAGAAATGAAATGACACTCTGGAGATTAAAATGCATATTCTTGAACAGAGAGGGGGAGGATTATAACACATGACTGTGAATACAATCACTGGATTTAAAAAACACAGAACAATTCCTGTTGAATTAAAGCCCCACATACCAGTTCCCTAACTAAAGCTATAGGGGGAAAATCATAGCCAAAGCTTTTTCCATAAATACAGGATAGGGACCTAATCTAGTTCCATTATAGAAAAAAGGCATATTTTTAAAATATTTTTTTCAGTAGAGGAGTAAGTGGAGATATGCTATCATACTTTAGAACTTGAAGTACTTTCAAGGGAAAACAGAGGATAACACAACATTCCTTAATGACAATAGGCAGGCAACATAGCAAATAAAGAAGAACCACTTAGTGTTTTTATCTTAAAAGCCTTTATAACAGTTTGCTTTGTCATCAGCTGCGGCCTACCCAGGCAAAGTTAAGTGAAAAACAAAAAATAGATATAAATGAATGATTTGCGGAAATAATTACTTTGGCCTGACATAGCTAGACATTTTAGGGAAATGGGTCTGCTACCTTAATGAAATTATCAAGATAATCTTGTGTTCTCCATTTTATCTTTTCAGTTCACTGACCAGGACTGTGTGCACATAGATGAGAGTGGACCACAACTTGGCCTTTATGGTGACTGCTATTCATAAAGCCTCACGGCAATGGTCCATATGGGCACTTTCAGGTACTTAACCATGTGTGCACAATGCTACTATCTGACTGTGTCTGAAAGAATGGCATGATTTTCCCTGTTGGTATTTCATAACTAACAAAAGCATGTCCTGATTTGGTACCGGAGTACCTTGCTCCTCCATAAACATATCTTGAATTTCAATTGGATTTTCCTCCCTGAACCTGAGATGGACACTATGCTAGGATAAGAAGCATGAGTTTTTTTACAATCATTGGAAAATTTGAAAGGTCGTTGTTGGAGATTATGCTCATTTTGTTCACTTATTGCCTTGAAACCCTGTATTCTGATATTTTGTTCTCATATAACATCTTTTGGTGTTGCTCTACCACTTTGATGAAATGGAAAATAACCACTCTTGAATATAAGAAAATGGCCTTTTTTATGGTTTTGGTAAATTCTGAAACTGTAAGAATTAGAAGATGTTCAGGAAATGCTGATAGTTTCAATGAGGAGTTCTCAGACAAAACTCAACTCTAACTACCAAAAATGTTTTGAGTAGCCTAGACAATAAGATCAAACTTAAATAAAAGTATTATCTTAAACATTTATCTTAAAACATAAAACATTAAACCTTCCAGTATTCAGAGAAAGATAGCTGTTTTAAATGGAATAGTCTCATAATGTTCTATTTTTTCATAAAATAATAAAATTTTAAAATTTTACCTTTCCATATTTCTAATCTTTAACTATCGTTCCAACCATAAAGATGAAGAAAATAAATGAAAAGGCTATTAAACCAGGCATTTGTAAAGATGTATCTGTCCCCATTGAATCACTTGTTTTGCAAGTGACATTTACAACTCCAGAATGGTTTAGGCAGGTATGAGACAAAGTTATTTTTACATTTCAAGAAGAGAGCTTTGTAAGATAGTAACAAAAGGCTCTGCACAATATATCATGCAGAGAATAATGAAGTTGTATTAAACATCAATTTAAAAATATATTCAAACTTGTGGAGAATTTGCTCTTGCGAAACTAATATACTGATTGTAACAACAATTCTTCTTCTATGAACGAACTAATGAGGCCCAACTCTTTCTGGAGTGAAATACATACTTGAGCAAAATTCATGGGTAAAGATAAATCCCTTGAGATCTTGATTAATTTTTCCTTTGTTTTTGAACTCCTAATATACAACATTAATTCCAAGGTTGATATATATCAGACAATACTCTTTTTCCTTCTTAAGCAAGTAATGGGTTTGACTGATCTTAAAGAAACACTTACCACATAGCTCTTCTGTGTCAAGATTACTGAAAAGATGAAACAACAAAAAAAAAAAACAGTGTTATTACTTTGGTAATATTTTTAACTACGTTTTAAAATAGTTAAATACAGTTAGTCTCCAATCTATATTATTAATTGATGGTATGTAGTTAAGGTATTTCTCTTATAAATTCTACATTATTTAAATAGTCTTAGGTCAATTAACAATGATTATGTCAGATTCTTTGGACAAATAATTCCTGAGATTTCTATTTTCCTCTGCAACATGATGGGGAAAAGAATGCATATTGGTAAAGAATGTAGGCTCTGGATCCAGAATGCCTGAGTTCAAATCCTGACTCTGCAATTTACCTTCTATATGATTCTGGCTACTTTACATCTCTGTGTCTCAATTCGTCTGACCCAAGATGATGATAGTAATAAAAATTTCTGGTTCATGGGATGCTGTAGGGTTTAAATGAATTAATACATAAAGCACTGAACTGTAATTGGCACAAAATAAGCACTTGATGAATGTTAGCTATCATAAGTCCTGACTTGATAGAAATGCTAGAATTTCCTTCCTAAATTCAGCCTTTGAGGTAAGTTTGATTCAATGCTTATTTCATATGATTTCTAAAACAAAATAAGAAATTAAATTACTCATCAACAATATAAACCTATTACTCTTATGAAGGCAAATGCCAAACATCAAGATGAAATATTAGCAAATATAATACATGACTATCAGAAGAATAATGTCCTTTACCAAGAAAGGTATGGTACAGGAATGCAGACGGTTCAATATCAGGTAATAAATCATTATAACTTATTACACCATAACTTAAAGGAGAAAAATGATCATATTAGCAAATGCTGAATGGGAATTTCCTAAAAATTTAACAGTAATTCATAAGTTTTAGAAAGTTTAAATGAAATAGAAATAGAACTCAACCTTGTAAAGATGCTGAAGGCTATTAAAGAGCAACGGAAAATATTAGTTTAGTTAACTGAAAATCTTGACTTTATATAGTTGTCACATGTCAATGCTCAATGTAAATATTCTTCCTAATCCAGTTGTCCTTTAAGTAGTAGCCAGGTTTGCTAACCAGGAGAGGCATTGGTATAAACATTCCAAACGTTGGGTACTTTTATGAACTCTGTCACTCATTTTTAAAAGTTATTTTAAACTCAGTATTTCATTCTAGACACTAAATACTTGATCTTAGATAAATTATATCTTCATAACTAAATGAATATTTTTGCAAAGTAATATTTGCCACCAGGTAGAATATGTTAAGTGTTCTCCAGTAATTTTGGTATGGACTCCCATTCATTCATTAATTCCACAAACATTTATTGGTATGTGCCAGGCATTATTCTAACTGCCACAGATGTATGAGGTTGCAATATCTACAAACACGACTCTGTCAGATTACTTGTCTCTAGAATCTCAACTTAGAGGTAGACTCATACAGCACATAAACAATTTTAATACAATAAAATAGTTGTTACAAGGGAAATAGAGAATTGGCAAAAGGTGTCCGGAAATATATCATAGAAGATAAAATTGTCAAGTTAAATCTCAAATGTTAAATTGTTGAGCTAAATCTCTAAATAGTAGTAGAGGAGGCAGCCAAAGGAAACAGATTCTGGTTAAAAGAAACACTGTAATAAAAATTAAAAGTATGAAGAGCATTCAATTTCAGAAAACCGAGTAGTTTTTTTAGTTAGAACATAGATCAATAATGAGAGAATGGAACTAGACAATAAAAGGCCTTATATGATAACCTAAGAAGTTTCTACTTTACCTTTCTGTCAGTTTGGAATTATAGAATACTTTTTAAATGGTGAATAACATGGTCATATTTGCACTTTAAACAGGCCCCTGACAGATGGGTTGAGGTTGGACAATGTATTAGTCTGTTCTCACATTGCTATAAAGAACTACCTGAGACTGGGTAATTTACAAAGACAAGAGGTTTAATCGGTTCATGATTCCACAGACTGTCAGGAAGCATGGCTAGGGAGGACTCAGGAAACTTACAATCATGGCAGAAGGCAAAGGGGAAGCGAACACCTCTTACATGGTGGGAGCAGGAGGAAGAGAGAGAGAGTGAAGAGGGAAGTGCTACACACTTTCAAAGAACCAGATCTTGTGAGACCTTACTCACTATCACAAGAACAGCAAGAAGAAAATAAGCCCCCATGACCCAATCACGTCCCACCAGGTCCCTCCCCAACACTGGGGATTAGAAATTCAACATGAGATTTGGGTGGAGACACAAAGCCAAAGCATATCGTTCCTCCCCTATGCCTCCCAAATCTCATGTCCTTCTCACATTGCAAAATTATATCATCCCTTCTAACAGTCCCCCAAGTCTTAACTCATTTCAGTGTTAACTCAAATGTCCAAGTCCAAAGTCTCATCTGAGATAAGGCAAGTCCCTTCCACCTCTGAGCCTGTAAAATCAAAAACAAATTAGTTACTTCCAAGATACAATGGGGGTACAGGCACTGGCTAAATACTCCTATTCCAAAAAGGAGATATTGGCCAACACAAAAAGGGCTACAGGTCCCACGCAAGTTTGAACTTCAGCAGGGCAGTTATTAAATCTTAAAGCTCCCAAATAATCTCCTTTGAATCCATATCTCACATCCAGGCCACACTGATGTGAGGGGTGGCCTCCCAAGGCCTTGGACAGCTTCAGCCCTGTGGTTCTGCAGGGTCCAGCCCCTGTAGCTGCTTTCATGGGCTGACATTGAGTACTTGTGGCTTTTCCAGTTACACAGTGAAACTTGTCAGTGGATTTACCATTCTGGGGTCTGGACGATGATGGCCCTCTTCTCACAACTCCAGTAGGCAGTGCCCCAGTGGGGACTCTATGTGGAGGCTCCAACCACACATTTCCTCTCTGCTCTGCCCTAGTAGAGATTCTCCATGAGGGTTCTACCCCTGCAGCAGACTTCTGAGTGGATATCCAGGCATTTCCATTCATCCTCTGAAATCTAGGCAGAAGCTCCCAACCCTCAGCTCTTGCCTTCTGCACACCTGTAGGCTCAACACCATGTGGAAGGTGCCAAGGCTTAGGGCTTGCACCCTCTGAAGTAACAACAAGAGCTGTACCTTGGTCCATTTTAGCCATGGCTGGAGCTGGAGCAGCTGTGGCCGTGATGCAGGGCTCCATGTCCTGAGGCTGCACAGAGCAGCAGGGCCCTAGGCCTTGTCCATGAAATGATTTTTCCCTCCTAGGCCTCCAGGCCTATGATGGGAGGGGCTGCCACAAAGGTCTCTGAAATACCCTGGAGACATTTTCCCCATTGTGTTGCCTATTAACATTCAGCTCCTCTATACTTACGCAAATTCCTGCAGTGTTGAATTCCTCTCCAGAAAATGGGTTTTTCTTTTCTACCACATGGATGGGCTAAGAATTTTCTAAACTTTTATGCTCTGCTTCCCTTTTAAATATAAGTTTCAGTTTCAGATAATCTCTTTGTTCACATATATGAGCATATGCTGTTCGAAGCAACCAGGCCACATCTTGAATGCTTTGCTGCTTAGAAATTTGTTCCGCCAGATATCCCAAATCATCTCTCTCAAATTCAAAGTTCCACAGATCCTTAGAACAGGGGCACAATGCTGTCAGTAACTTGGCTAAAGTATAGCGAGAATGACCTTTATCCAGTTCCCATCTCCGTCTGAAACCACCTCAGACTGGACTTCACTGCCCATATCACTATGGACATTTTGGTAACAACCATTTAACAAGTCCCACTTTCCCTCATCTTCCTGTCTTCTTCTGAGCCCTCCAAACAGTTCCAACCTCTGCCCATTACTCAGCTCCAAAGTTGCTTCCACATTTTCAGTTATCTTTATAGCAATGTCCCACTTCTTTCTTACCAATTTTCAGTATTGATCCATTCTTGGATTGCTATAAAGAACTACCTGAGACTGCATAATTTATAAAGA
Source organism: Pan troglodytes (assembly GCF_028858775.2). Classification (NCBI taxonomy): domain Eukaryota; kingdom Metazoa; phylum Chordata; class Mammalia; order Primates; family Hominidae; genus Pan; species Pan troglodytes. The sequence goes on along the minus strand of NC_072405.2, from coordinate 101,110,276 downwards.
AAACAGATTTAATTGACTCAAGGTTTTGCAGGCTATACAGGATCATGGCTGGAGAGGCCCCAGGAAACTTACAATTATGGTAGAAGGGAAAGAGGAAGCGAACACATCTTATATGGCAGGAGCAGGAGAAAGAGAGAGAGTGAAGGGGGAAGTGCTACACAATTTCAAACAACCAGATCTTATGAAAATTCACTCACAATCACAAGAACAGCAAGGGGGAAATCCACCCCCATGATGCAATCACCTCTCCCCAGGTTTCTTTCCCAACATTGGGGATTATAATTCAACATGAGATTTGAGTGGGGACATAGAGCCAAACCATATCAGACAGAAAAAGGGTGAGAAAGGGGGCAAGAGAACAGTTTGCAAGTTACAGTCCAGGCCAGTTCTCAGAGTGGGGAATATAACCCAAGTGGCATAGAAGGCCAGCCACTGAATGGGCAAGAAGAAATATTTGAACTTCTATTTGTATTTATATTTACTTTTAAACGTTTTTCATTTATCATTGTATAATTTTACAATGTATAAATGTTAATACAGTGGTGCATTTGTATAATTGATAAACAAATCTATATACCTATATCTGGATTGCAAGCTAAAAAGCAATACCTAATAAGGGAGTTTGATCAGTAACAGTTTAGAAGTCTCGAAATGATAGATAGAAATGAATAGATAGATGCAAAGGATTCTGAGGTAAAAACCAACAAAACTTGAAAATGTATTAGATTAAGATTAGATAGCTTAGAAATTTTTAATAGCATCATTGAAAACATTTTGGTCATTAAAACATGTCATTTCCTAATCGTAGTGTTTTCATAGCAGTTCAGACTTGAAAAGGACATAAAAGTTCATCTTGTTTTTATATTTGTTTTCCTCAGAATGGTTTGCAGCTTCATAATGAGATTTATTTTGAATTTCCAAAAGAATAAACAGCCCTAATCCATTATTGAAAATGGAATTACTTGGAATATATCATACAACATAGCAGTTTAGAATAATCTGCATGACATTAGTTCTACTTGTTCCTTAATAAGAGACAAGGTTTGTAAAATACTATAGTGTTTGTGGCTTCACATATTCCTTTATTCAGCTGTTTTTGTGCTACGTTGTTAGTAGTGGGTAGCAAAACACTGTTGCAGAAGGCTTACATGGATGAATTCTAGTAGAATTCATTTCTTACTGTGATATATATATCCATTCTTTAGTAGTACAGAATTTTAAAAAGAATACTAATCCATAGATAAGCCTAATGTACATCTGATAGCATGCAACATTTTCCTGCTGCTTCTTATGTTTACAGCAAGAAACTCTATTCTAGTGATGCCATCAAATTTATAAAAAAAGCTAAATGGAAAGATGAATGCTAGTTACATAGTAAACATATTCTTGCGGGTTGTTACACAAGAATGCATTCTCAGCTAGATGCCAAAGAAGAGTAAAGAACAAAGATGTTAATCCCAGCCTGACTGACAATACTGAAAAGAGTGAAAACAAACTAAATGCTCATTAGATGAATACCTAAGTAAATTATGTATCACTGTAAAATCATTAAAATGTGTCTAAAGGGTTGTCAATAACTTGGTTATGTTTAAAAGTTATGTAAATATTATGCCAGATTAAAAATAGTATGCATTCGTCCTTTCTCACATTGCTATAAGGAAATACCAGAGACTGTAATTTATAAAGAAAAGAGATTTAATAGACTCACAGTTCCACATGGCTAGGGAGGCCTCAGGAAAGTTGCATTCGTGGCAGAAGGCACCTCTTCACAGGGCAACAGGATAGAGAATGAGTGCCAGCAGGGGAAATGCCAGATGTTTATAAAACCATCAGATCTCATGAGGGCTCACTCACTATCATGAGAACAACATAAGGGAAACCACTACCATGATTCAATTACCTCCCACGACACATCAGGATTATGAGAATTACAATTCAAGATGAGATTTGGGTGGGGAGACAACCAAACCATATCAAGGCATATATACAATGATGAAAACATGTATTTTTAAAGGCTCAGAAGAAATGAACAGCAATAGCCAACAATGGGCCACATTGCTTCTGGATGCTAGGGCTTCCAGTGGGTTTGCTATTCTGTCTTTATAATTTTCCATATCTTTGTTTTCTCTAATCATTAGGTTTCATCCATAATGGGAAAAATAAAATAAACATTGTGATTAAAAAGAGAAGAAATCAGGAAAAGTAAGAGGTGTGAAGCATAAAATGTAAGTTTCATAGTTATTCTGTTCTTATTATTTAATTTCCTATGCACTTATTTGGTATAAATTGCATTTGATATGTCAGTTTGGACCAGACTCTCCATTTTGCAAAAAGCCACAACATATACAGCTTAACACCATTCATTTACAATCCTTAGGGGCAGTCAAAGTTGTTTTGACTTTATTCTGTATTGGGCACTCCAAGTTCTGATGATCCAAATTCCTAAAAAATATGTTTACTGATCAGGAAAATAAAAAATATTTGGGATATGCAGTCTGATATCTGCTGGGAATTTAGAATCCTCCTATTACCCCCCTTTTATATGCCAACTCTCAATTCTAGAGTACGATCTCAAAACAATTTTGCATTCAGGTTAATATTCTTAGTTGTCTCTCTTTGAAGTGTTTTTCTACAGATTTGCTGCCTTTATCACTTCAGTTTATTTATTTATTTTATTTATTATACTTTAAGTTCTGGGATACATGTGTAGAACATGTGGGTTTGTTACATAGGTATACACATGCCATGGTGGTTTGCTGCACCCATCAACCCTAATGTCTACATTAGGTATTTCTTCTAATGCTATCCTTCCCCTAGTCCCCCATCCCCCAACAGGCCCTGGTGTGTGATTTTCCCCTCCCCGTGTCCATGTGTTCTCCTTGTTCAACTCCCACTTATGAGTGAGAACCTGCGGTGTTTGGTTTTCTGTTCCTGTGTTAGTTTGCTGAGAATGATGATTTCCAGCTACATCCATGTCCCTACAAAGGACATGAACTCATCCTTTTTAATGGCTGCATTGTATTCCATGGTGTGTATGTGCCACGTTTTCTTTATCCAGTCTATTATTGATGGGCATTTGGGTTGGTTCCAAGTCTTTGCTATTGTGAACAGTGTTGCAATAAACATACATGTGCACGTATCTTTATAGTAGAATGATTTATAATCCTTTCGGTATATACCCAGTAATCAGATTGCTGGGTCAAATGATATTTCTGGTTCTAGATCCTTGAGGAATCACACACTGTCTTCCACAATGGTTGAACTAATTTACATTCCCACCAACAGTGTAAAAGTGTTCCTATTTCTCCAAATCCTCTCCAGCATCTTCTGTTTCCTGACTGTTTAATGATTGCCATTCTAACTGGCGTTGATTTGTATTTCTCTAATGACCAGTATAACTTCAATTTATAAATAAGAACAAAGGATTGTGACTTTTAAACTCCTCCTTTGCTTTTCCTGATTATATTTAAGTTTATTTTTAGCTTCCTTTGCTTCAAAACTAAAATTTCCATACACTGTGAACCTAATTATGAATCTTTAAATTCTGAGTCCTAACTCATGTTTTACTGAGTTTTCTCTTCTTCACCCATCAGTCTGAATATTACCAGTGCAGAAGAATATTTTTCAGTCGGCAAAATAGTCTGCTAAACACTGCTATACCCCTTAATAGCCTAAAAGTGTTAATTGGGGCTTACAAAGACATTTACAACAGTATTTGAGGCAGGAGAATCTGACCCAATAAGCAATATGCTGAGCTACTCTGATGGAAGTAGATGCACCCATTGGTTTATTGGCAGACTAAGCAAGTAACAAATATGCTCAGCCATCATTGTGTTCTCCATTTTACAAAGTAATATTATAATCTCTCAATTCATAAAGATAATTTGAGCAGATTATGTTTCCATTATCAACAGGGCAAATGTGTTGAGTTGGTTCTGGCACACTAAACAGAATGGCATCAGTGGAAATCAACAGATGCAGAATTGGGAGATTAGAATAATGATCAAATATCTGACCTTGCAAATATTTTTGAGTTGTTCTTAATTCCATGAATTATATTTGTAATTGGTCATATAAAAATCAGGTTAACAGCAAAGGGACAGTAAAGACTGTAGGAAACACTAACCTAGAAATAGATGTGCCTCCTGAAATAGATCAGGTGCTGCAGATACCAACTAAACTGAGTTGAGATCTATGAACTGGGTGAATTTAACCTAGAAGAATGTGGTGACATAATAGATGCAACCAAAGGGATATCAGGAACAGATGTTATTCTGATAGCCCAGTAGGCAGGGGCCAATTGTTTCAGTCACCAGAGTACTGAGCCCATATCTGAACACTAGGGCCTAGCACAAACACAGGCCTTGCTTCTAGAGGAACAAGGATATTGTATGGGTTATTAAATAGGGGCTTGAACTGTGCAGTGAGCTGAGAAAGCCATACCAGGGTAGAAGTGGAGACTGGTTCCTATAATCAAGATAAATACTCAGTTGTCAGAAGCAAGATGATACATAAGGTAAGGCTGTCAACATAGTGCTCTTCAAATCCCTTCTGCTTAAGACCACAATTATTCCTAGAACCCTGAGTGGGTCAGAGCCTAAATATATAGAGGGCTATGGAGACTTGTATCAGAGAGCATTTGGCACCCAGTTGGCTTGAAGTCTGTCTTACAGAGGGTATAGTGATCATCACACACCCCTCTATCAGGAGTCTATAGGAGTCCAGTCTATAGGAGGTCCCATAAGCAAGACTCTGAACCTCTCTAATTCTGGGGCAAATTAGGGTCAGACTATTTTCATATATAAACACAGTACCTCATGTATGAGAGAGAAAATGGAATTGGAAAAACATATCATCTTATTTTTCTCAAGCTGCTGGGGATGAGCACTTCTTCCCTTTTCATTTTCCTGATTGAATTTTTTCTTATGTCTTCTACCACCTGCTACTTCTCATATTTGTTGGATTCCATGCTTGTTCTGCTCCGCCCTTCTTCCATTCTTCTATAACATCATCTCCCTATCACTGGGGAACTTGCCCTTAACAATGTGCTTCCAGTGGGGCTATTGATCATAGTTCTCCATTTGCGCCCTACCCCACTCTAACCCACCCTGGCCACAGACATGTGCATAGATGTATTCTCCTCTCTCCTTGGCTGTGAGAAATGGTACAAAATTGAGCACACTGAATAAGTGGGGCCGTTAGAATACTCCTTGGGTATTTTATGTCTGCTCTCTTAGGCTCCCTCTTACCTCTGAAGTGGCTAAGGTAAGATGACATAAGCCATGCGCCACCAAAAGCTATCCCCTCTTCCCCACTACATGGTAGAATCCCATCTACAGTAAAACAGTATAGGACAATCCTGACAGAGAAATGATGGGAGAGAGGGGTAGGAGAAGGAGTGGGACAGCATAAATGAATAAATAATAATAATGACCCCAAATCTTTAGAATCCCTGTGACAAGCTTTATACCGAGAGTCTCCACTTATGCAAGTCAATGGGTTATCTCATTCTGTTTATGCTGTGTTGAGTTGGGTTCTGTCACCTGAGGCTGGAAAGAGGCTGACTTAAACAGAGAAGTCACAATCAATGAGAACACTTGAAGGGGAAAATTAATCTTTCCCTCACATGGGACATACATTTCCAGTCTTCTACTGTGTTCATTTGTGTCTGTTGCTGAGTAGTTTAAGTCCCTCCCTCCCTCCATCCTTCCCCCTTCCTCCCTCCCCCTCCCTCCCTCTCTTCCTTCCTTGTTTCCTTCCTTCCTTCCACCCTTGCTTCCTTCCTCCCTTCCTTCCTCATTTTTTTTTCCACCAGAGAGTTGTTTCTTATCCATTTCCTTCTCTACCTGAAACTCTTCCAGAGTCTCACAAATGTTCTCCAGAGCAGTGCTTCTCAGACTCTCTGTGGTAAAGAATAAGATTTTTACATTTCCAATTCCTGCCAGATTGACATTTTTTCGAAAAGTATAAAAACTAATTACTAAATTGTGTGCTTGGATGTTGTAGCAATATCAAATTGCTATAAAAGTTTCTAAACAACTCAAGTTTTCTTCCTATGTCAATATGAACAAGTAACACTTTGAGGACCAGCATCAGTCTGTGACCCGCACTTTGAGTCACACTAATATAAATAGCTGCTACAGTTCAAATGGGTTCTAATACTTCTGTTTTAATTTTCAGAATGTATTTCCAAGAAATGTGGGTTGTGTCAGAAACATTAGCACAATATGGAATAAAAACTAGCTTCTATTTCTGGTAGAACTGCTTCTTGTTCTGCCATTAGTAAGTAGTTTCCATTGTCTGATCTCTTAAAATAACTGGATTTTAGAAAATCCAATTTAGCCCAATTTTAACTAAAAAAAAGAAATAATTCTAGATTTTAAAACTTAGGAAATAATGTAAAGAAAGTATTAAATATAATAACACTCTCTCATCTCCTTATTACTTAGTGGAATTTCTATATAAAATGGCTTGTTCTGGCATATACAAATTGTTTTTGCTAATAAGGGGGTTCCACCAAATAAGTGGGTTTAAATTTCAGAAAACTCATGCACATATTTTTGTAAGTATACAAAAGCATCAGAAAATTGTCCTAACTTAAGAAAGCTTGGTATGACTAAGAATGTCTTAATCTTTTGAAAAATTGAAAAGAACTCAGAGAAATAAGAATGTTACTTTAGAGAATAGGAAAAATGATGGGTTTAGGGCATGTTTATACTTTTATTTTTATGCAATGAAAAATTGTTTTGCATAATTCTGAACCTGGCATGCCTCATAAAATGCATGCTTGATCTTTCTACTAGTATTCTAAAACCGAATGTTGTGGGCTTATTTCAAATATTGGTTTGCTTTTGAGAAATCAGTCTTTGTCACCAGGCAGACAGTATAAGAAAGGCAAGTAGAAACATACCAGAAAATTGCTCAATATAGCAGAGAAAGATTGGGAGTGAAAAGTACATTCTTTTTTTTATTCTTCTTCTTCTTTCAAATCAGTATTGGGTTTTCACCAAAATCCATTCAAGCACTTGAGATGGACAAAGGGGGACAATCGATTTTTCTGGGGTTTACATATACTGATGTTACTGGAAGGGGAAGATTTTGCAAAAATTAAGCAATATATAAAGTTTAAAAATGTAAAATATTAATTATAAGTGAAAGAGAAGGAAGATTATTGTGTGGGAACAAAACACTTGGTATCTATTTCAGTTTTCTCATGTACTCATAGCGAGTTTTCTGGTATTCTGAACTTTGTATGTGAGTTGGGGATGGGAAAATAAGGGAAATATTTTGTAAAAACATTTTAGACTTTTCATATACTTTATATTTCCAACATTCAATAGAATTTCTTCCAATCTACTTATTAATTTATCCCCTCAAAATATGGCTTGTTAGTGATCTTATATTTTAAAAATTCAGTCTCAAAGAAAAAACATATTAATTCAAACATAAACAAGTACAAAAGTCTGTGTACATATGCTGAACAATATATTCCTTCAATAGCCTGCATATGTCCCTTCAGGACCAATAAATGAACTTACGTCATTGGTTTGCTTCATAAAATACCTCATTTTACTAAGGTTTCTAAAACTAAAATTTGCAAGTTTATTTCAAATATCAACCTTGCCATTGAGAACTCCACCTGTGTCATCATAGAGGTAGAATACCTCTGTGTTTAAATGGGTAATACATGCGCACTGCCCAACATCCAAAAGGTAAAAAGGTATCTCCAATGAAACTTCTGTTTCCCTCCCACTTCGTTACCTAGCCACACAAGGACAGCTATTATTTCCAGTTTCATGTGTGTCTTTCCATGAATATTTTTATATTTACTAACAAATTTATGCATATATCCATTTCATCAGAAAGTAGAAAACTGTACAGGATATTCTATATTTTGTTTGATTTACTTGAAAACATATCTCAGACATCTTTCTTTATCCATATAGAGTATTGCTTCATTGTTTTTAATAGCTACATTGTTTTCTACCATAATTTATAGAATCTCTATTGAATGAATGTAACTGTTAAAACAGGTCACTTCCAAACTAATTGAAAAGTATCTGATACGGAAAAGAGTACTATATTAGTGTGTTCCTAACTATTCCTCCTAAGCCCAGGCAATTCCGTCTCCCATACATCCTCCATTCATCGCTATTAGATGACATCTTATTCTCAAGGTATTACTATCATGTTTCAAACTTGGACTTAAATCTGTACCAGAAGGCTGTATCCTGTAGTGGCAGAGAATCAAGAGATCTGGGTTTGGCCCTGGCTCTCCCATTTACCAGATGTGTGATCTTAGGCAGGTTACTTACATTTCTAAGCCAGAATTCCCTCAAGTAGAAATTAAGGTTAATAATATTTTTTTCACAACATTGTTTGTGAAGATCGAATAACCTAATATATTCAATGTCTTTAGCCCAGTGCTTAATACATAATTAGTATCCACTAAAGTGGTAGCTCTTATTCCAAGAGACACTTAGATAATTATGCTTCAGCAGACCAAAGGGGTAAGAGACTCCTGGTCATTTGCCATGTGACAGCATTTCCTTTACTCTTAACCATATGGAATTGGTTACTTTTCATCAGGAGAGGACGGTGTTGCAAAGCCTAGCCTATTCCATTTCTAGTGATAATTTATATATATGACAAGGTAAAGATAATAAATGCATGAGATGCTCTTTAATATTTATATCTTGCCCTATGTCAGGGAAATTTTCCATGCATCCTTCTTTGAAAGAAGCTCAAAGAGGAAGGGAAATGTGGAATTATGTGTCATCCTTGCCAGTCACATCAGGTTACCTTGAGAGACAGAAGTCCCTATTTACAGAGCTTGCCTGTGGGTCAACCTCTCCTTGGCTGGCCCTCCTAAGATGGACAAGGGAGACATTGTAGAGGATGCCTTTAATTCTCCTTGGACATGGAAACAATTGTAATAAAGGCCTCATCACAGAAATCAGAGGAGCCACTGGAGGTGATACTTGACTGTTACCGAATGTTATATTAAATAGAAAATAAAGCAATCTGTAAAAGTGTCTTCTGTCTTCTTAGAGCATCTACTTAGAGCACTGAGCCTTTCACTCACAGTCTTATAAAAGCAATCTATTAATTAGTGAGAGATCTAGAAGGAAGAAAATATCACCCCTGACATTTAACTTACGAATTTCCCAAGGAGCCTCAAGGCTAACCTTCCCTCACAATTCCCTAAAACTAGGGGGAATATTTTTGCCTTCATAGCTTTGTTCCTGCTCCACTCTGGATCTTCCTTCCTTCCTCTCATATCATCATATTGGGTTCCTTCAGTGCCCTGCATGTGTTCTATCTTCTTTGCAATGATCTCTCTGACCACTGCATCATTTGCAGCTTTCCCTCTTCTGAACCCTCAGCAGAAATTCTTAGCCTTTTCTGCATCAATGTTCATACTGAGAATCTGACAAAAGCTATGAATAATCTCTTTATTCATCTATCCATCAATCAGTCTTGGAACTGAATATATACTTATGCAGAAAAACTAGCTTGGTGATCTCAGGATGTCCTAAATCTATCCTTGAAACCCTCAGGTTCTACAGCATTTGTCTCCAAATCAACCAACACAGCACAACCTTGTATTGTTATTTAGCTGATAAATACATCTGTTATCTTCATACTAGTTTAGTAAGTTCTTGAAGACATGGATAATAAGTTTTTAAATGTATTGGCATCATTTTTAGAGCTCTATAAATACTTCTTAAATACAGTTGCCTTCTAGGAGTTAGGAGTGTACCAGGAATAGCGAAGAGTCATTGTGCAGTGATCCTCAAAACTGGCTGCCCATTAGAATCACCTAGGACGTTAAAAAAAAAAAAGAAAGAAAAAAAAGAAACAGAAAAACACTGATGCCAGGGCCATGACCCTCCTGAGAATTCTCATTTAATTGTTTCTGGGTACAGCCTTGGCCTAGTGATATTTTTTAAGGTCCCAGATTATTTTAACATGCACGAAAAGTTGAGAACAATTGGTGGGTGGCCGGTAGTGAAATTTTCAAAGTCAGATTTATCAGGTTTGAATCCCAACTCTTGTCCTCTAGCTGCATGGTCTTAACCAAGTTATTTCCTTGCTCTGAGGCTCACTTGTAAAGTTGCTGTGGGAGTTTGGCTTCAGGAGAGAATATTTCCCTGTAAACATTTTGGTGCAGTAATAATCTATGTGTAACTATGTTTTTCTCAGCTTCAGATAATACTATCTTTATTTTAGGATTACTGTAAATTTGAAAAAGTAAAAAAAGATACATTAAATATGTATTTATTACATTAGAAAAAATGGTGAGCTCTGTTTCAATTGGCTGAATAGTGCTGAAACCAGCTCAATTTTCCCACACAACTAATGTTTATGATTTTTTGGATAAATATAGAAATTGGCCCTCCCCATCATAAAGCTTGAAACTTACATTTGTCTTACCTGAGTTCCTTTGTTAGAAAACCAACTATCAGGCCTCTCAGATAGCATCAAGGAACTGAAATTCACCAGATCCCTGCATCCAGATGGTGAGACAGCAGACCCCTCAACCATCATAACTGACTAACCAACCACTTGCTTCTTGTTGACCTACTCCTCTTCCTTATCCCTCCCTAATTCCCGTTTTGGCACACATAGTTACATTCTTTCCCCACTCTACAAAACTCTAATTTTAGTCAGGTGGATTTGAGACTTATCTCCCATCTCCTGGCTGACATCATCCACATTAAAACCTTCTTCCCTAGCAATACTCGTTGTTTCAATGGATAGCTTTCGATACAGTGAGAAACCACAGCTGGGCCAACACCCAGGCATTCAGCAATAAAATTCTGGTGCTGTGACTTGGATTGCAGTGCTTGTGGCTCAGTGGCCACAGGCTAGAGAGATCTGGAAACCCTCCCAGCAGCTGCCCAGCTATATTCGTCCAGAGGTGGGTTTTTGTTTCTCTCTCTTCCCTCACTGCTGCTGGCCCCAACCATATTCTTGATTACTTAAGAAGGACAGGCTTTGAAATTTGACATCTGTATCCATCAAGGTGAGTGTCTTTTATGGGTACTAGACCATGGGAGCTACTCCTCAATTTGGGGAATTCCAAAGGAATTTCCATTTTTTGCAGGTTGGAAAAGCCCAATTGACTGGCATGAGAGTAAAAAACACCCCAACTGTTTGAGTTTGAACTCTCGTGGCTTGTTAGTCACTGCTGCAGTTAGATTGTATTTTGATAATGTTTATTTGCTTATGTGTGTGTGTGTCAATGTGATCAAGGGAACACAGGATTTGATCTAGGAATGCCTCCACTTGGGTGCATTCTTCAAAACTGGTCTGAATATAGTTACGAGCCAATGGAATGAAAAGAAAATGATATTCTTTTGTAATGCTGTTTGGCCCCAATATTCTTCGGAATCTAGAGAAGTTTGGCCCTTCCAGGGGTCTTTCTGAGGAATTACATTTGCTGTTTTTTTTTTCCTTCAAATTGTGATTTTTTTTTTCTTGTATTGTAATTGGCTATGACCATAAGAAGTAATTTATTCTTCAGTCTCAGATATTCATGGATATACGCTCTTTCTTTCATTAGAAATGTTTTTCTGGCAATGAGGAAGTGTTTAGCTGAAGAAGTTCAAAACCCTTTATATAGAGAATTTTATAAGTTTGCAAATATGTTAACAATATTAAGTGTGAAATAGAACTTCTATAAAATAATTAGAACAGAGTTTTACACTTAATGTTTTAAATTGTGGCAGATGGTACTGCTGATTTCAGGGGACTTCCTTGGATTACTCACATTTCTCTGATGTACTTACTACACCTGATGCCAGTTGGCGACAGGCTTCAGTGTCTTTATTTAAAGATTGATACAGCCTTTGATATTTTATTATCACATTCTCAGTGCTCATATTGGGACTTCAATTATTGCTACAGAGCGGTAGTGGTTAAAAATAAGACTTTATGGATTTATTAAAGGAGATTTTCATTGTTGTTTAAGTACATTTTAGATTAGGATTGACAAGTAAATATATTGTTGCAGGATGATACATTATAGTTTCTGCATTGTGTGAAGCTGTTTTTATTGAAAATCAAGTGATGTTTCAGAAGACGTTCTATAACAATTATGCTTCATGCTTAAAATAAAAATTCTCAGTTTAGTTTTAAAAATGTAATTGTTAAATTTCAATCTTATATTCCCAATATTTTCATAAACCTATATTTTGATAAAGTACTGAGTCACCACTTTATATCCACAAATGCAAATAACTAATGTATGAGAATTGAATAATTTTCACGAGTTATTGTAAATTCTCCTGCTCTTTAAATGAGTAAGAGGTCCAATTTCATGAAAGATTGAAAATAAATTGAATATCTGGTATAATATAGGAGAGGTTGACCAAGGAAGAATTGTAGCTTGGTACCAAGGTTAAAATGACATTTCTCTATTGCCTATCTTTTATGTTAAATTTGATTTCTTTTTCTTTAATTACATTTTTAACATTGCTGATAGAAATTATGTTCCTGTGTTTCACATGAAAAAGCATATATATACTAGTTAAGTATATTGAGTAAAACATTTTACAAAGTCATACATTTACAAATTTTTGAGAGGTTAGCCACTAAAATTAATTTCACAAGGGAAAATCCTTTGTTCCACAATATACAGTTTTTCTTCTTAGTTTTGAATTAGAAGTGGCATCTGTTTTAGTTCTTAAAATATAACTTGGCTGTTTCGCACTGTGTCTGAACATTGTTTTCTGTAGGAGTGGGATAGATAATTATATATAGTATCATAATATTCTTTGCATCCATGTGCCAAATAGGAGTAATATTTATTTAATCCTCTTAGATGCCTTATGTTACCCAAACATACAGTAAAAACATAGAAATTTAGGCACTTGTTCTTCAAGTCACCTGCTTGGGTCTCTTCCAGGTATACCTTCCTTTCTTTCCTGTTCTAAAGCCTTTTTAAATAAACCTCCACTCCTGCTCTGAAAAAAAAGTAAAAATTTATGAAATATTTTCTGATAAAAAGTTTATTTTTTGCTTACCCTAGGGAATGCTTTCACAATAGTGTATCATTCCTTTTGTTGGAGTTGGAATTTCTTCTGTTGTCAGCACTTAATTAGTCATGGCAAGTCCTACTTTTAAGACCTTTAGAGATTAGACATTTCTGTTTCATTAAGTCTTTTGTTCATTCTAAAAGTTGCCACGTTACTTAGTTCAGAGGAAATCGGTCATCTTCCAAGGGCGGTGATCATCTTTAGGAGGCAGTTTTACTAAGCTACCTTGATACGTGCATGGTAGCAAGTGCTGCACTTTGTCAGCACTCTGGGTCAAAGTATAGGCTAGAGGTAAGGATACTGGCAGACTTAGGGATGCTGGATAGACCTGTAGTTCTTCTAAAGTTTTGTTTTCAAAGGAATTTCCACAATAACACACTCATGTGCATTGATCAGACCAAAACACGTTCCAAATAAAAATCATGAGTGGATTTAAAATGTTTAGATTATTCAATTTCTGTTCCATTACTATTGAACTATATAAACTATTCCATTACTTCAGATATTTAAGTATCAACTTTAGTAAGCTCTTTTTGTTATTGTTTAAAGAAGGTTGCCCATGGATCTTTGCCTAATGTTAAAGCTGATCTTGTTTTTAATCCTCCTTTGAAATCCTTTCTAGCTCTGGGGTGCTTTGAGGGTGATTGGATTAGACTTTGGGATATCATTTCTCAGACTCAGACTTAGTTTTTAGAAATTAAATACACTTTTTTTAAAAAAAAGAAAAATTCTTCTATGCATTCTGCTACCTATATGAACAATACATTTGTTATTATGGCAATGAAGTCAGTAGATTGGAAACCAGTTATTCCTCCTCCCTTTAAAAAATTTGAAAATGTGTTAACAAGTGACTGAAACTGTTACCTTGAACAGAGTCTCCAAAACTAGTCTAGATTTTGCCAAATGTTTACTTTGTATTTAATTCCAGAAGATTCCTCAAGCTCTGCAATCTAGGGGTGGTAACTGTGTTTCTATTATGCTTGGAGTAAGGTCAGGAGAATGTGCATCCTAAGTAACAGGAACCATTTCTCTTACCCCCCGGACTCCCTATCACTTGAAGATTTTACCTACCCCCAAACATATATAAAACAAATAGAAAATATATTAAGTAGTCCATCTAAGTTTGCTTCCAATAGGCTCCAGGTCCCTACCAATGTGCCTTTCTACTATTTGAAACTGAGGGACCAAGTCCTGCTGAAAACCTGGAAATCCCACCAGGCTGAAGACCAGCTGTGACCACAACTGACCACCCACTCATCTGACAAGTTAAGCCATGGATTCACCAAAATTGGGTAAAACTAGTCCCTCAAATATCCCTCCAGAGGAAACAGTCATGGTATTGTGAGCCCTCCTACAACTTTAAATTAATATTCAAAGTCCAGCCAAAGATCTTACATAAGAAATCATAAAGGAACATGTGCTTTCCAGGCTGTTATGTTCTCTAGATCCTTCCTGATTATAGATGGAAGGATAATTCACTAATTCATATTTCACAAGCTATTGCTTCATAAGCAACCTTATCCCACTGTTGGATATGTGACCCAAAGTTCCAATCTGTTCTGGACCATAATGACTCCTTAATCCAACCAGTTCATACCTTTTTGCATATCTCTATCTGCACATTTGAACATCCAAAGACTCCTAAAAGAATAGTGTAATGAGTATGCCTTACATGGACCCTTTTAGGGACCAGGAAGACCTCCTGTTTCTATTTGTCATCCCAGAAAGGCTATTCCTTACTCTTCCTAAAATAAATAAATAAAAAGTCAAGCACTTTTTTTCTTTGATGGTGACCCAGACAGAACTCCATTTGATCAGGATATAAGGAATCAGGAAGACTTTTGAGCAGGCTTGGCTTTGTCTGGATTTGGTAATAATCTAACTGATCTCTGGTTAGAAAAGATAGCCTGAATGACTGCTTCTGCCCAAGATACAGTGACCTGTGCTCCTGAGGGCTACATGTTTGTTTGCAAACAAGAGAATAGGCCTTGGGCATATAGATGCCTAGGAAAGGAGAAAAAGGGCACTGTCTATTAGGATACTCTGTCACCCCTTTTACAGTAGATAATGAGAGCTTGATCAGACATTGGACTAGTTCTTTGAAATTATTCTCCAGGGTAACTAGAGGACTCTTGGAGAGAGATCCCAATTAGGGTGTCCCCAAGGAGTATTTGCCTGGGAGCATTCTTGACAGAACCAGATATTTTTTGGTTACACTCCCCTGGTGGGGAGTAGCAGCTCATTAACATGTACTTAGAAAGCTCTCCATTACCCTGTGGATTATAGCAAGTGAAACAGTGACTGCTATTGTTGCCCAAAAAAAGTCTCTAGACTCCTTGGCTAGAGTAGTTTTATATAACTACATAGCTTTGGAGTATTTGCTCACTGAACAAGGCAGGGGTATATGTAATTGCCAAATCATCTTGCTCTACCTACATTAATACATCAGTTGAAGTAGGAGTACGTATTGAAGGATAAGACAGCAAGTCTCCCAGTTATAACATGTAAAGGAGAGCAGACCTGGATTAGGGGACAGGTTTTCAGGATTCCCTGGTATTTTTAAAGTTGGGTCATCTACGTTATTAATTATCTTGGTTTTACACATCATGCTTAGTCTTATATTTAAATGTGGCTTAAAATGTTGTTCTAAAACTGTTAATGAGAGTACCCAGATCACAGTGCTCCAACAAGCCCAATGCTGACCAGGTACTCATGAGTACTTCAATTACAGACATAGCGTTTTCATTCCTCATTATCCCAACACTCCCTTTCTCAGCATTAAGCAGTCAAAAGATCAACACCAAGATTCCTCATGATTGATGAACCAATAATAGAAAGGCGGGACTAAAACCAGCCCAATTTTCCAATAGAACTAATGTTCAAGATTTTTTGAATAAATATAGAAATTGACTCTCCCCATCATAAAGCTTGAAACTTACATTTGTCTTATCTGAGTTCCTTTGTCAGGAAACTAACCTTCAGGTCTCCCAGATAGTATCAAGGACCTGAAACTCACCAGATAATAGCATCTAGACAGTGAGACACTAAACCCCTCATCCCCTATGATTGCCTAACCAATGATCTTCTTCCTGTTAACCAATTCCTTTTCCTTACTCCTCCCTAATTCCTGTTTTCCCTTATGTAGCTACATTCCTTACCCACTACATAAATCCCTATTTTTAGTGGGTTAGGGGAACAGATTTGAGACTTATCTCCCATCTCCTGGCTGATACCACCCACCTTAAAGCCTTCTTCCCTGGCAATATTTGTCGTCTCAATGACTGGCTTTCTTCACAGCAAGCAACTGGACCTTGACCAAACCCCTGTTGTTTGGCAACAATACTAGTTTCTTAATGTCTTTATATAAAGATGAAGTTGAAAAGATAAAATTGAATATAGATTTTAATATTGTATTCTCTCCAAATAAACAAACAAATACTCTAAGAAGTATTAGTGAGCTGCTAATGGAGCTCACTAATAAATAAACAAATACTCTAAGAAGTATTAGTGAGCTGCTATAAATTAAAAAAACAAGATTTAAGCAAGTTACTCAATCATTCTCAACTTCAGTTTTTTTCTATTTAAAATGGGTGTAACCAAGTTTAGGATGAGTGGGAAAACATGTAAAACCCTCAAAATATGCTCCTTCTAACATTCCACTTATTTCTGCTGAAGCAGGACATTTTCCTGACCCATTCATGGGACTCACTGCAGTGTTGCCTCATTTACCCAGCCCGCAGCTTTCAACTCCTTGTGGGAGAGAGCATGTGAGAGAAAGAGGCAGGAACTGGAGTCCATGAGTGCTGGAACCAGCTGGCTGCTTCTGCACTGGCAGGAGTTACCTCCACTCACTCAGACCCGCTGCACTCCACCCCTCACAGGTGGCAGCATGCAGGTGAGCAGTTACAGGAGCCAGGGCAAGTGCTTTGCGCACCAGCAGAAGCAAACTCCATGCAGGCCCCATGGCAGCCTCAAGGGGGCTGCCTTTGACCCCTGAAGCCCCAGAATGTGTGTTACAGTGCTCTTTTAGCTCTGGCATCCAAGGACAGCTTAAGTGTTAACAACTCAGTGGGTCCTCTGCCTTTTCGCATGAGGTGGCTGCCCTCCATCAGCGAGGGCAAAGGGCCAGTGTGATAGCCTTTTGCATCCACACTTGTGGCTCTCAAGCTCTTGTCCAGTGTTCAGGAAAAATGAGGTTGCACGAATGAATTGAAGGATGGTAAATGAAGGGGATTTTATTGCTGATGAAAGTGGCTCTCAGCGGGAAGGGGAGTTGAAAAGGAGACAGGGCAGACACATAATCTTTCCCCAAAGTCTGACTGTCTTTGGCCAGATTCTTTGCCAAAGTTACACTGTCAAGCTGTCCCTCTGAAGTCAAGCCACTTCTCTCTGATATCCAGCCCAACATCCCACTGCTTCTCCTCTCTGCTGGCTGAGTCTGGGGTCTTTATAGGCAGAGGATGGAGGGCAGGGTGGGCCATGGGTGGTTTAGGAAAAGGCAACATTTGAATGGGAAAACAAGGATGTAGGTTCTCATTTTGGGCCACAGTTTCAGGCCTTTGGCTTGAGGGTGGGGTTTTGTCAGGGACCTGCCTCTTCTGCCTAGAATTACTCTGCCTCCTGTCCCTATCACTGGTACAACCAGTGTGTATGTACAAAATATTATGATGGAGAAATACAAACCTTGAAGCTATGATGTCCTGGTGTGATCCCTGATCCATCCTTTACAAGTGATGTGATAATGGGCAATTTACTGAACTTTTCAGGGCCTCGATGAGTGGTGGTAATTTTAAAGGAGGTGACAGTATAGAATGTTTAGAACAGTACTTTGTACAAAGTAGGAATTCTGCAGATGTTAGCTTGCACCCTTCTTAATGGACATTCATATAAGGTGAAATCAGGTATTTATCCCAATGAGTGAGCATGCAGCATATCGAGGAGAGGCTTTTACTGATGCATCTCTTCAAAAACAATACCCACTTTCTAAATAAAATTAAAAATAACAACAACAACATTATATTGATTCATTTTAACTCATTTTAGTGAAGGTGACATTGGAGCCTGTGTACTGGGGAAGTAAAGAAACACTTAAAAACAAAATGGGGTTGGGGGTGGGGAGGGATGCACAGGTGGACCACAGAGGAACTTAGGGCAGTGAAATTACTCTTTATGATACTCTAATTATGGGTACATGTTATTATAAATTTGTCTAAACCCATAGAGTGTACAACATGAAGAGTAAGCTCTAATGTAAACTTTGGATTTTGGGAGATAATGATGTGTCAATGTAAGTTCATCAGTTGTGACAAAAGTACTCTCTGATGGGGATGTTAATAATGGGGCAGGATGTGCATATGTGGATGCAGGGGGTATATGGGAAATCTCTGTATCTTTCACTCCATTTTGCTGTGAACCTAAACCTGCTCTAAAAACTAAAATCTATTTAAAAATGGAAATAAAAGATGCCCCCTTTTTTTTTCTATACCCACAAAATACTTATGACACCAAATGTATGGGGTTTTTCCTTACATCAAACAATTCTCCAACAGTCTGGATATCAATTGAGTGTCCTAATTCAATTATGATCCTTAATACTGGGAGTTTAGGCAAACTCCACAGGTTATAGGCTTCGTCCACAAGTCTGCCTCTAGCCCACTGCAGATGCCAATTGCTGGTAGAGTGTCCTCAGGTTTCCCACAACTTCTGTCCTGTCCAGAGGATCCCGCACTCCCTCCTCAGGTTTGATAATTTGCTAGAATGATTCACAGAACTCAGGAAAACACTTTACTCACTATTACTGGTTTATTATAAAGGATACAACTCAGGAACAGCCAAATGGAATAGATGCCCAAGACAAGGTATTGAGGGCAGTGGTGCATGGAGCTTCCATGCCCTCTTTGGGTATACCACTTTCCCAGAACCTGCATGTGTTCACAAACCTGGATGCTGTCTTAACCCCATCATTTAGTGTTTTCATGGAGGCCTCATTATATAGGCAGTTGAGTAAATCATTGACCCTTGGTGACTAAGTCACTCTCTAGCCCCTCTATCCTCCCTGGAGGTTGAGAGTTTGGGCTGAAAGTTCCGATCCTCTAATCACTTGGTTGGTTCCTCTGGCAAACCAGCCCCCATCCTTCAAGACTCACCTTATTAGCATAAACTCAGGTATGGTTGAAAGGGGCTTACCATAAATAACAAAAGATGCTCCTCTCATCCCTAACACTCAGGAAATTCCAAGGCATTTAGAAGCTCTATGCCAGAAACCAGGGACAAAGATCAAGTATATTTTAATTATATCACAATATCATATGAAATGTAATAATTTCAATGGAAACAAAGAGGCTTGAACCCCAGTAAGAAGATATATAGACAAAGCACCAAACCCCTAGTTTTCCTAGTGACTAATCCAGTACTCTTTCCTCTCAGCTGTCCAATAAAGCATACATTCTGATTTGCATGGTGTTCTTGTATCACATGCTACACATTTATCAGCTCGCTGTATTTATGACAAACAATACTTTACATGATTCATCTTCCCTCCCTCTCCAGGGTTTGCTATTTGTTCCAGACTGCTGGTTCCCCAGGCCTCTCTGACATTACACCAGATCTTTTCAAGCCTAAATCTTCTTTCTGTTGTTCATTAATTTTACTGATTCCTTACTCAATATCCTAGTGGGAAAATGTGCTCCTTTATGCACAGGACCATCTTTAAGTTACTGAGATGACGATCAAGGGGCATTACTATCAAAGCAGATAATTTTTCTTCTTCCAGAGCAACTTCATCAGTCGTGTTAAATCATTTCATTTATGAAAATGGGCCTTAAAATTAAACAAGTAATTGTCTTTTCCTACCTCCACCTTATTTATGCTCCTTTTGTCCCTCTAGCTATTTTCCACATCTCCACTTTTATCTCTCTCTCTGTTCCTTGCTGACAACTCGAAGAAGTTTAAGTGATTTGAAATTTCCTTGCTGACAGCTAGAAGTAATTTAAATGATTTGAAGTTAATTGGTGACTACTCTGTTTGACAGAGTATATTGAATTATTCTTTCCTTTTACCAATTCTGGCATATTAAATTAATGCTAGACCACAGTCCCTTATCTTTCTGCTTTGAAGAGTTCAAGTGCAAAAGCAGATAATTTTATTACAAAAATGGAAATTATAACCAAACACAATGATCAACTATGGCCGTTTTGTTAATAGTCTTGTTAAAAATAAGTAATAGTGTACTCGGGAGGCTGAGGCAGGAGAATGGCGTGAACCTGGAAGGCAGAGCTTGTGGTGAGCCGAGATCACGCCACTGCACTCCTGCCTGGGAGACAGAGCAAGACTCCGTTTCAAAAAAAAAAAAAAATTTACTGGAAACTTTAAACATAAAAAAACTAGTTTTTTAGGTCTTCTGCTATAATAATACTAAATCTAAAAAATAACAATTCAAATTATTCTGCTATATTAACCTATAAGTCAATCTTATCTGGACAGTTTGGCATATAGGAAGCACTCAATTGTAGAACAAATGAGTAGGACATGGCAAAAACAGAAAAAAAACAAAAAAGCATTTTTCTTTTTTGAGATAGGGTTTTGCTCTGTTGTCCAGGATAGAGTTCAGTGGCCCAATCATAGCTCATTGCTGTCCTGAACTCCTGGGCTCAAGTGATCCTCCCACCTCAGCCTCCCAAGCAGCTGGAACTACAGGCACCCATTGCCGCACTCACCTAATTATTTAATTTTCTGTAGAGACAGGGTCTTGCTATGTTGCCCAGTCTGGTTTTGAACTCGTGGCTTCAAGTGACTCCCTTCTGTGGCTTCCCACAGTACTGGGATTACAGGCATGAGCCACTGTACTCAGGCCTGTACTTGATTAGATTGATGCAGTCTCCTTACTGGATGCACTAAATTTCCTGTCTGATATGGTTTAGCTGTGTCCCCATCCAAATCTCACCTTGAATTGTAGCTTCCATAATCCCCATATGTCATGGGAGGGACATGGGGTGGGAGGTAATTGAATCATTGGGGGTGGGTTTTTGTGTGCTGTTCTTGTGGTAGTGAATATGTCTCATGAGATCTGATGATCTTATTGATTGATTGAGATGGAGTCTCACTCTTGTCACACAGACCGGAGTGCAGTGGTGTGATCTTGGCTCACTGCAACCTCCACCTCCTGGGTTCAAGCAATTTTCCTGACACCACACCCAGCTTATTTTTGTATTTGTTTTAGTAGAGACAGGGTTTCACCATGTTGGCCAAGCTAGTCTCAAACTCCTTACCTCAAGTGATCCGCCCACCTCAGCCTCCCAAAGTGCTGGGATTACAGACATGAGCCATTGCACCTGGACTGATCTGATGGTTTTATAAAGGGCAGTTCCCTGCACAAGCTGTCTTGCCTGCTACCATGTAAGAAGTGCCTTTGCTCCTCCTTTGCCTTCTGCCATGATTGTGAGGCCTCCCTAACCACGTGGAACTGTGAGTACATTAAACCTTTTTCTTCATAAATTACCCAGTCTTGGGTATTTCTTTATTAGTAGTGTGAAAATGGACTAACACAATAAATTGGTACCCAGTAGTGGGGTGCTGCTGTAAAGATACCCAAAAATGTGGAAGTGACTTTGGAACTGGGGAACAGGCAGAAGTTGTAAGAGTTTGGATGGCTCAGAGGAAGACAGGAAAATGTGGGAAAGTTTGGAATTTCCCAAACTAGAGAGTTGTTGAATGGCTTTTCTCAAAATGCTGATAGTGATATGGACAGTAAGTCCAGGCTGAGGTGGTCTTAGAGGGAGATGAGGAACTTGCTGGGAACTGTAGCAAAGGTGACTCTTATTATGCTTTAGCAAATAGACTGCTGGCATTTTGCCCCTGCCCTAGAGATATGTGGAATTTTGAACTTGAGAGAGATGATTTAGGGTATCTGATGGAAGAAATTTCTAAGGAGCAAAGCATTCAAGAGGAAGCAAACCATAAAAGTTTGGAAAATTTGCAGCCTGACAATGCAATAGAAAAGACAAACCCATTTTCTGGGGAGAAATTCAAGCCTGCTACAGAAATTTGCATAAGTAACAAGGAGCCAAATGTTAATCACCAAGACAATGGGAAAAATGTTTCCAGGGCATGTCAGAGAATTTTGCGGCAGCCCCTCCCATCACAGGCCTGGAGGCCAAGGTGGAAAAAATGGTACTGTGGGCTGGACCCAGAGGCCCCTGCTGTGTGCAGCCTACGGACTTGGTGTTCTGTGTCCCAGCTGCTCCAGCTGTGGCTAAAAGGGGCCAAGATACAGTTCATGCCATGGCTTTGGAGGGTGCAAGCCCCAAGCCTTGGTGGCTTACATGTGGTGTTGGGCCTGTGGGTGCAGAGAAGTCAAGAACTGAGGTTTGGGATCCTCTGCCTAGATTTCAGAAGAGGTAAGAAAACACCTGGATGTCTAGGCAGAAGTTTGCTGCAGGAGCAGAGCCCTCATAGAGAACTTCTGCTAGGGCAGTGCACAAGAGAAATGTGGGGTTGTAGCCCCCACACAAAGTCCCCACCTGAGGCACTGCCTAGTGGAGCTGTGAGAAGAGGGCCACCATCCTCCAGACCCCAGAATGGTAAATCCACCAACAGCTTACACCGTGCACCTGGAAAAGATACAGACAATGCCAGCCTCTGAAGGCAGCTGGGAGGGGGCTGTACCCTGCAAAGCCACAGGGGCAGAGCTGCCCAAGACCATAGGAAACCCCCTCTTGGATCAGCGTGACCTGGATGTGAGACACAGAGTCAAAGGAGATCAGTTTGGAACTTTAAGATTTAATGACTGCCATATTGGATTTGAACTTGCATGGGGCCTGTGGCCCCTTTGTTTTGGCCAATTTCTCCCATTTGGAATGGCTATACTTACCCAATGCCTGTACCCCCATTTTATCTAGGAAGTAACTAACTTGTTTTTCATTTTACAGGCTCATAGGTGGAAGGGACTTGTCTTGTCTCAGATGAGACTTTGGACTTGAGCTTTTGAATTAATACTGGAATGAGTTAAGACTTTGGGGGACTGTTGGAAGGGTACCATTGTGTTTTAAAATGTGGGAACATTAGATTTGAGAGGAGCCAGGGCACAATGATATGGTTTGGCTGTGTCCCCACCCAAATCTCATCTTGAATTGTAGCTCCCATAATCCCCACATGTCATGGGAGGAATCCAGGGTGGGAGGTAATTGAATCATTGGGGGCAGGTTTTTCCCATGCTGTTCTCATGATACTGAATAGTCTTACAATCTGATGGTTTTATAAAGGGGAGTTCCCCTGCACATGCTTTCTTGCCTAATGCCATGTAAGACATGACTTGCTCCTCTTTTGCCTTCTGCCATGATTGTGAGGCTTCCCCAGCCTTGTGGAACTGTGAATCCATTAAACCTCTTTTTCTTTATAAATTACCCAGTTTGGGTATTTCTTTATTAGCAGCATGAGAATGGACTAATACACTATCTTAAATCTTTTGCTACAAAAGACTGCAGACCAGTCATAGCTAGTCTCTTACAATAAGAAAACTCTAAAACACTTACTAAGGTAGCTTTTTGAGGCTTGTACAACTATTGCAGTTTTATCTAAACAGAGATCAAGCAAAGTTCATAGATTCAATCTATTATGACATAATTACTGCATTTCCATTTTGATGGCAATAAATGTCTGTTATTTTCTGTTTCTACTTGAAGTATCAAGAGCTGCTTTAAGCACATTCACAGTGAAATAATTACTTCTGCAATTTCAATGTTAAACCAAAAGCTATTTTGTTATAAGAAGCCTAGGAAAGTATTAAATACCAGTGACCAAAAGCGTACCTATTGAAATGCAATATTAAAATGCAAGTTGGCAAAATTGGTAAAGTCAGTTTGGTTCAGAAAGGTAATCTTGTGTAACTCACTTTAAAATCAAACACCATCTCAGCTGTGTTCGGCATTACATTAAAGCTGGCATGAAGGTAATTAGGTATCATTTGTGGTAATTAAGGATATGCCACTTTTTGTTCCTTAGCCCAGCTTGAGCTCTGCTTCAGATAATTTAAGATGTACCAGGTGGCACTTCAGGCTAGAAAACTCTGTGGTCTCCCAGCAACTTAAAGGAAGATGTAAGTATTACTCTGTTGGCTTTCAAAAATCACTCAGAGAAAATCTACTTTTAAAATTAAGAACACAGATGATATTCAAAGAAGAAAAGCCACCGTGCTGTTTAAAGCAAAAACCATTCCTCACTTTGGAAAATTTTTTCTATAATTTTTACCTGACTACTGACCTTTGATTTTGCATAAAGGCAAAAAATACAAGTCTCAAAACATTGTTTTTTTGAAAATCAAGTTCAATGAAAGCATTTACACTTCGATTTTTTTCTGGTGACAAATATTACTTGAAAGTTGCATAGCTTTCACTTAATACTGTGTTGTACCTTGAGGTTTAAAATGAAATATTTTCAATTAATGGAACTTACTGTCTATTTATACAAAATACTGCAATCAATGGGAGATGAACCAATACCTACTTTTAAGAGGCTTTATTTTTTTTGAAAACCAAAGATTAAAACCTCTGCAAAAATGAAAACATACTTATGAAGTAGCATACTGGGTAGTTCTAATTAGCACAAGTGAAAATAAATAAATACATAATATAAGTATGCATGCTAGGTATTTTAAAAAATATAAACCAAATTCTCTCCATCTGCTTTTACCCCACAGCACCTGCTATTATTTCCTTGTACTGAGTAGGCTGCTGTTATCTTAGAGAAGCAATGACAAGGCAGGCAACAGACAGGAGAGGGATGTGATAATTTTATGTGTCATCTTGGCTTGGTCACTGTGCCCACACATGTGGTCAAACATTATTCTGGTTGTTTCAGTGAAGGTGTTTTGGATGAGGTATTTAAATCAAAGGAATATGGACAAAGTAGATTGCCCTCTGCAATGTGGGCAAGCCTCATCCAATCAGTTGAAGGCATTACTAGGAAAAAAAACTGACCTTCTATTAGCAACAGGGAATTTTCCAGCAGGTTGCTTTTGGACTTGAACCGGAACATCAGTTCTTCCTTGGTCTTCACCCTGATGACCCACCCTGCAGATTTTAAACTTGCCAGACTTCATAATCGTATAAACCAATTTCTTACAATAAATCTCTCTTCTTATAGATACACATCCTATTGTTTCTGTTTCTCTAGAGAACTCTGACTCAAACAATGGGCCAAATTTTTAACTTTTCAATTAAAAAAGTCTAGACCCAGGTGTAAGAGAAAAGATTTAGAAGAACGTAGCTCAGTAATAACTAAGTCAAGCCTTTTCATCTCCCAACTGGATAAAGATTCCCTAGAACAAGAGAGAAAGTGAAAGTGAAGAGAGCTTAGATTCAGGTGAATCCGGAGCAGGTGTTATCTATGCTGTTTTCCCCTGTAGGTCAAGCCTGTAAGATGAAAACAGTGGTGGAAATGATGTTGCGGGTGGGAGAGCCCTACAGAAGTTTAGACATAAGGACAGTAGGGAGGATCTGACAATAGGGAGGATCTGTGACCCATCTGCAGATAGAAAGAATGCTCTCTTCCATCAGCCTGGTGGGGAGCAGCAGACACATCTGCATGGTATGTCTGGCCAGAAGGACTGAGATAATTTTGAAGAATTACTTGCACTAGAGACTGGTTTGAAAACACTATAGGGACCCTCAGGATCTGAGAGCAGTGGTAACATCACAGAGGGAGCTGGCAGACTTGAAAAGGGCTGGAGGTTAAGAAGAAAGGAGGAAGTGCAGGGACCTACCTCAACTACTAACCAAAGGTCAAGTGGGAATGAAGACACCCCTGCTGATGCATCATGGAGAACTAAGCAGAGAGAAAGAGATGCCTCTCCTCTCTCATGACTTTGCACTAGGTAACACCCCAGATTTGTATACAACCCTAAGGCATGGAGGAAAGTTACCCCAAGTTGACTGAAATTAAATTTCTAACATCTGGTAGGATTAAGACTTAAAATGGAAATTGAGTTACAGGGAAAAAAAAGTTCCATTTTCCTTTTCTACCCACCTGAGTTTCATGATCTGTTATACCTGTAAGGAAAAAGGCAGTATAGAATAGAGGAAAGATGGAGGGATGGATTCAGGAGACATGGGTTCCAAGCTAGGATTCATCAGTCATAATTTTGGGAAGTCCCTTAGCTCTGCTGAACTCAGTTTCCTCAAATGCAAGATGAAGAATTTAGACTAGAAGTTCTCTGCCAGAAGCAAGGATTTTTCCTTTTCCTTGATGTACATTGTCAGTGATCTAAAAATACAAGAGGAAGATCCAGCTTAAAAGGAAGTACTGCTGTCCAAAAATGATACTAGATTTTGCATTTGCACAGTTTCTAGCCCACAGCCAGTGCTCAATAAATATCTGTTTAAGCGAAATGAAGCAAATCTCAGGTTCAGTGTTGAATTATCTTTGGGATCTTGCCACCTACTTTGTCTCACTGTTCTGGCGGATGAGCGTATAATAGTCAGTTGTCTCTAACAATAGACAATACAGCCAAGGAAAAGTCAACAAATTCATTCTCTGCTACACGCTAAGCAATATTAAAGATCTTCTATTCATGACCCTGCATATCATAGTTGCTTCAGAACTTAAAGAAAAAGAACAGAAGGAGAAAGCATAAAAAGATCCTTCTCTTTCTTTTGCTACGGGAGATATTTACTCATAACTCTCTTATATATGATGGGGGGAAAGAGACCAGCAATTATACACTTATTCAACCAAAGAAATGGTGTGTGATATGGTTTGGCTGTGTCCTCACCCAAATCTCATCTTGAATTGTAGCTCCCATAATCCCCATGTGCCATGGGAGGGATCCAGTGGGAGGTAATCGAATCACGGGGGTGGGTTTTTCCCCTTCCTGTTTTCATGATAGTGAATAATTCTCACAAGATCTGATGGTTTTATAAAGAAGTTCCCCTGCACACACTTTCTTGCCTGCTGCCATGTAGGACGTGCCTTTGCTCCTCCTTTGCCTTCTGCCATGACTGGGAGGCCTCCCCAGCCATGTGGAACTGTGAGTTCATTTTTCTTTATAAATTACCCAGTCTCAGGTATTTCTTCATAGCAGTATGAAAATGGCCTAATACAATGTGAAAGGGACACAGAATAGTGAGGTAAACCTTACATGTTTCCATCTATCCCTACCTGCCACTTTCTGAGGCAACCTTTCTAGAACTTATAATCATGTACCATTAGCACTACCCATAAAGGCCTTAGCAACTTTAGTGAAACTCAAGGCACACACCATAAAAATCATGCATAATGTTCTGACATCCATTAAAACAGACAACAAAGGAAAAATCTCTGGCCATCTAAATGACAGCATTTTCTTGGCAGTTTGTGTTGTTACAGAAAATGCCTTACATTGGAAAAGTCTCTGAGTGTGGTCACAAAACTCTAATGGTGCACAATGGCAGGCCAGACAGCCCAGCATTCATTTGAAGAGCAAGGATCTCTGCAGACAAGCTGCTCTAGCAGGCAGCCCACATGAAACAAACAGCTCACAGCAACCAATAAGCCCACCCACACAGCCAGGTCCTTGAAAGCCTGCTGATGATGTTCCCCTGCAGACAGCTTCTATCATGTGAGATGCAGCTTAACCAACCCTCACTCCTACCCTCCACCTATCTTTAAGGAATGAGAAACAATGGAAAATTTCAAAAAAAAGGCAACATCACATCTCTTCATTAGGCATATAGATTTGTAGTGTATACAACTTCAAGCCGAAGGATGAAAGTTGACCTTTGAGGTTGAAGGTGGATGGACCTTTTAGGAGGCTTCCAATGGTCTATGATGTAATACTCCCCAGGCTCCACCTTTTTATTATTATTATTTTCCACTTTTTATTTTAAGTTTAAGGGTACATGTGCAGGATATACAGGTTTGTTATATATGTAAATGTGTGCCATGGTGGTTTACTGCACCAATTATCCCATCACCCAGGCATTAAGCCCAGCATCCATTAGCTTTTATTCCTCATGCTCTTTCTCCTCTCACCCTCGCCCTCCCACAGGCCCAGTGTATGTTGTTCCCCACCATGTGTCCATGTGTTCTCATCATGTTGCTCCCACTTATAAATGAGAACATGCAGTATTTGGTTTTCTGTTCCTGTGTTAGTTTGCTAAGGATAACTCAGGGTCCACCTTTTAGAGAACTGCATGGGCTCCTGACTGTTAAAGCCTCCAAATTTTATTTCTCAGGCCTGAGATGCCTCCTCATGCCATTTTCATGCAAGGATTCAGATTGCTTTTCTGTAATTCTCAGAGCTGTCACCTCCCCATTTTTCATCAAGAGGATTCTTTTCTCTCAATACTGAAACCCAGAATGCTCAGTTCCCCCTTTCCTTGTTGTCCCTGAAAATAAATCCCCAGGTCATTTTCACTGTTGCTGAAGTAAACCCTAAGGAGGAGAGAGGCAGGCAGAGTCCCCAGCAGGTATGGCAGTTCTTAGCTTCCTTTCTTAGGTGATACCCACAAGCTTAAGTGGCCTCCAATATTCTCCTATTATTAAAAATGTGAAGTTGCTTTTGACCCTCATGCATCTCAATACTATGTTAATCTCTGTTTTCAAAGAAAACCCATTTTACAAGGTACTATTGCATCTTGAAGACATAGTGAGGGAAAAATCAGTTACTGTCAACTGAAGTGCACATTTCTAAGCCTCTTCAGAAAGGGAGATATTAATCTTGAAGGGCTCTCTGCCCAAGATAGGTCACTTCTATGCACTATTTTCCAATGAACTACATCAACTACTTGGTCCCTTTTTTTTTTTTTAATTTATTTTTTTTGAGACAGAGTCTCGCTCTGTCACCCAGGCTGGAGTGCAGTGGTGCGATCTCGGCTCACTGCAAGCTCCGCCTCCCAGGTTCACGCCATTCTGCTGCCTCAGCCTCCCAAGTACCTGGGACTACCGGCGCCTGCCACCATGCCCGGCTAATTTTTTTTTTGTATTTTTAGTAGAGGCGGGGTTTCACATGTTAGCCAGGATGCTTTCGATCTCCTGACCTCGTGATCCGCCCGCCTCGGCCTCCCAAAGTGCTGGGATTACAGGTGTGAGCCACTGCGCCCGGCTTTGGTCACTTTTTTTTTTTTTTTTTTTTTGAATAGATTTACCACTACCATTTTGTTCTTCCTCCTGAAATATTAGATTTCTATTGATTGAAGATATCTGTGTCCCCCACCACAAATAGCAGCAACATCCCCCAAAGAAGAGTTAGGACAATGTGCAGAGAACTAAATGAATGGTCTGGCTTCGCTGGTACCACAATTTTCCCGTTGTGAACCCAAGAGCCGGCAATGAGCAATGACTGTGCGTTATGTGGTTCTGCACTCTAAGAACTACTAACCCCAGTCAAACAAACCTCATATATTGACATATCACCTCCCCTGGCTAGCAGGCTACACTACTTTTAAAAATTTGCTCATAAGTTTTTACAATTTTCTTGCCAGAAAATATTATTAGCTCCACTTAATATTGAGGGATAGTAAAGCAATAAAAAATTTGCTCGGCCAGGGCCTTCAGAAACAGAATGAAGATTACCACTCTGACAGATTCCAAAGGCAGTGAACAAAGTTGGATTTAGCAAGAAGCTGCATAGAATAACACTTAAGAGCCAGAGTGGCTTGCCTTAGTGCATACTCTCTGGGCAATGTTGAGAAAGTGACCCAATCTCACTGTGGCTCAGGTTCCTTATGTGCAAAATGTGGTCAATCATAGATCTGTTGTAAAGATTAAGTAAGTTAATGAATGGAAAGTGCTTAGGTCTGGCACATAGTAAACGTTAACCGTTATTATTGTTAGTAATCCATAAATGTTATTATGGAGATTAGGGAGTCTCCCTGACTGTTAAATTTGAATTCTGAAGTCAAGTCACGTCTAACTCAATCCGTGAAGTCAATTCTGTATTGCCTATGCAAACTGAGCCATATATGTTAACCATTATTATTGTTGTTGTTATTATTATTGTTTTGTAACATCAGGGTATTCTTATTCAAAAGCTTTCCAGATCAGAAAGATTTAGGCAAAATCAGAAAGACTAGAGATTCAGATCTTTCAAAATCCAGCTAACATTTTTTAAAGCACAGCTGAAGCACCTCTTACCTGGTTTTGCTGTCTCCAGACTTGTCCTCTCCCACCAATTCTCTTTGCCTTGGGGAGATCTGTCTTTTGAAAACATAAACCTAATCCAGTCACTCCCAGGTTTAAGACCCTTCAATGGCTTGGCACTGACCTCAGGATAGAAATTTGATTACCCCACTGATTCTCAAGCCTTTTACAGTTAGGTCCCCTCTTGGCTTTTCTAGCCTCTCTCCACCCTGATTCAGTGCTCTGCGCATGCTGAATGCCCTTCAGCTTCTCTAACGTGCCACACTCTCTCTCGTCTACAGGCTTCCATATGTGCTATTCTCTTTGGCTGAAAACATCATCTCTATCTCCATCCTTATTCATACCTCTTCTTAGTAAAACTGTATGGCTTCTCTAAGAGGTCCTGGCTAACCATTAAGATAAGGTTAGCACACCCTGTTCCCCTCAAAGCACTATATCTCCCTGTCATAATTAATCAAGTTATTGCTTGTCTACTTTCTCTGCTAAACTATAAATCCCTTGTTTACCACCACTATATCCCTAGTAGCTGGTACAATAACTTGCACATGGAGAACACCAGGAACTCCTCATTGAAAGGGAATAGCAAGCTCAAGCTCAGTTTGTATAGGCAATACACAACTGACTTCACAAATTGAGTTAGACTTGGGTTGACTTCAGAGTTCAAATTTAACCGTGTCCTCTCTCCCTAATCTCCTGGATCCTCTTCCCAGGAATTCCTAAGAAACTTCACTAGCCTTTTGTGGTAGCCTCTTCCGATATTTAAACTGTTTTTGTTATAGCAAGATAAATATAAAATGATTTATTAAAAGTTGATTAATTATTTGATTTCGAAGTTAAGAGAGAAGATGAGTAGTGGTTCTTTGCTGTTTTGGCACAGAACACTGAAAGCCTGATAAAATGTATCAATCATCCCTTCCCTATTCCTCTCAAAATAAAAATAGGCAATATGCAATAACATTTTATATTTAATTTTATATTAAATTTCCAGGGGTTGATTTTACCCAGGTTAAGAAATCTTGTGCAAGCAACTTTAAGTAACAAATCAAGGACAGAATTTTCTATGTAGTCTGACTGTGAAAGGGAGATTTCTGTCATGAGTTTGGAAATATAGATTATAGCAGGTAGTTGAATAGAGTTGTTTCATTCAACTTCGTTTTGTTATAACATAGACAAGGGAAAAAATTGATTCCCCACAGAGGCCACTGTTTGTGTGGAGTTTGTATGTTCTCTCCATGTCTATGTGAGTTTTCTCCAGATACTCAGATTTTCTCTTACCCCTCCAAAGATGTGCACATTATGTTTACTGGCCTGTCTGAATGGTTCCAGGCTGAGTGACTGTGGGTGTGAGTGTGCATGCACCCTGTGATGGGACAGCATCCTGTCCAAGGCTGGTGCCTACTTGGTGCCTGAACTGCCAGAATAGGCTCTGGCCACCTGCAACCCTGAACTGGAGTAAGTGGGTAAATAATTGTCTTATTTGTTTTTATTAGTCTTTCTTAAATGTATATATAGCTCACACTTATTTCAATATTTAGTATTAGAAATGTTTTGGGTCTTTATTTAGAGGTTTTATGATGCTTTTATGACTAGAAATATGCTATAGGAACTTAACTCTTATTTACATCAATTAGCCTATGGTAAAATTGGTTTTGTTATATATTGTTTCACTTAAAGTCTCAGTTTCCAAGAACCTATCAATGATGTAAAGTGAAGACTTACTGTACTTTCTTCACCCTAGTGAATAGTTTCAATCAAATACAACAAGGATAATAATTTTTCGTACATTCAACAAACTTAATTAAAAAAACACACCCTTATTTTTTCATTGGAATATGTTTCTTTGACTATGCTCTATTTTAAAGACACAATCCCTATGAATTTTTATGAGCCAACCAGGACATAGACACAATTAGCTCTACGCACAATAAAGAGATTTTGAAACGTAAAATATAAAGGGCAAAAATTTGGGGCTAGGAATTCAGAATACAAGTTGAAATGAAAAGAAACAATTAGATTAAATAGTAAAACAAAAACTCAATGACTGGAAACCTCTTACAGTCCATTCTAATTTAAACAAGTCTGGTACAGACATAATGATTTGTCAAGCTCAAGCTTGGAAAAGGATCACAGCAAGAGAGCAACAAGAGGCGGAGAGAGAGAGAAGCCAGTGGAAGAGACTCAGAGACACTAGACACAATTCTATTATTTCCACTTGTATTTTAAAAATAAAGGTCAAATGGTAATTGTGCGTATTTGATTCTTGATGAATCCGCGGAAGGGACCCTGATCAATCATTTTTCAATTACAGTAATTTTCCCTTCTCCAAGGTTTCACTTTTCGTAGTTTCAGTTACTTGCAGTCAACTGTGGTCCAAAAATATTAAATGGAAAATCCTAGAAATAAACAATTCATAAATTTTAAATTGCACACTGTTCTAAATAGTGTGGAGAAACCTTTTGCAGTTGCACCCAGGATGCAAACCATCCCTTTGTCCAAGGTAACCACACTGTATACAATACCTGCCCATTAGTCATTTAGTAGCCCTCGTGGTTATCAGATAGGAAAAAACATAATATACATAGGGTTCTGTTCTATTTGGAGTTTTAAGCATCCACTGTGGGTCTTGGAACTTATCCCTGGCAGATAAATGTACTGTAATGGGATTTTACTGCCCCGTCTATATTATTTCCTTAGGTGGCTGGCCTTTGGCCAAAGTAGCACAGGTGACCTCCCTGCGATCAGCACATTACCCAGGCATGTCTGGCTTTTTGGAACCATTTCTTAAAGGTTAATTTCCCATTAATAATTTTTGGCAGTTTAATTTTTGTAAAAAAATGATGACTTAAATGTGTTAAAGTGCATTTTATCAACAATTAACTATTGCAAAGATCCTGAGTTAAAGACAAGCATAGAGATAGAAATGTTAAAGAACAAGAGTGCTTCTTATGCTCCTCAATCATCGTAAATATGAGCCATTGCCTTCATTTTGGCAAAACATCAGCCTCCATGAGATATTTGGAAAATAGTTTTCTATCCATCAGTATGTCTGCATCCCATAAAAATAAAGTAATATTCATTCATTTATGCATAATACATGGCACATGATATCATTGCAGATTAATAAATGCTTGTTGAATAAATAAATGAATAATTAGGGAACAAATGACTAATTTTTTGGAAGCTGCAAACTCAACTAGAATAATGGTTGTCAAGTCTGACAAACTGAATTTTCACTTGGAAACTATTCACAATTCAAACAAAATAAAAACTCTTTGTGCCACTCTGAAGTCAAAATTTATTTTAATCTGACGGCAATGAGGATGGTGGAAGATTGAGGAAAAGTTAGTTATGTAAATGATCAAAACCCTATGGCCCACCACAGGTAGATTTCTAATTATTCTAAATTACCATTTTTAATCTAAAGTTGACTAAAAATAAGTTCCCAGGAGAACCTTAAAATAAAATTAAACTATTAAACCCATTAGTGAATGAGACAAGAACAATAACGTTCAGCTGATTCTCATGCCCAGTTTTCTTCTTCTTATATTTTGAGTTAACTGCTAAAAGCTTTTGCTATTTAGTCTATTTTTCCCAGTGAGAAACCTTTTAAGAGATCAGAAAATATAATATTCGGTGTAGCAGGAGCTTCTTCTTAAGCAATGTTGGAGCGTCTTTTTAAGCAATGAAAACTTTTTTTAACATATAAACGAAGATCCAATAATTATATTAGGAAAAAGAAACTCCTCATTTGAACGTATTTTGTGTCTGTTAAAATATGAAAATAATCCACATTTACATCCAAAATTATATTTCACGGCCTTTAAATCACAGGAGTAGAGAACTATTTTAATACAGCAATAGCATTCAAAAGTGCTTGAGTTTAACTGAGAGTCTAAAGTCAAATTTATCATTTATCCTCCTCCCAAACAAAAGGAATCAGTTCTCCTTCTGTGTTTGATAAGATCTGTTAATGGCATTACTCTTTCTATGATCAATCAGGCAGGGTCTAGACTCTAAAAGTCACCAGCAATGTGCTTTTGCACACCTTTCTTACATCAAATCAAAATATCCTTTTTCTATATCAGTCAAGTAACCAAGCACTTATTGAATGTATTACAGCAATTGCTGGAGGTAGTAGAGAACAATGGTCCTTGCTTCACAGGAATTTACAACTGTATTTGGAGACAAGATTAACATGCTAATGAAACAATTAGCAAACATAACAGAAGATATTATGCAATTAAATGGTACCTCTTGAAGGTGCAAACTATAATTACAGAAATTTGGAGAAAGCAAATGATCCAAAAGAAAAGGAAAGGTTAGTGAATACATCTTAATAATAATTATTATTATTATTTTGTGGCGAGTACTTTTATATTAGTCCTAAATTCCGCAAAATGGGTTCTTATGTTGGCTCCCTTTTAAAGCCAATGAAATTGTGGTCCAGTGAAAGGAAATGACCACCCAAACTCCTCATAGACAGATAGTGGAGGGACATAAGCCCAAGCCTGGCAAGTCTGAGTTCTTTCTGCATAGCAATACTGCTTTTTATGGCATTGAGTGGCCTCTAATGCCTGGAAAACTTTACTATGTTAAGGAGAAGAGCAAGGCTAGTCAGGCAAAGTGCATAGCATGAGATTTGAGGAAGCAGGAATTTATCTCTTATCATCTCAAATGTTTATTGAGCTTGCAATATGTGCTAAACACTATGCTGAGAATCAATGAAAAGCAAGATAGTTATGGCCTCTGCCTTCGTGGAATTTAGGCTAGCAGTAAATCCCAGTCAAATAAACACCCTAATAAATATAAAATTGTAAATAATATAGGTGCTGTAAAGAGCAGTCCATGTTACAATGAGAATGCAGAATAGAAATTTTAAACTAATAAAGAAAGTCGATGCGGGCTCTTTTTTCTTAAAAAAAAAAAAAGAAAGTCAGGGAAAGCTTTCATGAGACATATAGATGTGTATATGATTACATAAACATGGAAAAAATACACAAGACCAATTTAGGTGATAAAGATTGGTTATGGGGGATAGTATAAGGATAGAGGGTAGAAAAGGAAAAGAAATCTAAAAGCAAGAGTTTTCCATGATTAAAATAGAATGCATACATAAAAGCTATGGTAACCAAATGCTATTGGTGATTATCTCAAGATTGTGAGGTTTCAGATATTTTATGCTCTTTCTTCTAATTTTCTATATTTTCAACTCTTTTTACAATAATTATGTACTGTTTATATTATTTGGTTTGTGAGTGTCTTAGTCATTTTGGGCTTCTCTAACAAATACTTCAGACTGGGTAATTTATAAGCAACAGAAATTTATTGCTCACAGTTCTGGAGGCTAAGTCGAAGATTAAGACACCAACAGATTTGGTGTTTAATGAGGGCTTGTTACTCATCAATGGCACTTTCTATGTATCCTTACATAAGTGGAAGGGACACACAAGCTCCTTCAGGGCTCTTTTATAAAAGAGCACTCATCCCATTCATGAGGGTGGAATCCTTATGACCTAGTCATTTGCCAAAGGCCCTCTCTTTTCATACTATCACTGTGGATATTAAGTTTCAACATATAAATTTCCAAGAAACACATACATTCAGACCATAGCAGTGGGGGAAATATTTTCCTTAAAAATTGCTCTTGAAAAAACCTGCACTTCAAAAGTAAGCAGTGACTTTTTGGTTATTTGTAATCTACATTTATTTCTAAAATTCTGTAATCTTTTTTTTTTTTTTTTGAGACACAGTTTCACTCTGTCTCTTAGGCTGGAGTACAGTGGTGCACAGTCTCAGCTCACTGCAACCGCCACCTCCCGGGTTCAAACAATTCTCATACCTTAGCCTCCCAAGTAGCTGGGATTACAGGCATGTGCCACCATGCCTAGCTAATTTTTGTATTTTTAATAGAGGTGGGGTTTCACCATGTTGGCCAGGCTGGTCTCGAACTCTTGATCTCAAGTGATCCACCTGCCTCAGCCTTCCAAAGTACTGGGATTACAGGCGTGAGCCACCACGCCTGGCTGAGAATTCTGAAATCTTAAGAATTCATGTAGAACAACTGTAACTGTTCTCTTAAACTGACCATTCTTGAGAAAAATGTACAGAATTGGTTGGGGCATTGGAAATGGAGGAAAAATACTGTCCACGAAGTGAGCACCATGTATTTTAGAGAGATTGGGGTTACAATTTTACTGCATTGATTTCATCCATCTGGTAGATATTGATGACTTAAGAAAAAAAATGCATTTATGTGAATAAATCATTCATCTAGCTTCCTCAGTAGACAATTTTTATTTTGAGCAGTAATTGATTTTACTTCACTAATGGCAACTCTTTCATGGCTGATGGAAAGAAAGAGTTCAATCAAGTTTAAAAAAGAATTTAAACACATGTATGCTAGATGTAGCAAACCACCATGGCACATGTATACCTATGTAACAAACCTGCACATTCTGCACATGTATCCCAGAACTTAAAGTAAAATTAATAAAAAAGAATTTAAGCTTTTTTTTGGGAGGAATAGATGAAAACCAGAAAAATAATTCTCTAGATAAGAAAATATAAAAAAGATATGAAAAAGTTTGAAAAGGCCCTTAATACAAACGATTAAAGGAAACAGTAAAACTCTGTGAGTACTCTGAAGAGCAATAGAGAAAATATGGCAAATGCAAAGTGATGAGATGGAGGATGGCAGGAACTAAGTCTAAAAGTAGATGATGATTTCTAAGTATAAAGGTAGGATAGAGGGAGGGAAAATGTGCAAAGAGTGGAAACAATGTCCACAGAAAAGAAGAATAACATTTCTACATTGTAGCAACTCCCACACTGTAAAAACCCTACATAATAGATATAAAAAGAGAAGAGAAAAAGGCAGCAATTAAAGCAATTACCTCTATAGTATACATCAAATATATTCTACTGTTAGAGAGAATTAACCATCTTTTCATCAAGGATAAATTACTGAAAGCGATTTTTAAAAATTGCCTTGGAATATTTTGATTTCTGATACATGAAATATAAAGCAAAAAACATGAAATTTTATTGAGATGATATGGCAATGGAAAGAGCTTGGGTTTGGTTTTCAGGCAGACCTGGGAAAACCCCAGACCCTTAATCATAATATTGATGTAACTTTGGGCAAGTTATTTAACTTTTTGTATCAGATTGCTTAACTGTAGGCTATGAATGACAATACATTCTTATTTTGTTTGTTTGTTTGTTTTAAAGATTAAATAAGATGATACAAGTTAATTGCCTGGTACATAATCACTTCATAAATGCATTTTCCTACTCAATTAGAAATTAAGCATTTCCTTTAGAAATTAAATATTTTTAGAAATTATATAGAAACTGCCTTGACACAAAATTTGACTTGACTACCATTTTTGTCAGAGAAAATTAGAACCAGTTTTTCTTTTTCCAAAAAATTATAACTAAGAATAAACCATTTCCATGTCATTTGAAAAAATCCCTTTAACATTCTCTCCTTTAGAAATTCTCCAAACTTTGCTAATCCTTTAATTATGAGGCAGAATTTGGCTTGTTGATTCTGCACTCTTCCTCCAGGGAAGAATGCAGTGCCCCAATCCACACTGCAGGTTGTGGAGTGGCCTGATTTAGAAGGAGATGGTAGTGATGCCAGTGAAATGCCTTCCTAGGAAAGAAGAGTTTTTAAAACCACTTTGGGTTTTTTCTCTCTCCATATCTTTGTGAGCTTATCAAAGATTCTCAAAGCAAGTAAATGGGTTTCAGTTAAAGCAAGTAAATGGGTTTCAGTAATTGTTGAAGTGAAAAGCAGACCTAAAAATCAGTGAATGATAAGGAAATCCGATGGCTACAGGTTAGTTCTAATATCCAAATGGAATCAATAATCGTAGGCCCAGTAATGGTTTAGAGTGAGTCCTGGTAAAAGTGTAAGACTTCAATTTTCAGCCTCTAAAAATGTGGTAAAAAGCACACCTGTACAGGATATAATCAAATAGTGTTTCTTAGCTTTGTACATAATTCTTCATAATTTTTAAATTCTCAAGAAATAAGTGTAGCACAGTATGTGAGAATTTCCCAGAACATCTATACTAAGGGGGTGATTACAGAGAAAGGCTAAGGAGAAGAAAACCAGATGTTACAAAATCTAAGTTTTGGAAGTTGCTGAAGATACAAAGAGCTGTCAAGACCATTAGGAGAAAAGAAGGGCATCAGAGGCATGGCTGTACTAGGAAGAGAATGGGAAAGCAGGACTCCTGGGAATGGAAACAATCAGATGGTCAGGAAGGGCGAGGGTGTCAGGGGATAGAACCCTGGGCAGCTCAGTGGGACCAGGAAGTCTGACAACAGAATTCTCCCTGACTTCAGTGTTTCCCATTATAGATAGCTGTAGATTTTCCTGATTGATCCCACAATTAGTAAGAACTCTCTGGAGTTTAAACTTCATGCCCCTTGCCCTCTTGGGGAAGGAGATTATCTTCCTCTAAAATATGAGAGGGTAAAGAGAAGTCCTTGAGGCTGAATAAGCAGTTATTTGATCTGCGGGGGACTCAAGTTTTGCCTGCCTGGCATCTATTCACCTTTATTCTGAAACAGCATCCTGGTTCTATTTTGCATTATGTTTTCTTGAAAATGCTGATTTGTCCAGGGATATGCATGAGATCTAAGCCAGGCTATCATAATTCAAAACCAGGAATTGCTGAGAGTTATTGGGAAATAAAAGCAGTTTCTCTGAGTATTTGCTAAGCCAGTGGCAATATGAACCTTGAGCTTCTAGTAACCATCTTGGCCTCTCAGTGAGAGGGCCCTCCCAAGAGAACAGCTAACACCATCAAAAGAAGAGGTGAGAGATGATGGGAGACAGATTTTTCAGCAACACCATTTGAGTAGCTACCTCCAGCACACATGAAATCTATCTCTGGACCTATAAGACATGTGAGCCAGACAATTATTTCCTTAAGTCAGCTTAATTTGTTTCTGTCACTCACATCCAATAATTCTTGCCTACTACAAAATCATTTGCCCTGCTGTGACTTCTCTCAAGTAGGGCCTAAGAGGAGTTGAGAAAAATCTGTCAAAAGTATGTTATTCTCTCCACAGCTTTGTGGTTCCTCTGACTCCATCCCTCATCTGGCATGCAAAGTATTCTGAAAATCATGCCTCTCTCTCAAAAAAAGCATACATCTGCTGGCCTGTATCTGCTTATGCCAAGAAAGCTACTTAAAGCCTGGACAAAGATCAGCCCACTGCCTAGTTTCCACAGCCAAGCCTCGGTTCATGGATAGAAAGAAGTTCTAACTGGACTCTGTGTTCTATGCTAGTTTACTGATGGCCAGTTCAGGGCTTGTCTGAATACCTGGAGCACAGTTCTGCCATGGCTCCTTGGCCAAATTTGTATTGCTGAAACCCAAGCCTGGCAAGCCCGGTTTGTTCATTGCATGTTAGTCTGATGTACTCTGGACTTTGATCTTTACTTTGTTCTCTTGATATATAGCCACACCATCTCTCTCTCTTTTCTTGTTCCTTCCTGTGTATCTCTCAGTCATACCACACTTGCTTAGCTGAGCACCTGGGACTGTGGCCTGCTCTATTCTCCAGGAACTTAAGTCTTGGTACTGCTTTCCAAGACTTCAGCTTAGTTGAAGATGGTATAAGCTATGTTAAGCAGGAGATCTCTCTTGTCCACTATTGGAATTGCAATAAGCTTTGTAGTTGCAATGTCATGCAGATTGTGCTCCATGCTCTTTGGACCAACTTACTGCCTATTCCATGAGCACTGACCCTTCCTTCTTTTTCTACTGCCCACAGCATATGTCCACTTAAGCAGAGTAAAAGATAACTCAAGAAAGAAAGGGGCTTCATCACCTAACTCATCAAGCTTTAGAATGTATCTGCATGCACAAATACAAGGTGAAGCACTTTTTCTGTTTCCAAAGGAGCAAAATTCTGCCATCTGAAACAAAACCTTTGAAATCATTACTTTCCAATTATTATGGGACTTTATCTCATTGGCGCATGAAAACTGTCTTCAAATATTAGAAAGACTTGTCATAAAATATTCATATTCTGAACGGCCCTACAGAGCAGAACCAAGTAGAAGTTAAGAGAGACAGATTTCAGTTTGGTTTAAAAAAGAGCTTTTTAAACTTTCAGAGCTAGCTCAAGATGGACTATGCTCTTTTAGTAGGTGGTGATATTTTTGTCACTCTGGTGTGCTTCAGTGATTTAACAAGTACTGGGTTGAAATCCCAGTGCTCAGCACCCAAAAAATTGTTTTAGCTTGGAACAAAGAACACTTGATCAGAAGATATCAGTCATCTATCTCTAGCCACAGACTCCCATCTGAGGGCCCTGGGATGCTTTTCTGTACGTTCACTCTCTGACACAGAAGTGAAACGTCCATCTGGTCTACCATTTGATGTACCCTAACAATCTGGAACTCCAAAGTGCAGTGTGCTGGGAAAATTGGTTTTGGTCTCCAGGGGATCTCTCCCCTTTCTCTACTATAATTAACATCACAAGGATTTATGCTAAATTCATCATAGTTTCCTATAGCTAACTGCAAAATGTAGACAGACTAACTTTCTGATGAATAAGGACACTTTTGAGGAACCATGGAAGTTTCCTCTTAATGATCTTTCCTGTATTTATTCTTGCTCTTTAACTGGTGTGATGGTTCCAATTTGTAAGCTACCAAGCTATAGATTTAGTTTTTGCTAGGTTAGTTT
Organism: Pan troglodytes; assembly: GCF_028858775.2. Classification (NCBI taxonomy): domain Eukaryota; kingdom Metazoa; phylum Chordata; class Mammalia; order Primates; family Hominidae; genus Pan; species Pan troglodytes. Next base: position 101,069,406 of record NC_072405.2, on the reverse strand, counting down.
CTTTTACAAACAAATTTTAAGGGCTCTAAGTATCTTTTCTGAAGAGTAACTTTATAAAAGTTGAGAAAAACGTGAGTTTAAAACATCTTTAATGAGTCTGGAAAGGGTGCAATAAGGCTCACTACAATGATTGAGAGATTAACAATTTTTTAAAAGAAAATGAAAGATTAAGCATATTTGGCCCAGAAATAATACAGTTAAAATGAGGCTTGACAAAAATCTGGGAAATTATGAAAGTTTTATAAGGTGGACATGATATCCTTCAGGTTACTTCAGAATATTAAATTGTATGCACTTCTCTTAAAGCTTGAGAAAAATCAAAGTTTTCAGCAATACTTTGCCCTGATGACAAAAACATATTTGACTTTCTTCTCCTTTGCCACGCAAAATATCCCAAGTACCATCAACAGAAAGAAGCTGGTCTTTTGTTCTACACTCAATCAATTACTATATGCAAGAAAAACTCAGGAAAACTTTCCAAATGTCTGAACATAATGAAAAATATCTATCAATTTAATAATTTAAAAGGTGATGGAAAGCTGGGTTTCCCATGCCTTCAAATTTCTCTTACTTTTACTCAGGGTTCTTTTCACTTCTAAAGTTGCTGCTCTGAATGAAATCTTCAGGATATATAGATTAGGAATTCTGGCAAACAGTCACTATACAAGGATTCTAATACAGCAACAAACAAGTAGGATGATTCATGGAATTCTCATTAGAGTGAGATTATACTGAGCATTGAGCTTAAGCTTGTGCCTGGACAGGCTTGAAAGGTGATTACAACTGCTAGACACTTTCCTTAGCATATAAGGACATGTGGTTGATACAGGTAGTTTGGTTTTGAAATGCACTAAAAACATTCTCTATGATTAAGACCTGAAATATCTCCAACCTTGGTAATATTCATATACAAAAATCTTTGCAGAAATCTTTGCATAGTTATTTTGAGGTTAAATGTATTTGGGGTTTGTTTTTCTGGGATTTATTTGCATTCCTGAGAGAAAACCTGACTGAAAAGATCCAAGTAATTCCAGGGCATACAAAAGAAAAAAAAAAAACTGCAGTGAACTACTCTTAAGGAAATTTCTCAAATGAACATATTGATTTCTTAAAATGAAAGATTAAAGAAATAAGTGACTAAAACAAAAGAGAAAAACCAGTAGAGTTAGATTTGGGAATTATGACTGCTATCTAAATTTGTGTGAAGAGGGCAATATATTTTTGTTTTCTTAAGACTTTTTTTTAAATAATTACACTACTCTATATTTATCATTTGTTCATTTAAAAGTAACTTATAAAACATGACCTTTTAAAGTCCATAAGTTTACATGATGCTTTTTAAATGTAATTTTATGAGGAATAATGTACTTAATTTTGACATTTAAAATAATTATACTGCACTATAGACACAAGCTCTAATTATGCTTCTGAACAATATTTGCTTTTCATAATCAAGCATAATATTTTAAGAGTATTTTCATGAGATAAAAGGAAAAAAATTAAGTAGCCAGATATGTTCTTATTATTTTCCTTCTTTCTTTCCAAATATTCTCAAAGTGGATAAGTCACTCCTCAAGCGTGGCGAATATAATATTTGTAGCAAAAAGACTTGAATTTTTAGAGATGGCAGGACTGTGATTGGGTAACACTGTCTCAGAACATTCTTTCACAAGGAACAGAACCTTAAACAAGTTCAAGAAAATGCAGTGTATTAGGGAGACACCAATTTAATGGACTCCAAAGTGAAGTCACAACTCCAGACATAAGGAAAGGCAGGAGCTGGGTAGCCACAGGGGCCTCAGCAGCAAATGTTCATAGACTCTGACTCTCACAGCCTACCATAAACAGTGTGAGACAGTGAGTCTGACTGTTTTGGTCCAGGTTATGTATGACTGACTCCTTCAGGCCAGGCTGTACTCTTGATTAAATTAGAGTGGTCAGGCATATGAACAGAGGCAGGATTTGGAGGAAAACTTATCTTCTTAGAAGGTGAGTGGAAGGAGAAAATAATTGGCATATATAGTGCATTTGTTAAAATAATTAAAACTTGGATCATGCAAAGATAAAAGTTATCAGTTGCTTCGAATATAGCTCCAAAATTTCTGTGCCAACATTTGAATTAATCTCAGTAAAAGATCAAAGACTGACACTGATATCCCTTCTTAAGAAAAAAAGGAATTTCATGAATATAATTCAGAAGTCTCTACCTAATATACACTTTAGCTCCAAATTAAAGTTGAACATCATTATGATCAGAAAACACTTGTTACTAATGCATATGAGAGAAACTGTTAGTAATAATTATTCCTTTAGACTTACTGTATAAATCATTACATATACTTCTTTAACATTTAGTAGTCTTAAAGCTATGCCAAGTAATCCAAATTAATAACTATATAAATAAAATAGCAAAACAGGCTAACAAGATCTATTGAAAACTTTATTTTTCGTTAGTATGAATAAATATTAATATTAATATAAATTAAATGTAACATATTAAAAATCTTCATAACACCCAATTCTGGAACTATTATGGCTTTCAATAAATATTCCAAACCCAAATGTTGTTTAAACTTCAATACTATTTGTAACGAGGAAGAAATAATCAGCATACATAACAAAGCATTAGCATCTCAACGTCCAACACCTAAGCCGCAAGGGGAGCCTCTGCTCTTTTATTCTTTAAAGCATCATATCCCAGTAAAGTGCAACATGGCTTGCTTTCTTTCACGAATAAACATTCTTCCCCAGTAGCGATTTAAGGAGTCAACTATTACCCCTTTAAGCCTGTCCTTAAGTAGATCCACAATTACCTATAAAGACGTTGCAGCCTGGCTCAATTTCCTTAATAGTTTTCCCTGGCCTTCAGAATAAAGTTGAAGCACTTTTGCAAACACAGAATGCAAATTCCATCTTGTCTGGTCCTTTCTTTCCTCTCCAGATTCATCTTTCACTCTCAGCCTTCCAGCTGATACTTTAGTAGTAAGAAACTACTTGTTGCTGCTCTTCACCTTCTTCTTCCAGGACTTTTCTCATGCTTCTCCCTCTGATTAGAATATTCTTCTCCCCACCCCTTTCTTTACCTAAGGAATTTGTAATCTCTCATAATGACTCAGATCCTGTAAATATTCCCCGAGCCTAAAAAATTGGGCTAAAATTTCCTCCCTTTTGGGACTTATGGTCCAAAAGTGTCCTGTACATAGCTCAATTACAGCATTTATGAATTATATTGATACGATCAGCTGATTGGTCTATTTCTCCATAAAACCGTAAGCTGGTTCCATGTTGTACCACCAATACCTACTATGGACTTGATATGCTAGAGTTATTGTTGAGTATAGTTACCCATGAATACTGTTTCTGTCAACAAAATACTTAAGCTGTTTGATGAAGAATTTGAAACCCCAATGAAGTCAAGAAAGTTCTAAATTGGTTGTTTAAAAAATATTCAACTGCTTGAGTAAAGTGAATTTAATCTTTTAATTTTTCTTAATAGTTAGCTTCAAAAAAATGTCTGTTTATAGATGTAGCCCAAGAGCATTTTCTTGGCATCTTGGCTCACTGCCTGGAGCCATCTCAACACTTTGCCTAAGGAAATATAATGATTTTTCAAGCAATGGACACACTGATAGGTCTGAAGACATGGTTGAAATGGTGGTTTTTCATATAAGCGTTTTGTAACTGTGACTGTCACAAATAATCTGATTTGGTTCAATTGCCCAAAACAAGCAGCATATTTCTATTGCTCTATACCCTAAAGTCCTCATTATTTTATATTTTTAAGCATAGTGAGAATATAAATAGAAACTTCAGAAACGTTATGCTAATACAAAAGAGAGATCTATATAGGCAAAATAAGTAAAAGAATGGATCACCATATACATTGGCTCTCCAGAGATAATTATGTCCTCAGGTAACAGTGATTTGGAATTCAGCACACCTGAATTGTCCAGATAACTGCAACAATTCTTCCTTTTCACTGTGTTAATGTAAGAATGGCCTAAGAATAATTTTTAAACAAAGCAAATTGAGATTAAGCCTAAATAACAAGGCAAAATTCTACTTTTTAAATTAATAGCAGAACTATATTTATTTATAATTTATACTTTGTTTTACATTCTGCAAAGTGGGAACAATCTAAAAACACTTCAGGGGAGCTTTCTACAAAAGATCATTATTTTCTGATTCAAAGTCAATTTTTCAGAGCAATTTTAATTACTAAAGAGGTATCTCAGAATTAAGCATAGGCAAACATGGCAAAATATACCCTCTATATTGTTCCTCCCTTTCTTCTTCCTGGACATGAATGCATTCACGCTCTCTGTGCCTCACTTGTGGAATCCAGTGATAAAAAAGTTTCTTACTTAGTATTATGTGTATCAATGGTATGGAAAAGCTCGTGTAATTCTTCTCCACTGAGAACACCATCTGCAAAATATGCTTTGAATTCTTCAAAGGATAATTTTCCATCATCTGAAATGGCAAGAACAAAGAGACACAAATTATTTTAATTTTGTACATTGTTCTGTTTTTGCTTTATAAAACTTCACCCAAACGCTTGTTCATGTACACACGTGTACTCAAAAAGAAAGAACAGCTGAAGGTGTTAAAAAGAAAAATAATTTAATATATCTTTATATGATATAGAACACAGATGTGTACACTCTAATAAAATATAAGTCTACAAGGTTCTAGGTATTTTTTGGTTCATTTATTCACATGACAAACATTTAACATTTAATGAACCATTTAACAGGCCATACAAGAAAGATGTCCACATAACCAAATAAAGAGCTCAACACAGAGTCAATTATTTAGATGTTTTACCTTCATGGTACCAAACACATATAGGACCTAGCAGATTGCAGGATAAATATGGTGTGTTTAATAAATGTATATCAGAGTTGTTATTATAGTCTAACAAACTATGTCCATTCCTATGCCCTTTAAATCAGTGAGTACCTTTAAAGCCAAAGACATTTTACTTACTGTAGGGCACAAAGGTGAAACCCAATCAGAGAGATAACATATAATAAAAGAGATCATAAAAGAGATAATATATACAGACATTATAAGTATTTTATACAGTAGAATACGGTTAATGCAATAAGAGACAGAGGTATTTTAACTGTATGGGAGTTTGGGTAACAAAAGATTCTTTCCATTTGAGGGCCTGAGGGGTTTTAGTAGCATTCACCCCTGACTTTGGACAACAGGTAAAATCTAGATCAGCAGAGATGGAAGAAACACATTAATAACAGGCAAAAGATTTGTACAAAATGCAGCAGCAGCAAACCTAGAGAAACGAATGGACGAGAAAAGAGAGGGAAGCATCTTTCTCTCTGTGCAGGGAGCTAGTTTTTCAGTTATCTCAGATAAGCTGCCAAATAACTGTAAAACATAGTAAGATCCCTTCCATCTACAATGAGAAAACTGAGGTTTAAGGAGGATGGAATTTGTCCAGGGTCACGAAACTCCTATAATGTACTTCTACCAACAACTCTATACTGAACAAAGTGGAATTTGTCTTTGAGTAGAAGAATGTTTGATTTAATAGAATGAGCTCCTCTAGATTCATCTAGAACATTTTGTTTCCCCAAAATATGGCCCACACATTGCCTGGAGCACTGCTGAAATGCAGATTCCTAGGCCCCACAAGCAAATTAGAATCTCACAGAGGGCATGGAGGGGTGGGTAGACAAGAAATTTGAATTTTTATTATAAAGGATAAAATAAGCCTAATCATAGAATTACTTATTTTTTTCAGATAAGGACTTACAGACTACAACATTTTTAAAAAAAATCCTTATTTGCAAAAAATATAAGTATAAATAGTCCTGGAAGGTTTTAAATTGTATTTCATTTTGCTTTTTAACACAAAAGGCACAATAATCTAATTTTCCAGTTAATTTTTGCTAACATTTAACTGGGCAGACACAGCCTTAGAGGTAGAATAAATCCAGATCTGAATCAAGCACAGATCTAGGGACCCGATCTTCTGGGTCCTCCTGGGCCAAGCCAGCTTAGCGATTCAGGTGACATAACAACCCATTGCAAAATGAAGTTCAATCCCCAGGCTCATCAATTTCCTAATTTTGTGTTTCTGTTTTTGAATGAGGTAGTTTTATGCCTCATATGACTATTTTAAACTTAGCCCCATGTAACCTGATGGATATGCTAGACAAGGCAAAGTGTGGTATTTCTACTGTGTATCTCCTTGCTTTGACGAAAAATATATTGCCAGGTTGAAAAACTGGACACAAATCAGACGAGGTTAAAGAGCGAAAAAGAAAGACCTTTTCTTGTACTATTTAAAAAAAAAATAAAGAAAAAAGAAAAAACAGAAATCGACCTGCTATTTCCATCTCCAACACTATGATATGTAGTGAATGTAATACGTATACATTGATGATGGAATATGTTTTCCTTGGTGAATGGTTAATATTTCTCAGGTGAGTGGAAACAGGCTATTACTGCACTCGGGTTGCCTGTGCACCCTGTGGATAGGGTGAGCCCCTGTAATACTGCTTTATAATTATGATAAGTAAGTGATTTCAAATAATAATGTTCATTCTATCAAATAAAAGCATCGATTAATAAGGGCTCTGATGATTCTCTGGGGCTAAAAGCCTTTTATTTAGGAAAAAACCCTCTTATTAGAAAAAATATATAAAAAGAAAAAGGAAGCATTAGCTTATAGTCTTGGCTTGAAGGGTGGAAAGTATGCTTTGAAAACCTGTTGTGACCACATGCAGTATTCCTGAAAGACTTCACTTTAGGTGGCCACACTTTTAAATAAGCAATTGCAAAGAGTTACTTTTGAAGAGTTGTAGACTAGAGCCTTAATGTTAAACAAAAGTATTACATTTTTTAAAGGAAAGGGAAAAATATTCCCTTGTAGTATGATTCTGTATTTATAAAGCAATTATAAATTTGTATTAGAAACATTTTATTCAAACTTCAATTTCCTGTTGATATTTTCTTTTGAAATGGAACAACAGAGTTAACCTTTGATTTATACTGGTTTGGCTCACAGAATAGCCAAATCTTGTGAGGTCTGATTTCCTATGGTAATAAATTTGAACTTTTACCACCAAAGGGTACAGGTTTTTCAGCTTTTTCAATTGGAATTACATGCTTTGTCCAAGTTTATCCTGAAAATAGTTGGCCCTCCTCTGCTTTACTTAAAAATTATCCTGGCCTTATGTTCCAAATTCCAATAATTTTTTGAGATGGAGGCAGCAGAGTGCAGTTGCTTAGACCACAGTCTTGGATAAAAAAATCTTGAGTTTTTAACACGTTTTGCCATTTGCTAGTAGGGCACTTTATCCACTCTTTCATCAAATGTTTATCAAGGTCCTAGTATGTGCCAAAAAACTGTGTTTTGTATTAAGAACATAGGTAGACAAGCTTTTATGGATCTTATAATTATGACATAGTAAATGGTACGATATAATAAGGGGGATTCTACGAGACACAGGGCGATGTGAGAGCATTTTGAAAAAAGAAAAAAAAAAGTCTAGCTATAAAGGGATAGGGAAGGTTTCCCAGAAGAAGTGGCACTTGTGATGAGACACAGATGAAAAATAGGGGTTAGTGAAGGAAGATCTTTAAAGAGAAAGAGTACTCCAGGCAGAGGGAATGCAAATGACAAGGCTAGGAGGCAAGAAAAGACTTGGGTTGGAAACTGAAAAGAAAAATCACTATACTCAGCCAAAGGGTATATATTTGGAGGATAGAAGGAGGAGTCAGAGTTAGATATGAAGAGGAAATATGAGAAACCATCAAAATTGTGATAAAGAGATTTTAATTTACCCCAAGAGTGCTCAGGAGCCACAGTCATATTTTGGAAACCTTACTGTGGATAAGACTTGCTTTCCAAACTGAGCAACGGATGGTATCACCATTCATTGCTAGAAAGAACACTGAGCAAAAGCATGGAGTGAGCCAAGAGTGTTCTTCTGGATATGCTGAGATTGGGGGTACCTGTGGAGTAAGTAGAGGCATCTAGTGCACAGTAGTAGAATCACAGGGGTCTAGAAAAGTCAATGGGCGATGGGGGCTTGAGGTGTATGCTTGGGAGTTACCAATACCAAGTAATTGACTTAGAAGTGAGTGAGTTCTCCCAGGGAGAATGCCTACAACAAGGAAGAAAAGGGTCTAGAAAGAATGCTGGAAGTACCAACTAATTCCTTTAAGTTTCAGATTTCGTAAATGCCTGGCTATTGAGAGGATTAAGAGAAAGGCTATATAGAAAACACTTAACACAGCACCTAGCACATAGTAAGAGTTCAACAATGGTAGATATGGATTTACTAGTTCACTCTTGCTAAGTGAAGATCATTTATGTGTTTTTAATTTCCATTTTCTACTCTTCCTTGAAAAATATTTATTGAGTACACATAGAAAATGGGTATTTAAGGTATGTTTAATGACAGACTTTTGTTTTAGGTAATCAGGTTTGTAAATCTTAAAACTAGTGCTTCTTTAAAAAAAAAAAGACTATTTAAACAGTAATTTAATGTCTCCTTCAAGCTGCATCCACAAACATGACAACAACTAGAGCTCTGATCTGAGTATTGCCCCTCCCCCACAGCAATTTTAATCCTGTTTTTGTGAGCATTTAAAATGATTATGCTCTCAAAACACTGGTTTTTCACTTATGTATTACTTTAGCATTTTTGAACACTTTAAATATTGTAGTTTATCAAAATGAAAACATCATGTTCAATAATAATAATGGAATCCTTAGAACCAAATGAACTCATAGAAATTATTACTGAATTTAATTACTCCTATTCTGACCTTTTCATGTCATATATTTGTTTTAAAACAACTTACTAACAATATATAAATGAAAATAAAATACCTCTTCTGATTTTAGCTCCAACATTAAGCCTTAGATGTCATCATTTCTGTCCTTAAAACAACAAAAAGCTGAAAAACCTGAAATTCAATGACTTTTCTTTGACTCATTGGACAACTGAAGTCAGGGTAAACTGCTACCCCAAATCTGGAAAGACAGGTAAAAGCAGAGAATCACAGCTAAGACCTGCTTATTTGGAACAGAAGCTACTGTAGCCATAAACTGAGAGGGACCCTTTAATGGTAGTTTTGATGAATTGCTGGAGGCTGATTGTGGATGAGCATGAGAGGGAGAAACTGCTGGGGGTGCAGCCTTTGGGGAACCTCCATACTTTGGTGGGTTTTACCTCCAGAAACTTCACCAGTTTCTCACAGTGAGGAGGTAAGAAAGATTCCTTTGTGGCTCTGGCAGGGGAAGGGGAAGAGTTATCAAGAAATATACCCCAAATGTTCTCCCTAAAAAAAGATCTACTCTCCAGGTCAAAGACTTTACCAGAGCCCTGTCCCACCTGAGAGGACGGGCATTTTTCTCACCGTAGTTTATACTAACCTTTCTTCCTCAACTAAGAGCATGGACAGCTAAGAAACACCTGCAAAGGTGTCAGCCCAGGCACACACGCCCACAAAAAGACTCAGATTTAATCATAAGTTTAGAGATCAAGTCTGCTTCCCCACTCCTTACCACCACAGAAGGACTCCTGTATGATATTGGTGAATGGCAGCTGAAAGAGCTGCCAGACTTAGTCCTTTTGAGGGGGAATACTTAGGGAAACTCAGAGTCAACAGAAAAAACAAAAAGACACAAAAGGAATTTGAAGCTTCTGGCCCTACCACTAGAGCAAACATTAAACACAGCCCATCCTAGTGAGATTGACATAAATCCTCATACTAGAGGCCTATTTATCTCAGTTCCCATTACCTGATACATCATGCCAGGCTTTCACACACACAAAAATTCACAAATCATGCTAAAATGCAAGGAAAAGCACAGTCTGAAGAGACAAAACATGCATTAGAACCAGATTCAGATATGACACAAATCATACAATTATGAAACAAGAAATTTAAAATAACTATGATTAATATGGCTCTACTGGAAAAAAGTAAACAATATGGAAGGAGAGATGGGTAATGTAAACAGACGGATAAAAATTCTAACAAAGAATGAAAAAATACTAGAAATAAATAAAAACTGTTACAGAAATGAAGAATACCTCTGTTGGGCTTATCAGTGGACTTGACACAGCTGAAGAAAGAATGAAAGAACTTGAGGATAGGTCAATAGAAATGTCGGTATTTCTCCTCCCCTGTGACAATTTTAATCTAGTTTTTGTGGGCATTTAAAATTATTATGCTTTTAAAACACTGACTTTCTGAAACAACAATGCATAGCAAAAAGAGAATTTAAAAAAATCCAAGAACTCTGGGAAATTTCAAAAAGTGTTACATGTAATTGGAATACCAGAAGAAGAAAGAGAGTACAGGGCAAAAGAAATATTTCAAATAATAATGGCCAAGACAAAATTCATGACAGAAACCAAACCACTGATCCAGGAAGCTCAGAGAGTACCAAAGAGGATCAATCTCCCCTCACCCAAAACCAAACTCATACCTCAATATATCAGATTCAAACTGCAACATACCAAAGACAAAGAGGAAATGTAGACAGAACGAGAAGAAAACAACAAGCATCTCTGCTATAGAGGGCTAAGGAGAAGAATTGCAGTTACAGTGGACTTCTTGTCAGAAACAATGCAAGCAGTAAGAATATGCAGTGAAATATTTAAAGTATTGAAAGAAAACATCACAATCTAGATAATCTCTTCAAAGGTAATGGTGAAATAAAGTCCTTCTCAAACAAATAAAACTGAACAAATTAATTGTGAGCAGAATTGCTCCGCAAGAAATGTTAAAAGAAGAAAGATCCAAAATCAATATCTGAGCTTCAACTTTAGGACACTAAAGAGAGAAAAATAATTTAATTCAAAATAAGCAGAAGAAAATAAATAATAAAAATTAGGGCAGAAATCAATGAATTTCAAAATAGGAAAACTATGGAGAAAATAAACAGAACTAAAATATGATTGAAAAGATTGATAGACTTGATAAACCTCTAATCAGCCTAAGCAAGAAAAATGAGAGAAAACATACATTATCAATATCAAAAATGAAGGAAGAGTTAATTATTGTTGTTCCCACAAACATTGAAAGGATAATAAAGTAGTACTATGAACAACTCTATGTCCATAATTTCATAATTTACCTGAAATGGATCAATTCATTGAAAGACACAAAACTGCCAAGGAGAAATAGTTAATCTCCGTAGGTTGATATATATTAAATAATCAGTTATTAATAACCTTACAAAAAATAAAGCACAGACCAAATCGTTTCGCTGGTAAATTCTACCAAGCATGTAAGCAACAAATGATAGCGATTCTCCATAATCTTTTTCAGAAAACTGAAGCATAAATAACACTCCCTAATTCATTCTATGAAGCTAGCATTAGCCTAATACCAAAACCAAATAAAAACGTTACAAAAAGGAAAACAACAGAGCAATATAGCTAATGAACATAAATACAAAAATTCTCAACAAAATATTAGCAAATCAAATCCAACAATGCTTAAAAATTACACACCAAGATCAAGTGGAATTTAATTCAGGTATGGAAGGCTGAATTGATATTTAAGAATCAATCAATGTAATCCACAAAATCAACAGGCTAAATAGGAAAAAATCATATTATATCAACTGATGAAGAAAATGCATTTGAAAAATCATACACCCATTAATAACTCTCCGCAAACTGGGAATAGAAAAAAACTTCTCCAACTTGATAAAAAAAAAAAAACTACAAAAAAATCTATAGCTGACATCATACTTAATGGTGGGAAAGCAGATGTTTTTTTCCTTAAGATTGAGAAGAAATCCTAGGAAGTATCCTTTTTCACCAATCTTATTGAATAATATATAGGAAGTCCTACCTGCTGCTAAGACAAGAAGCAGAAATAAAGGATATATATTATATAGATTGGGAAGGTAGAAACAAAATTTTATTTCTTCATGATGACATAATTATCAATGTAGAAAATCTCCCAAATTAGCAAAACACAAAACAAAAACCCTAGAGTTAAAAAGCAAATATACCAAAGTCATACGATACAAGGTTAATATACAAAAGTCAATTGCTTTACTTATTTCAGCAATAAGCAATTGGAATTAGAAATTTAAAACAATACCATTTATAATCGAAGCTGAAAAATAGTTTGGTGTAGATCCAACAAAATTGTAAAGGTTCTAAATGCAGAAAACTACAAAACTCTGATGAAAGAAATTAAATAGGATCTAAGTAAGTAAATAAGGAGATATTCTACGTCCATGGGTTGGAAACTCAATATCATTAAGATGTCAATCCTTCCCAACTTAATCTATTGATTCAATGTTACCTCAACCAAAATCCCAGGAAAGTACTCTGTGGTGTTTAAAAATTGATTCCAAAAAAGACCTAGAATAGGAAACACAATACTGAAGAGGAAGAATAAAGTTTGAGGACAGACACTTCCCAATTGCAAGATTTACTGTAAAGCTACAGTAATTTAACCAGTGTTGTATTGTAAAACAATACATGCATAAATAAACTGATCAGAATTTAGAGTCCAGAAGTATACCCACACTAGTATAGTCAACTGATTGTTGACAAAGGAGAAAAGGCACTTCAATGAAGAAAGGATAGATCATCTTTTCAACAAATAGTGCATAAATCACTGGATATCCATGTATGAAAATTTAATCTAGACACAGACCTAACACCTTTGAGATAGCGAAAATTAACTTCAAATGGATATTAGACCTACATTTAAAATTAAAAATTAGGAGAAAATCTAAGTGACCGTGATTTGAATGATGAGCTTTTGGATATAACATCATAAAAGAAAAATTAATAAATTGGACTTCATTGAAATGAAAAACTTTTTCTCTGTGAGGAGGGGAAACTGTTAAGAGAATGAAAGACAAGCCACAGTCTGGGAGAAAATATTTGCGAAACCCATATCTGAATAAGGACTCATATCCATAATATACAAAGAACTCTTAAAACTCAACAGTAAGAAAACAAAAGCCAACTAAAAATCAGCAAAAGATCTAAACAGACACTTTACCAAAGAAGACATGCAGATGACAAACAAGCATTTGAGATGTTCCGTATGGTCATTAGGGAATTGAAAATTTAAACAGTAATGAGATACAAAACCTGAAAAAAACTGATAATACAAATTTTTGGCTAGAAAGTGGAGCAATGGAAACATTCATTACTGGTAGAAAAGCAAAATAATTTAGCCACTTTGGAAGACATTTTGGTACATTCTTATCTAGCAATCACATTCCTAGGTCTTTATCCAACATTTGAAAATTTTTTCCACTTAAAAACCTCCCTGTGAATGTATATCACAGCTTTGTTCATAATCACAAAAAATGGGAAACAAATTATTTTATTCATGTCTCTACTGAAGTAGCTCAACTGAAGTAGACGCATGGATAAAATAATTTGATACATCCACACAATGAAATATTATACAATGATAAAAAGTTGTGCTATGAAGTCATGGAAAAACTTGAATGAATCTTAAATCCATATTGCTAACTGAAAGAAGCTAGTCTGAAAATGTTACATAATATATGATTCCAATTTTATGATCTTTTGGAAAGGGCAAATTTATAAAGATAGCAAAAAGATCAGTGGTTGTCAGGAGTTTGGGGAGGTTGGAGGGAGGGGTGAATAGGACAAGAACAGAGGACTTTTGAAGGTAGGTAAACTATTTTGTATGACATGCTATGATAGATATATAACATGCATTTGCCAAAACCTATAGAAGTTTACTGTGCAAAGAATGAACTTTAATGCATGCAAAATCTTAAAAAATAATTTAAGAGTTCAGGGAATCTCAGGATAGAATGCAGAATGTGACAAAACAATTTAACTGTATTAGGAATGTACAAAACAATCTCACTGGAGGGATTGAGGGAGAGTGGTGCTAACTTAAGTAACTGTAAAATAGTGAAGTCTATAAGCTAAAGGCAAAAGAAACTGTATATAAGACTGTGCTGTAGTCGATGAAGTTTTTTTCCATAGGCTATGAGTTAAACATTCTGATACTGGTACAAATGTAGACTGGGATTAAACAATTATGTAAATAGGTGGCTGAGGCTAGGAGCCAGTTTTCTCACTATTGAGTAAGAGGATATGGACAAGCAAAGACAGGAGTCTAGAACGATCCATGTGGTAATGGATTAGAGTCTGAGACATTAATATAAACTCATGTTTAGCTCAGTATAGATACCCATGGGTACATAGAGAAATATTTATAGATATGTGCATATACATGGGTTAGTATACACATATGTATTTCCTTACTTCTTAGCTGAAAGGGCTTAGAAGCAATGATGACACATCAGTAACAATGAGCACAATTATCCAGACCTTGGTTTCTAATAACATTCTCTGATAAAAAAGACCTGAGTTCCTCAGAGAAATAATTTTTTCTAGGACTGGAGTAGAGATTATAAAAGATGAGCCTGAAGCATCTGTTAATACCAGAATGTAAAAACTCCCCACCCATAATTATGAGGGTATGTCAAAGGAACACAGTAGTCAACTAAAGGAGCTCCCAATGGCCAAAGAGGGAAAATTTGAAGAACAAAACAAATTGAGTAATATTGGATTATAATCCAAAGTATACAATAAATATCCATGTGTCCATAATGTTGTAAATAAATGTTAAATAAATAAATAAGAAAATAGACAAATCTCCCATGCAGAAGGGTTCTAAATAATTCATGGAGATACTCAACCATCAAAGAGGTAGAGCATAACTCCCCTCTCCTTGGGTGTGGGTTGGGCATAGTGACTTTCCTACAGAGTAAAGTATGAAAAGAGGTGAAAGAGTAAACTTTCCAGTGGAGAAAGCTGACAAATGCTACCTCAGCCAGGTGATCAATATCAACATCAGCATCCTAAATCATATTGATCATATGTATCCTTGATATGATATAATGGCATTTTACCTCTGTGGTCTTTCTCTCCGAAACACATAATTCCAGTCTAATTAAGAGAAAAACACCAGACAAATCCCAAATGAAGTGCATGCTACAAAATAGCAGACCTAGTACTCCTTGAAACTTGTCAAGATTATCAAATCAAAGAAAGTCTGAGAAACTGTTTCAACCAAGAGGAGCTTAAGGAGACATAATGACTGAATGCAGTCTCAGTATCTTTGATGTGATCTTGGAACAGAAAAAGAATATTAGGCAAAAACTAAGAAAAATCTGAACAAAGTGTGGACTTTAGTTGACAAATAATTTATCAACATAGATTTATCAGTTACAACAAATGGACCACACTAATTAATTATAATGTGTTTAATAACAAGGGAAACTTGGTTTTGGGTTATATGGGAACTCTGTACACTAGCTTCACAATTTTTCTGTAAATCTAAACCTTTTAAAACAAAAACTTTTTTGAAAAATTAGTTTGGGAGGCCAAGGCAGAAGGATCACTTGAGGCCAGGAGTTTGAGACCAGCCTGGGCAACATAGTGAGACCCTGTCTCTACAAAAAAAATTTAAAAATTAGCTGGGTGTGGTGGTGTGCACCTGTAGTACTAGCTACTCAATAGGCTGACAAGGAGGATTGCTTGAACTCAAGAATTCAAGTTTATAGTGAGCTATGATTACGCCACTTGCACTCCAGTCTGGGTGACAGAGTGAGATCTTGTCTCTAAAATAATAATGATAATAATAAAATATGAAAATTATGTAGCATTAAAATATTTTAACATATTAAAATATATTAAAAGCTGACTCTACATTATCAACATGGCAAAATTAGTTATACTTATTCATATTAGATATTGAAATATAACATATATTTAACTCAGTAATAGACTCAACAGATTCAGTTTCTTAACTCTAGACATTCTACCCTGGCTCCATGTATTTTACAGATTATTTGGAGAAATGAAATTCGTTTCATGTGTCACTGCTTATACAAGTGTGTGTGTGTGTGTGTATATATATATATATACACACATATATATTTATTTATTTAATTTATTTATTATTTTGAGACGGAGTCTCGCTCTGTCGCCCAGGTTGGAGTGCAGTGGCACAATCTCAGCTCACTGAAAGCTCCGCCTCCCGGGTTCCCGCCATTCTCCTGCCTCAGCCTCCCGAGTAGCTGGAACTACAGGCACCCGCCACCGCGCCTGGCTAATTTTTTGTATTTTTAGTAGAGACGGGGTTTCACCGTGTTAGCCAGGATGGTCTCAAACTCCTGACCTCGTGATCCGCCTGCCTTGCCTCCCAAAGTGCTGGGATTACAGGCGTGAGCCACCGCGCCCTGCCACAAGTAAGTATATTTTGACCTGTTATTTTGCTAGGTACTTTTAGTCTAAATTTTATTGACTATAGTCACAATAATTTCTTGAAGTAGTTTCATCTTCTTATTTGTCTTTTCAGGAGGGGAAGGAAACTGAAATATGACAAGGTTAAATGATTCAGATGAGGGGCCGGAAAGCACGCCTCCCGAGACCCATTCCTGGAAGCGGGTCTTTAAAGCTGCTCTCAGTTTAAAATCAACCAAATGCTCAGATATCAGGTAGAAAAATGAATAATTCAGTCAAATGCTTGGCTCTTTACTGACTTGACATCATATATTTAGGTACTTTTTGGGGAAGCCTCATTTGTTACATCAAAATATTTTTGTCACTTGGAAATGTGCTGGGAAAATGAAAAAAACTGTCTTCATTCTGAGGGAATGAATGTGTATTAGTTTTCGTGGCTAGAAAGAATGTGCTCCTAATTTAGTGAAAAAAAATCCGTTTAATGTCATTTCCATGGAGAATTAACAATAACATTTTATGTGAGCCTAGGAGAAAAGTAAGAAAAAAACACTTCTATTTACTCAGGCTTTCGTAGAATGACAGATGAAACGTGTCGGAGGAATATTTAGTTTGTAGCGGATGTAGATTCAAAATTAGCAACGTGAAGAATACTCCATTTGTAGACAAATTTCACTGGTAAATGAAAATTAAATATTTTAACACAGGCATTAGAGGTAGAAAGAGGAGTACAATACATAATCGAATCGCTTGCATTTCCCCTCCTCTATACCTGCATTCTCACTGGATAATCACTGCTTTTTCAGCTAGTTTACCCTCCAAAAGAGGAACATCTGTTAATTTTGCCTGGTCAACATCTATTCTCTCTTCTTTTGGTAGAAACACTGATTTTTGCTTGAGAGATCATCTGCTGTCTCTCCAGCTCTATTTGAGGTGCAGCTTTATGCACCCATCATCTCTGGGGGGGTGTATATAATCTAAGCCTAGAAAACCACTTCATCCAAACCCTCAGTTATTGCTTCAAGGATGGGCATGTGACTAGTTGATAAATCAGAGAAAATCTTGAGATTTTTGCTAAAATTAATGTAAAGGAGAAATTCTCTCTTTATTCTGACCTGTTGAACTGGTGGGATGGGTTCTAGGTACTATCTCACCACCCTGATAAGAAAGCCTACCTGAAAGGAAGACCAACCAGACACAAACCAAAATTGAGATGTAGAGACAAGAAAGGAGATAGATAAAGAGAGTAATTTCTGAACACCTAGATAAAGCTGTACTCAAAGCTTTACCATTTGGGGGGTTTTTCAATTATAGGAGCCAACAATTTCCCAATTTTACTTTAATCTGAATTAGGTTTCTGTCACTTAAACTGAATTGGTCCTAATTGATAATCATCTTTCTTTTTTGCTAGCTATCTGAATTTTTATTCATCCTTGGAGATTTATTTGAGGACAATGAGTCCATAAGCCTTCCTAGGCCATCCTATCCCAGAGACCTCTTCCTCCTCAGAACTCTAATGCATTAGGGTGTTTTCTCACTCATTTGGCTTAGTGATGCCTCTTGCATTGTGAACACATTGAAAATTATTGATGCTTCATTTGCTGTAGCTCTTCGCTGTAGCAGAGTTGTGCTGTTGACGTTGATGTTGAAAATTAATCAATTTTCGCCAGGTGCAGTGGCTCACGCCTGTAATCCCAGTACTTTGGGAGGCCGAGGCAGGTGGATCATGAGGTCAGGAGATCGAGACCATCCTGGCTAACAGAGTGAAACCCTGTCTCTGCTGAAAAAAACCCCCAAAAATTAGCCGGGTATGGTGGCAAGCGCCTGTAGTCCCAGCTACTCGGGAGGCGGAGGCAGGAGAATCTCTTGAACCTGGGAGGTGGAGGTTGCGGTGAGCCGAGATTGCACCACTGCACTCCAGCCTGGGAGACAGAGCAAGACTCTGTCTCCAAAAAAAAAAAAGAAAAGAAAAGAAAAGAAAAATATTCAATTTTCTCCATGTGCATGACTCATCTATCAAGAAGATGCTGAGCTCCCAGAGGACAATGTTGTCCCCAAACACCATGCCCCTTACCCCACCTCAAATCTCTAAGAGTTTAGAGTTTATTGACTAAGTTTTCTCAAATCCATGTGCAAAAATCAAAGGTGAGTTCCCTTTATTACATAAGTATATAATTTTTCCTAGTAACGTAAAATTTTGTAAGGGCTCAGTTTTTTTATAGTCTGCCTTCCTTAGTTCGCAAGTGAAGAAATCATATCTTTAGGACCTATAAGAAATTAGTGAAGGCAAAGGGGAACTGACATGTTTTGATTACTCACAATATTCTAAACAACATCCTTGGGACTTTAACTATATTTACTTGGCTTTTTCTTCCCAGTAGTCCTGCAAATTCTTATTATTCCTATTTTCAAAAAATGAGGAAATGAACTCAGAGAGGTTAATGAATTAGTCTAAGATCACATCCAAGTAAATGTATACTAAAGTAAATGTATTCTTTTGTCTTTGTATTCCCGCCATCTAGCACAGTCTCCGGCATTTAAAGAGCACTCACAAAATATTAAGCAAATAAAGGAATGAGTGAATGAACAAATGGCAGATTAAAGTTCCAACTCTCCATCATACCATGCCACCTTAAAACAGGAACATAGCCAAAATAATTTCAAATATTTTTGTCTTTTTTTTAAATTACACTGAATCATTTAGGATTCTCCATGTGGAAATGTTGGTATTTCTAGATTTCAACAGCACAATTCTGCTACAGAGATGAGCCACAGCAAATGAAGCATCCTGGTTAAGTGCTAAGACTTTTAGTTTAGAAGAAAATCTGGATACAAATCCTATTTACTCACTCCATGCCCTTGGACGAGTTCCCTATGTCTCAGATTACTCATAAATAAAATTGGGACAATGACAGTATCTTCCTTGCAATATTGTTATACAGATTAAATAAAATTATGCCTCGCACAGCATAATAATCTTTTAATAAGATTGTTCACTGTTATTACTGTAATATTTTCTTGTAAAGTCTAAACCAATATTCTCATGGCCATAAAGAGTTGATAATATAGAGGCTATTACATTTTTCAGTATTTTTTAACAACTTAGGTGTGATTTTGAATATTAAGAAAAACACAGAAATATCACTTATTACTAGATCAACAGATATTCACAGGAGAACTCTCATAACTAAAAGTAACCAATATTACAACAAAATCAAGTTTTTCACATGTAAGGCACTTTCATAACCATAAAGAAGTTAATAGCCTCATTATCCATCTAGTTACTGAAGTCAGAAACTGGAAATCTGAAACATACACAACCTTGCACATGTCCACGTCAGTAAATGCCTTCATCTCTCTTAACACTTCCAATTAATTACCAAATCTGCTAATTATATATCCAAAAGTATCAAATGCATTTTCTTATCTCTATCATCTTTGCCACTGATTTTCTGGTCTTCAATAGCTCTAATATGGAAATTTTTGCTGTATGCTAAGTGCCAGATTAAGGAGGCTTTAATTAGGGTTGAAGATTTGGAAATAGCAAGAAGTGACTAGGTTTTGAAGATGTTTTGACAGTGGAGCCAACAGGGCCTGCTAATAGATTGGATGTGGAATTACTAGAGAAAGAGAAGAGTTGTGGAAGCCTCTGAAACTTTTGGTTGGAGCAAGGGTTGCTTGGTGGTTCCTGTCCTGAGATGGAGACACATCTAGAGGGGCAAGTCAGGTGGCTGGGCGCAAAGCACCAACTCCAAGACACACGAGAATTTCAACTAGGATTATTGGTTTGCAAACAATAAGAAAAGCTGAATGACCAGGGCAAAGGCAGAACAAACACTAGTGCAGCTCTGGAGTCTTAGTAAGGTGGTCATGGACAGACCTCTGGGCACTGCCATGTGAAAAATTCAGCACCAGGACATTGTGATTGACAGTCCCGCCAAATAAGAATAAGAATTAGGATGAAAAGGCCGGGCGCGGTGGCTCACGCCTGTAATCCCAGCACTTTGGGAGGCTGAGGTGGGCAGATCATGAGGTCAGGAGTTTGAGACCAGCCTGACCAGCATGGTGAAACCCCATCTCTACTAAAAATACAAAAAATTAGCCGGGCATGGTGGCACACACCTGTAGTCCCAGCTACTTGCGAGACTGAGGCAGGAGAACTGCTTGAACCCGGCAGGTGGAGGTTGCAGTGAGCCGAGGTTGCGCCACTGCACTCCAGCCTGGGCGACAAAGTGAGATTCTATCTCAAAAAAAAAAAAAAGAAAGAAAAGAAAAAAAGGATTAGGATGAAAAAATGGAAATAGGTAACACATTAAGAACTTCCTAAGGGCCAGGCACCTTTCCAAGAGTTTCTGTGTATGATCTATTTAATTTTCCAACAAGTCTGTGAGAGAGGCATTGCCTTTATTTCCACTTCACATGTGGGGAAATTAAGTTACCCAAATTGCACCGTAAGTGGAATGGGGATTTGAGCCCAGGTAATCTGACTGCAAAATCATACATAAGCTTAACCCTTATGCTACATATCTCTGGGATCTAGATGGAGCAGAGTAGACGATTAAATTGCAGGAACAGAAAGGAAAGGAAGGCTGGGATGACAACCACAGATGCCCATTACAGAAAGCACTTAAGGTAGCAGCCACGTTTTGGGATAAGTCTATGCTGTGTGCCCTCCAGTATCTGGTATTGGAGCAGGACCTGATTTTGAGCCTTTGACAGCCCTTGGGAGCCATTTTGAGGGCTCAGGAAAGTGAATCTGAAATTTCTGTTTGTTTCTGTGGCAGCTGATAAACCCAGCTATGTAAAGATAAGAATTTTCCGTTTTCTGCTTTTAACAGAAAAGTAACACATTTATGGGTGTGAAAGTGCTTTGCATTTTAGAAAAAAAAGTCATACTATGAAAATAGAAAATTTATTTTTCTTTATTTTGTTAAAAAAATCATTACAGTCAGAACTTGCACTCATGGGTTTCTCCCACATATTTTGCAGTGGTGGAGGAGACATTTCTTGCAATAAGGTCATTGCTAGGGCACTTTTTTTAAATGAATCACTTCTAATAGACTTTGCTTTGACTTTCGAGCTGGTAGATGTGTAGTTGAGGTGTCTGCATGTACCTGAGAGTTAACATATGAGTACAGAGCTATGTGAGAACCCTACTAATCTATAAGTTATCTGATTCTCAGTTTCATTATTTTCCCAAAAATGTTTGCAAAAAGTATGAGGAATTATGAAATACAGAGCCTTATGTCAATGTCCCTCATTTCTAGGGCCCGGCCCTTAATCTTTACATTTTACTTGGAGCTAGGAGCCCCGATTAGAAGATAAGAGGGTCTGGAGAGCACAGTGCGGGGTGGTGATGCTTGACTGAATAGCTCACATCAAAGGGCAGCTTTATTCCCAAGTGCGAAAGACAGAATCACAGAGCTCTGCGGGACTCTGAAGTGTTGCTAGGTGATGACCCAGCCTTTATTGGAAATACTCATACGTACCGAACCTTTGTTCCAGCTTCTACTCAAGGTCATATTTTTACATGTTAATAGAATAAACCAAACTTTAGGTGACCAGTTTGGAAAGACTATTACCAATTCTTACATAATCAATTCCAAATGAATTGATCATAATCCAATGAAGTATTTAAAGTATCTCTAAATACATAAATACTACATCAACTATTCTTAGGCTGGGATTTTCATTGCCAACATTATTTTCTGGAGGTGTATTAGTCATTCATTCATAATTCAGACTACCAAGGAAACATCAAATGCATTAAATCAATTAAACTACCACATATTGGAGCATCAGAACATCATATTCAAGATGTATACAAATTCAGGCTCTAACTATAATTATATTTGTATATTTGTAGTCTGAAATACATACATAGGTGACATAGGTGCATATACAACAAAGTGAAAAAAAATCACCAAATATGAAGTGAAATAGACCTGGGTTCACTAATCTGGTGCTACTGTTAACATACAATGTAACCTGGAGAAAGTTATCTGACATCTCTGAGCTTCATTTGCTTCACTTAAAAAATAGGGAAAATAATAAAAATAGCTAAAAATATTGAGCAATTATCACTAGGTGAGATCAGGATAAGTGTTTCAGAGGCATAATCTCATTTAATTCTCAAAACAACTTTATGAGAAGTAATATTATTATCCTTCCTTTGCAGATGCGGAAACTGAGGCACAGGGAATTTGAACAACTTGCTCAAGGTCATAAAGCTAGAAGGAGGCGCAGCCAAGCATGGGCTTGTGTGACCTCAAAGCCTATGTTCTCGCCACTGCTCTAAACTGTTTATTCTGTTGGCTTGTCATAATGATTGAAGACAATGTATATAAATCACAGAGGGTAGGACTCAGCTTGTAATATGTCCTCCATACATTTTATCGAACATTATTAATTAATAAGCAACAGATAAATAACAACAGTGCTTTGTTTGATTAAATTATATATATGATTATATTTCTTCAGTGAAATTGTTGGTTATGCATTTCTTACAAATAATTCACAAATATTAATGAATGTCTGTGTTGCAGCAGGCATTTTGCTCACCACGGTGGACCTGGGGGTATGTGAAATAGGCACCATCTCTGCTCTCACAAATTTAATACGTGCAGGCTGCTGGATTGGACTAAAGTCCTGAGGAGAACTATAACAATCTCTTAGAGGGAACAGTGATTAAACAGGGATCAATTGTGCCACCCATATAGCCTTCCTACTTACTGATCAAGAATGATAGCAGACCTTAGCAAGTGCAAATCAACAAGAGGAATCCAATGGTGCTATTCACAACTACGAAGCTTTTCATTTTGCCTCTTACTAAGATTTCAAAGCTATTCTTGCCCCCCACCCCACACAAAAACAAATACTGTGCAATCTCACTTACATGTGGAATCTGAAAAAGTTGAACTCGTAGAAGCAGAGAGTACAATAGTGGGTGCCATGGGCTGGGGGTGGAGGAAATGGGAGATGATAATCAAGGGTACAAACTTTCAGTTATAAGATGAACAAGTTCTGGGGCTCTAATGTACACGATGGGTGGTGATGAATGTTTTAATTAATTTGATTATTGTAAGAATTACACAATGTATACATTTATCTAATCATCATATTATATACCTTGAATATATTTGACCTTTATTTCCCAATTAAATATTTTAAAATAAAATATATTTAAATTTAAAAAATATTTTTGCAAATTGTATAAATACCCATGTATCATTTCCATTTTAATTCATCCTGTAAATAAGCTTTCTCAGAAGTTTTATATTTCTAAAAATTTGAATTTGGGTTTCTTTGGCTCAAAGCACTAGCATCTCTCCTAAGCAATCCTACTCTGAAGGCTATCTTTATGTTTAGGATCCTAGCCTATGATTAAAAAAAAAAAACAACCAAAAAAATCTCTCCAAGATGTCATTATTATAGCTAATTGTTAATGTGTATCCCTCCCACCCCACCCAATTTATCCAGCAGCTTCTCTTTTTTGTCAGATGTCAGATAGATTCCAAAAGCTAAATCTGTCCTCTGGGCAGGCGAACAATTATACTGCCTATTGCCTCTTCTTCCTTTCGTTATTCTGTCACCAATTATGCTGTCCACAAGGGATTCTATCACATGAGGGTCTGTTAGCAAGAGCTCAAATACATGTAGCAGCTGTCTATTTGCAAATACAGAATGCCATGAACACATGGTACAGAAGGATGCTTACTTTTATATGCTTTTATCTTCTCATTTACATTAGATTATCCACTATCCTTTTCCCTTTCAAATACTCCATATATGGTAAATAGCTTTATTTTTCTTTTCTACTAAACTCCACTGCAATAGAAATAACTAAAATGTTAAAAAGTATCTCAGATAGCCAAGTCATCACAGCAGAAAAAACAGCTCAAGCTTTCAGTAGCAATAGAGATGATATTAATCATAATAGCAGCAAAATGAGCAAGTGTTTAGTTGTTACTACATTCCAGGCACTTGCCTGGTAACTTTATGGATAGTCCCTCATTTATTATTCATAATTACCACATGACATGGTAGAGGTCATTATCTATGCTCTTTATAAGGTTCCTAGGTGGCATACTTGTGGTTTAAACCCAAACTGCCTGACTCTGCTTCCCTCCAACTTTACACTGAGAATGAGGGAGAAGAGTAAGGTGGGATGAAAGGCAGGGGGAAAAGTGGACAGAGAGAAGAGAGAGAAATAATAGAGCAGAACATCCTCAATCCTCTTTTATTTTAATTGTTATCATAAATTGACAAATTATAGTTGTATTTATTTATGGGATAAAAAGTGATGTTATGATTTTTGAATACAATGTGGAAAGATTAAGATTAATGTCTCTATCACCTCAAATATTTGCGATTTCTTGGTGATGAGAACATTAGAAGAAATTTACTCTCAGTGGTACTAAAATGTACAGAACTCAATGATTAGCTATATTCACTATGCTGTGCAATTGATCTAAAAATAAATTAAACTTATTCCTCCTGAAACTTTGTACCCTTCAACTATTACCTCCCTACTCCTTTCACTCCCCAGCCTCTGTAGCCACCATTCTACCCCCTGCTTCTATGAGTTCAATTGTTTTAGGCTCAATATAGATGTATAAGAGGTATTTGTCTTTCTGTGTTTGGCTAATTTCACTTAGCATAATGGTCTCCAATTCCATTCATGTTGTCACAAATGACAGAATTTCTTCTTTCTTTTAAGGCTGAATAGTATATATACTGTATTTTCTTCTTAATTCATTAAACAAATGTCTATTGAGCATCTAGCACTGGCTGGGCATACCATCTACTTGTAACATAAGTTCCTTGCCTTAGAGAGGCATGCTTGGCTTAGAGAAATAAAATCTCCAGCCAACAAGTAGTCTCCACCTTAAGGACAATAATCAATATGTGCCAAAGTGCTGAGAACACTCAATTGTGCTAATTTGTCCAATTGTGCTGAGAACACAGGGAGAGGGTGGGACCCTGTCAAGGGAACTGGGGGAGGTTTCCCAGATAAGGTGTCTTTGAGCAGGAATGTAAGCAAAGCGTGAGTGTTCCCAAGCTGACTGAGGGTGGAAAGTTACAGGAGGCGGAGGTCACAGCAGGGTAACATAACAGTGTGGCAGATGGAGGGTGCACAGGGGGACTGAGTGCTTCAGCAGCTGCAGAGGAGGATACATGTGGAAGATTTTGAGAAGTAAGAGCAGAAAGGCAGGTAGTTTGACAGCATGTTGGAATGGACATTAGGAGAGGCGGTAAGGAAGGCAGAGTGGGGGCAGGTGACGAAATATGAGACATGGGTCTGCCAGTGCAAGTGACCACTTCATGCAGCACGATATTTGAGGTTATCATAAGCCATTGAATCATGTGCATTGTTTTGTTCAGTGCTTTTTGTTCTGACTGTGGATTATCCTAATTTTGATGGAAAGAAGAGAAATACATACAAAGGTAAGGGTGGACCTAAATCAGAGCTTTGGGGTCTAGGAAATGAAAGTATAGCCTGAGAAAACTAGGAGCTTGGGTGGAGAGGGAGCAAAAGCATTTCTGAGCTGGAGACTGCTATTAAAATACAAGGCAGGTGGCATAGAGACAGGTGGGCTATTCAATTGTACACCAGGCATCCCTGGGGCTGGATATCAGGCAAAAGACCAAAGGATGAGATGAGAAGACAAAATGATGCCATCATTATTTCTGTCTTTAAAAGTAATCAAATGGGCCAGGCGCAGTGGCCCATGCTTGTAATCCCGGCACTTTGGGAGGCCGAAGAGGGTGGATCACTTGAGGTCAGGAGTTTGAGACTAGCCTGGCCAACATGGTGAAACACTGTCACTACTAAAAATACAAAAATTAGCCGGGTGTGATGGCGTGTGCCTGTATTCCAAGTTACTTGGGAGGCTGAGGCAGGAGAATTGCTTGAACCCAGGAGACGGAGGTTGCAGTAAGCCGAGATCCCACCACTGCACTCCAGTCTGGGTGACAGAGCGAGATTCTGTCTCAAAAAAAAAAAAAAAAAAACCCAAAAACTAAAACTAAAAACAAAATAGTGAAATGCTTCAAATGGGGACAAAAAGCACATTTGAACTGACAATATATCAATCACCACAACAGAGTCTGAGAAAATATTTTGATGGCCAAGCACAATTAAATATTATTGGGACTTGGGATGCTATTACATTGTTCCTTGGATTAATAATCTTCTTTTGTGTAGAAAGGTGTGTCTTGTCAGTCAAGCTTTTCTTGATCTGCCCGCGTAAGGGTAAAATAGACCACAACATATATCTTTAAACTGTCAGATCTGGACTCTGCCTATAATCTCTCCCCATAGATAAATGGGATTTCAAAAAAGGGAAAGAACCCTTTGTATCCTAAATTTGTCAAGAAATTCTTGTCAAGAATATACCTCTACCATGGTACTTATAATATAGCAGCAAAAAGAAAAACAAAACAAAACAAAAACAAAACAAGCTTTTATTTGGTGTTCTGTGGGACAAAGTTTCTAGTGGAATAATAGAGTCGAAAGATACTGCTTATGACAACTTAGATGTTGTGCAGTCATCATTAAATCAACAGAGCAAGTTTTTACTTCGAGGTTGCCATCTCCTACTTCTCTGTTGCTATAGATGATCATTTCCAGGGCATACACTTCAAATAGGAAAGCAGTGGCCAGGAACAATGGGGTAGAGATAAAGCTAGCAATGCAGGTTTCCAGGCAGACCTCTTGGAGTACAGTAAAATCCCCAAAGCCATGTTAAAGCTCAGTGTGGAGAGTCTAGACTTGCGTGTCATACAGACCTGGGGTCCAGTCTCAGCTTTGTATCGTAATAATTCTAGGACATAATATGCACAAAGCACTTGGCCCAATGCCTGGCACACAGTAGACACTCAATGAATAGAAGCTGCTATTGCTGCAAAATTATTTTTTGGTGCATGAAAAGGAAAAGCCAGAGTCCAAATATGGCAGAGCTCCTCACTTCAAAGGCATAAACATTCCTTTCAAATGTAAATCCTTCTGCCAACTTCTTATGAATATTTAGGGCCTAAAACTTATCTAAAACGATCACTAGTACAATAAGGTAGTATTTTATATGTAATTTTCCCGGACTCTCCCCTTTTTCCTGATTATTATTTATAAGGTAATATAAAATGTAAGAGATTAATAAATAGATATTGTAGATTTTTGGTCTTACCATTTTTGTCTGCTCTCCTCAGTATCTGGAAAGGAAAAAGGAAAAAATTTTATCAGCATTTTAAATAAATATTGCAGCGAACATTACACTTACACATAATTTATTCGTAATTAAATAAAATATATTCTAATTTTAAGTAAGCGTTTCCCAATTGAGATCTTTCTTTATAATATCTAAAACCTGAAAATGACCCAAATGTCCATGGATAAACAAACCGTGAATGAACAAACCAACTGTGATATAGCCATACAATAGAATACTACTGAGCAATAAAAATGAATGAGCTATTTATACACACAACAACTTGGATAGAACCAAAAATAACTAGGCTGAGTAGAAAACCTAGATGCAAAATAATACCTACTTATAATTCCATTTATATAAAATTCTTAAAAATGCAAACTAATCTATAGGGACAGAAAACAGATTAAGCTTCCTAGGAATGGGCAGGGCAGGGGAGGGTGGATTACAAGAGGATGTAAGAAAACTTTTGCAGGTGATAGAGATAGTGATTATCTTGAATGTGGAAATGGTTTCATATATGTTAAAACTCATCACGTTTACACTTTACATATGTGCACATTAATGTAAGTCAATCATACCTCAATAAAACTGGGATTCAACAAAACATAAAAGAAAAATAATACATCATGGGTAAAGAGTAACCACATGTCTATGCTATATCTACTTTATTTATACTTTATTAATCATATTATCTTGGACGTATTTTAAATTGTCTTGATGTATAAGAACTATTTGGCCATCCGGTATCCATTACTCTTTAGTAATGATTTCTAATGTTCTTCTGGAAAGCCAACCTTTCCTACATGCTTGGCCTAGGTGCTCCAGTGCTGGGCAGGGCACTTAAGTCTGACAAACACGGTGTCATATCCCTCTGGTCACGGTGACTGCTCAGGGATGAGCACATTAGGGCCAGTGAATGACAGGCCATGGTTTTGCCTGAGTGGTTAGGAGAGAGACATACTCTTCTTTCTGCTGACTTTGAACCTAGGAATATATAGGCAATGCACTGCTGTCATTCGTTTTGTTATTGGATATATTGTAGGTTGAATTGTGTCCTCCAAAACCAAATGTTGAAATCCTAATGCTCAGTATCCACGAATGTAACTTTATCTGGAAATAGGGGTTTGGGAGGAAAAGCCTTTGATAAAATCCAACCTTCCTTCATGATAAAAACTCTGAACAAACTAGGCATTGAAGGAACATACCTCAAAATAATAAGAGCCATCTATGCCAAACCCACAGCCAACATCACACTAAACAGGCAAAAGCTGGAAGCATCTCCTTGAATGCTAGAACTAGAACTGGAACTGGAACAAGACAAGGACGCCCACTCTCACCACTCCTATTCAACATAGTACTGGAAGTCCTTGCCAGAGCAATCAGGCAAGAGAAAGAAATAAAAGGCATCCAAATAGCAAAATAAGAAGCCAAATGGTCTCTCTTCACTGATGATATAATCTTATACCTAGAAAACTCAAAGACTCCACCAAAAGCCTCCTGGGACTGATAAATGACTTCAGTAAAGTTTCAGGATACAAAATAAAGGTACAAAACTCAGTAGCATATCTATGCAGCAATAGCATTCAATCTGAGAGCCAAATCAAGAATGCAATCCCATTTACAATAGCTACACAAAAAATAAAATACCTAGGAATACATTTAACCAAAGAAGTGAAAGACATCCACAAGGAGAACTACAAAACACTGCTGAAAGAAATCACAGATGACAGAAACAAATGGGAAAACATTCCATGCTCAAGAATTGGAAGAATCAATATTGTTAAAATGGCCATACTACCCAAAGCAATGTATACATTCAATACTATTCCTATCAAACTACCAATGTCATTTTTTACAGAATTAGAAAAAACTGTTCTAAAATTCATATGGAACCAAAATGGAGCCTGAATAGCCAAAGCAATTCTAAACAAAAAGAACAAAGCTGGAAGCATCACATTACTTGACTTCAAACTATACAATAAGGCTACAGTAGACAAAACAGCATGGTATTGGTACAAAAAACAGATACAAAAATGAAACAGAATAGAGAACCCAGCAATAAAGCTGTACACTTACAGCCATCTGATCTTCAACAAAATCAACAAAAATAAATAATGGGGAAAGGATTCCCTATTCAATAAATGGTGCTGGGATATCTAGTAGGTCATATGCAGAAGAATGAAACTGGAGCACTATCTAATACTATAGACAAAAATTAACTCAAGATGGATTAAAAATTTAGATATAAGACCTCACACTATAAAAATCCTATAAGAAAACCTAGAAAATATCATTCTTGACATTGAGAAAAAATTGGCCTTGAGAAAAAAGTTATAACTAAGTTCTCAAAAGCAATTGCAACAAAAACAAAAATTGACAAGTGGGACCTAATTAAACTAAAGAGCTAGAGCACAGGAAAATGAACTATCAACAGAGTAAACAGAGAATCTAAAGAATGGGAGAAAATATTCACCAACTATGTATTCAACATATTACTAATATACAGAATCTGTAAAAATTATATTTCAAAAAACAAAAAAGAACCCCATTAAGAAGTGGGAAAAGACATGAACAGACACTTCTCAAAAGAAGACATACAAGTGGCCAACAAACATATGAAAAAATGCTCAACATCACTAATCATCAGAGAAATGCAAATCAAAACCACAATATGCTATCATCTCACACCAGTCAGAATGGCTATTATCAGAAAGTCAAAAAAAAACACAACCAGATTCTGGAGCTGCTGCAGAGAAAAGGGAATGCCTATATACAGTTGGTGGGGATGTAAATTAGTCTAGCCTGTGGAAAGCAGTTTGGAGATTTCTCAGAGAACTTAAAACAGAACTACCATTTGACTCTGCAATCCCGTTACTGAGTATATATCCAAAAGTAAATAAATCATTGTACCAAAAAGACACATGGCACTCGTATATTCATTGCAGCATTATTCACAATAGCAAAAATGCTAAATCAACTTAAGTGCCCATCAGTGGTCAATTGGATAAAGAAAATGTGGTACATATACATCATGGAATACTACACAGCCATAAAAAAGAACAAGATAATGTCCTTTGCAGTGACATGGATGCAACTGGAGGCCATTATCCTGAGTGAATTAATGCAGAAGCAGAAAACCAAACACTGCATATTCTCACTTATAAGTGGGAGCTAAACATTGGGTACACATGAACATAAAGATGGCAGCAACATACACTGGGGACTAATAGAGGGAAGACGGAGGTTGGGGAGAAGAGTTGAAACACTAACTGTTGAGTATTATGCTCACTACCTGGGTGATGGAATCATTTGTACCCCAAATCTCGCCATCATGTGATACACCCATGTAACAAACCTGCACATATTCCTCCTGAATCTAAAATAAAACTTTAAGTTATAAAAAGAAAAGAAATAGGGTTTGCTGATGTAATCCCATTAAGATAAAATATAACTGGATTGGGTGGTCCCTAAGTCCAATGACTGGGGATCTTACAAGGAGAGAAATTCAGAGATGCAGAGATAGAGGATAGAGACCATATGATCAAAGAGTCAGGTATTGGCGTGGTGCAGCTGAAAGCCAAGGATGCCAAAGTACTGACAGGTGCCATCAGAAGCAAGAGAGGAAGCATGATACAGTTCCCCCTCTGGAGCCTTCCCAGGGAGCATCATCCTGCTAGCAGCTTGATTTCGCCCTTCTCACCTCCAGAACTGTGGAGGGTACATTCTATTGTGATAGTTTGTTAGAGCAGCCCTAGGAAACTAATACAATATATAACCTGGAAAGAACCAACACCCAGGAAAGTAGTTTTCAGAGACTTAGGGAAACTGGGTCCAGATAGCACTCCTTGAGTCTCTGATTAAGTAATCTTGATGAGATGATCTCTGCTTTTTCATTACAGGAGCCAATACATTATTTTTTAAAACAATCTTAAAACAGTTTGCATTATTTTTCCTGCTAGCTGCAATGAAGTTAACCCTGATAGGTATGCTAATAGAAAATAATCTGGATAACATACTACAGAGCTATGTTATATACAGTACCAAAGAGGATGCCCCACTAGCACATTGCAAAGACAAACTTTAATTGCTTGGAAGGGGCCCTTGAGGATGACTTTTTTTCCCTAAGTAACCTGTAGTTATAGTTAAATAACCAGAACTACTCTTATATTTAGATTGTCACTTCTTGCTGGCCAGCTTGAAACATGAGCAATCATTTTTATTCCCAAGTTGTCTGTTTTACTGCTTTCTACTATAAAAACATTATCCTCCTTTCATTCTGCCAACTTCACGGAAATGAGGTATAGATAAATCTAATCATTGCCACAATGTGTTTTAAGATACTAGTATTACTATTAAAGATCTCACCCATGAAACTGTTCCAGCAACAGGTAGGTATCACCTAGACTCGCATGCAGAAGAAGATGGTCCTCGTTTTTTACTAAATTGATGTAATTACTGCAGGAGGACTGCTTTCAATAGTAAGAGCTATGCTTAAAGCAAAATGAGACCCAGATTATTTTTCCTCCATAGAGTTAATTGATAGAGGGGATTTTGAGGATTCATTCCCTTATCACAACCAGCTTCTTCCTGTCCTCTGCAACCATGGAGCCCCAGCTGAGAGTCAGGGAGACATGAAACGCATCCTATTTCTTACTTTTGGTTCATTCTAAGATTCTATTTCAAGCTGTATTTTGTCCTCAGGATTTTGAAGTAACTAGAATAGAATAATCACACACCACAGAGTTGGACCCAGGACTTCTGTTCATTTCATTTCATAAAGAACAATCTCAAGTAGCATTTAGCCTCTGAAAGATGAAATAAAAACAGCAGCTTTTGTTATTAAGACAGTTCTTGTAATTAAATATGAACAGAACTGTCTCTGCTGCAAATTTTGCCTCTGATCCCACAGACTAATAAAAAATGTACTCCAGATGAGAATCAAGTTCATTATTTTATGGTACCAGAATAATCTGTGTCAGCCGATCTTAAGGTTGCTACCACTGGATGGATGGTAAATAAATTTAAATATTATGGTCAGGCTTAAAATTTGAAGACAGGCAATACTGTGTTTTCACTACAATTCAAAGATTATCAAATAGATTCCTTTATTTCAAAAATATTCTTTGATGGCCTCAACTAAAATCCCTTATTCATCACTTTAAGTTATTGAAGGCAGGTGTTAAAATGTAAATGTTATCTTTGAAACATTAAAAGATGGACACAATCATAATTTACTGAACTAATATTTCTAAGTGCCTCCTACCATGAATTAGGTTAAGATTTGATAATGAGGTGAAATAGTCCCTTGGTAGATTCCTGAGAAACTAGAATATAAGACAGGGACTCAGGACTAATCCAGAACATGGAGTCCCACCACACAGGGTCGGCAGGAGTCTCTCCCATTAGAATGCCTGGTGTTGCCCAGGTGTCTCAATCATTAGACTGCCTGGGGTCAGATGGGAGTCTCTCCCATTACCAGGGTGGGTGGGCCCAGACTTCCAGCAGGTAGTTTTACTACCAGGCCACTGGTTGCCCTGAAACTGGATAAGGGGAAGCAGGCACTGAAAGATGGATGGAGAGAAGGAATCAGCGCACATATTTTCATCTTCTCAATTTTGCCTAGGGTAGGCCCAGTGTGGGAAAACAATTTTTAATGTATGATAACAGTAAGACTAAGTGTATTTTTAAATACTTTAAAAAAATTTTTTTAAGTTCCGGGGTACATGTACAGGATGTGCAGGGTTGTTACATAGGTAAACGTGTGCTATGGTAGTTTGCTGCACCTATCAATCCATCACCTAGGTATTAAGCCCAGCATGCATTAAATTTTTTTTTCCTAATTTCTGCTGTTTCCTGTAACTACAAGAGTGACATTTGCCTTGCCAATGAGGGTAGACAATGATGGGGTTAACTGCCATCCTCTGAACTGGACAATCTCACTCAAATGAGCAAGTGTGTGTGTGTGTGTATGTGTGAGAGAGAGATGAGGTGAGATGGGAGGTGTGTGGCTATAACAGAGTTCAGTCACAGAACCATTGCATCTGGAAGACTCATTCGGCTTCGACATTCCTCTGTGCATCTCACACATCATACAAATGAGCATATATGGGGCTTCAGAATTAAGTGTCCTTGTGAAAAGAAACTATTTCTTGTTTTCACCAAGTTCCTGACCATCTATGCTCTGTATCTTGCATTCAGAGTGTACATGAGTGTGCATGCTTAGACGAAGGAAGGAAGGGAAGACAAGCAGTAAAGTCATTCATCCCCTTCACAACTTTCCAGCCTCATTCCAACTTTAGCAGTGAAGTGGGGAACAGTCACTTCCCTTCCAGTTAAAAATCAAAGGAAAACTGATGGGAAAGGAAAGTGGCATTGGGTGGATGAAGTTGCAACTAATTTCGTTTGGGAATTTCTCTTGCTTTTGGGGATGAGTTGAAGGTTTGTTTTTCTCCCTTTTCACAGTAGCGGAGTTGATTAATGTAATGACTTAAAAGAGGAGACACATGCTACATGGACTAGTATTCCAAACTAGAGTTCCTCTTCTGTTAACTGGATTGCAGCAACTGGGGAAATGATAGTCCATTGGTGTAAAAGGAAAAGCAATAGTAATCCCTGTGGTCCTATGTGTTGCCAGGACCCAGTAGAGTCCCTCTCCTGTGGCTGGCAGGCATGCCATATGCAAATGCTTGCTCCAGCCTCAATGCACTGGCATACCTTGGCACCAGTGCTAGGTTTTCTAAGCCTCCCGTCAGTATTCAAGAGTATTTATGATGAACCGATACTTAATTCTGTCATATTCTAGCAAGACAATTCTATAAATTAGATTCATGAAGAAATAGTCCCTGCATCAGTTTGTGGATTTAGCTACTGTTACTGTTATTTAATACACTCAGTGTGCAGCACTGAAATAACCATAATACTTCAAATTTATGCAATACTTTTTGCTTTGTTTCCATTTTCCCTTATTTCATACTCACAACAGCCTAAGGA
The DNA here is from genome assembly GCF_028858775.2 of Pan troglodytes. NCBI lineage: Eukaryota > Metazoa > Chordata > Mammalia > Primates > Hominidae > Pan > Pan troglodytes. Next base: position 101,034,944 of record NC_072405.2, on the reverse strand, counting down.
AGTATCATAGTGATTACTATTGCTGATTTGGAGAGGATACTGAAGGAAAAGCCAACAGTTGTGGCAAATCTATCTCTGATTTTCTTGTTAAAATCTGTCTCTAGTTTCTAACCAGCTGGTCATGTATCATGTCATTAATAGTGTTCTCAGTAGCAGTTTACATCATTTCTTAAATGATTGATTATTCCAGTGACATTGCAATAAAAAGCACTGCAAATCAAAGTTTTCCTCAAATTTGGAAATTGTCTGTTTGATACAGAAGACACACAGAAAATTACCTGTTCCAGTTTGGAACAGGTAATATCTATCACCTATGTATTATAATATGAAGATAATTTTAAAAGTAATCTTTCTTGCTAGTGCCACTAGAATATATTAAATCAAATAAATAAAGTGATGCATGTATATTTTACATTTTATTTTGCTAAAAGTGGTATGATCCAGAAATGAATAATTCACAAATCCCTAAGTAACAAATCATTTTTCATATCACATATTTCACCAGTGTTAGATTTTTCACAAAATAACTCAAAGAAAAGTGTAAACAAAATCTTTTCCATTTGACACAAAATCCAATGGCAGGTTTTTTTTTGTAGACTCTAGCATTTTACCGACAAACAAGCATGCCAACACCTCTCATAGGGAATCAGTTTCCTATTTTTATTTTTAAATCTCTGAAATATAAAAGGCAAGACCACCCTATTCACAGACTACAAGTTCCTTTAGTACAGGGACCTGATGCTATTTGTTTACAGACTTGGAAACAATCATGCATACATAATAAAAAATGAAATTTTAATTTTCTCTTCGAAAACATTGCAGTTGAACACTTAAGCAATGGCTGGTGTATGAGTCAGGAGGATGATTTTCCATTTGTGTAGTTTTAATCCATTCATCTCCACACTATCACTGGGGTTTGTTAAGTGCTTTTTAAAAAGCACAGGGAAGCACTTGATCTCAATGGGGGACAGAGTGAAGATCAGGTCAGAATGAATGGAGGCCCCACTTGTCCCCTTTGAATCAACTCCATGGCCCCTTAATTGTCAGCCTCATAACTGACATGATTTCCAGGGGCCCTGACTTTTCAGGCATGTTGTGGTGCCCTTCTCTTCTCTCAGCTTACCTCCTCAAGTGCTTTATGGCCCTGAACAGCAAAACTTGCATAAGATCAGCCCGTTAAGCCATGAGCACCAATAATACCATCTGACTGACCCAAGCCAGGCAGAGATAAATGCTCATGAAGGATAAGGTACTTAACCACCTGATTGGGTGGCTGAATAGGAATGACCACACCTGAGATTTGGTGGGAAGGAGATGACCAGCCCAGAATGCCCGGATCGCCAATTGGAGCCACCAGGTGATAAAGGGTGAAGGCTGCCAGTACACACAGTTGAACCTCACTTCTATCATTTGCCTTACAACAGTTTGAATTATTGATAGGAGTTTCTTTCCCTAGAATTAAAAAGAATTCTAGCCAATCCATTCAAAATAAGCTTGGGAGAGCGCCTCACATCCTCCTATCCTCTTTATCTCTGCCTCACCATTATGATACTAATAATTTGATTTCCTCATATTTTCATCTCTCCACAAACAAATGTATCTGGCTTCTGGCCCATCTCCCACTCATTTTGACTTTAATAAGAAAAGATAACTCAGAAGGGTAGAGGACAGAGCACGTAGCACTCCTCCATGTCCTTTGACATTTTCTATCATGCCTAAACAAGAAGCAGACAGAATTGTCCCCACTGAGATAGACACGACCTCCGGCAACAGCATGAATGTGACAACTGAGGGGCTGGGAGAGCCTGGAGCCCGGCAAGCAGCTGAGAGAAACCCCAAAGCAGAGAGAAGAGATAGGCAACAGAGGGAAAAATAGAGAGAACAGAAACAGCAGGCAGGAGAGGAAAACAAAATTGAGAAATAAATAAGAAATAAAAGTGCTGTAAAGATAGAAACCACACCATACGGGAAAAAGAAACAGCACAGAAGGAAAAGAAAGGATGTAATCAGATCAGAGTAATGAAGGCAGGCAGTCGATACCGAAGTGAGAAATAGGACCAAAGGGAAAATAGTCAAAAGCTAGAATTGATGGAGGTGACAGTAGTAATTAGAACTTGGAGAGGTACAGAGAAGGAGAATATCAGGGAAGAAAAAGGGAAAATAGAAGAGGTGGCAGTGACAAAAAGAATCATTATGAAAATGATCTTTCCCACCGCTGTAAAAAGAAAAACAAATATGCTCAAAGTAATTGTTTTCCGAGGGGGTCTGGGGGAGGATGACGAGGGCATCTCAATCGCTGCTGCTTCCCTGGCTGGGTTGCTTGAGAGCATCCACGAGTGTGAAGGCTGCGAATAGGGCGCATTAGAGAGATGAGTTGGGACACTGTCCCCACCTCACCCCCCACACCTTGTGCCTCTTTAAAATGTCCTATGCACTCAAATGTTGTCTGTTGTATTTGCAATAGTGTCTCTACGAAACCCAGCCTGTTGGAAAATCTAACTTTTGCAGTTTTCTTAAGGGTGTTAAGCCACAAGCTGCAGGTCTGGGACAGCCTTAGCTGCAAGTTAAGGGACAGTCGTTCCTCCTGCATTTGCATCGGTGGTTCTCTAGAGGGAAAGGAGGTAGTTCTCGCCTGTGTTCTGGGGACAAAGCATTGGCTGGTCAGCACCTGAGCCGAACCCCTTCCTTTCGGGGAAAAGAAAGGTGCTGGGAAGCAACCGCCCAGCTCCCACCATCTGTACTTACGTCGAGGAAGATCGACATGCCCTTGGACAGGTGCAGAGCAGAGCTGAGCTCCTCCGAGGAGTTGTTGGAGGACGGCGATGTCTCCTGGGAATCTTCCATCCTCGGGAGCCCTGACGGCCTCAGGCGGAGCGGGGCTAGGCGGACGCACCTGCTCTGGCAAGGGCGCGGCCGCAGCTGCTGCTTCGCCGCCGCCGGGCTCTGGATCCGGGAGGATGTTCGCTCCCGCGCGCGCCTCCCTCCGCGCTCTCCGCGCTCTCCGCGCTCGGTGTCCCCCCTCCCTCCTCCGGCCTCTGCGCTCCCACGCGCTCCAACTCTCGCCTCCCCCTTCCTGTAGTTGACAGCGTCTGGATCCATGTCATCCCCGCACGTAGCAACGCGCAGAGGGGAGCGGGCTCTGCCCCCGGCACGGCCATCGGCCACGGCTGGAGATAGCCTGGGGACCCCTACCAGCCCCACGACGGCCCCAAGTGCAGGGATGGAGGAGGGCGTCCGGACAGAGAGAAGGGACGAATGGCAGGGCGTTTGTCCTGAGCAGCCAAAGCGCAAGGTAAGGACGCCGCCAGCCTCACCTGAGTGGATGCCATAAATAGGGAGGAACTCAGAGAGGTTCTACCTACTCTGCTTTTGGTCCCAGTGGCCTGTCTGCCCGACCTTCCCCAAAGGCGGGGGCAGGGTTCACGAATACCAGCAATCGAGGAGCAGCTGGTTTGGTGTAGGGATTAAGCCATTCGGTGTTATCTTGCGCTCTAAGGACTTAACCTGTAAGCCTCACTTTTCCTCATCAGTAAAATGGTTACACCGGTCTCACCCCAGAGGGTTCTGAGGCTTACCTATGGCAGTGCTGCTGACAAAGGCGGTGCTATGAACTCTGCCTAGAGTAGGCTTCGAAACGTTTGCTATGGGGCAAGGATTGTTAGGTAATATTCAAATATGAAGTTTTCCAAAGTCACAAGACGAAGTCCTTATCTGTGTTTAAGCATTTAAACCAGGGTAATTATTCAATATTTGACGGCTTCTGCGAAGGCTGTAAAAATAGGAAACTGACCACACCTTTCATCAGGAGAGAGATCCAGTTTATTGGGCATCTAAAATGTGTATGTGTTGGTTACAAACTTGAGCTATCTGGGAGCGAGATAAGGCAAAAAAGAGGGAACCTTGTCTAAACAAGACTCTGCCTCTACCAGTGAGAACGGGTGAGGAGGATCCAGATCTCCATTTTGTGGCCTTCAGAGAAAAGTAAACATATTCTTCCTATAAGACAGGCCCACACACAACCAAAATGCTGATCAACATGTGAGTGTCTTAAAGGCATGTAAAACATGCTAGGGGTTTCTCAGGAGAGACAGGTTACACTCTGGCTGTGGGGACCAATAAAAGCTTGATGAAAGAAGCGGTATATGAAATGGACCTTAAAAATCAGTGGATACTCCATGCTTGATAGAAATAGAAGGAAAACACTTCCAGGCAGAAGGAACAGCGTAAGCAAAGCATGGCACCAGGAAAGCACGTGGAAGCTGGAAGTAGTCCACTGGGGATTCCTATAAACATACAGAATCCCAGATCCTACCTGGGCTTTCCAAATCCCAATACTAAAGTACTGTCTAGTCCAGAAATCCAAGTCCCCCTCACCCTAATGATTCATACACAGTTGCTCTGTAGTAGGCTCAGGACTAGGGTGTGGCAAGTGGGGCCACTTGAGCACAGAATGTAAGGAGGCACTTGCTCTCAATCTCTATCCTGTGCTTGCATGATCCTGAGAATGATTTTCTTAAATTTTGCACCCTAGGTGTCTTGTTCACTTCACCCAAGTCCCACTGCTCCTTTGTGGATGGGTGCTTACAAAAAAAAAAAAATGAATCCAGTTGTTCTCAACTCTGCCTGTACATTGGAATCACCTGGGGTGTGTGGTAACTTTAAAATGTGCCCACAAATTCATTGACATTCTTCCTATAGAGAAGTGGGTCCCCTCCCCTTAAATCTGAAGGGTTGTGACTGCTACAATGAATGAAATGGAACAGAAGTGTTGCTATGTGCTTTCCGAGGGTAGGTGCATAAAAGCCTTTGCAATTCCACTTTTTACAGTGGATTTGCTCCTGGATTCTTGAACTTCCGTATAGGAAGTTTTTCTACCTTAAGCCACCATGCTTTGAGGAAGCCCAAGCTATATGGAAAGGCAAGTGTAGACACCTGGCTTACAGGTATAGCTAAGCAGAGCCTTTGCATTATCCCAGCCTCAGCAGCAGAAATGTCAATGAGGAAGCCTGCAAATGACTCCAGCTCCCAGCTCTTGCAGACATCCCTAGCCGTGTGAGTTGTCCTAGCCAAAACCCCAGGCATCATGGAGTAAAGGCACACTACCAGTGCTGTGCTGTGTCAGAACAGTTGGACCACAGAATTGGGAGCATAATAAAATGTATACCGTTTCATACAAATAAGTGTTGAGGTGGTTGGATTTGTAACAATAGATAACCAAAATAAGGAGCTAACCCTCCCTGCACAAACACACACACACACAAACCAAACTGATGCCTGTGCTTCATCCTCAAATTCACTTTCAATTAGTATGCGGTGGGCCCAGTGGATTAATGTTTGTTTGTTTGAAGATTTCCATGTGATTCTGATGTGCAGCAAGGATTAAGAATCACCAAACTTAACTGTGCTGTACATACAGTACAGGAAAAAAGTAGAATAAAATCTCAGAAAATAGGCAGAGGCTATAGGATGAAAATCTGTGAAGCCCGGGGATAGAACTCTGGACTTAATTAGGTAGAGAGTTAGAGACATTAAACTTAATCAGGGGTGAGATATTGATTGGAGCTGTGCTTTAGGAATATTTATCTGGCATCTTTATGTGCATTTTCCTCATTAACTGCAAATTTCCTTACCTGAACAGTGAGAATAGACCCTTCTCTTTGACAACTGTTCATCAAAATAGATACAAAATCATTAAAAAAAAAACATACTGGTCAACCCATCAGATAGACACAGGTCATTCAAATCACTGAAGGAGAAAAACCACGAGAAGGAGGGGGGCTGTCAACCATTAACATCAAGTTACTGAATTTATCAAAATAACATGTTGTTTATTCCTGCCATTGGATGAAGAATGGAATAGATTTTTCTGCAACAAGTGCAGTTTAAGTCTGACCCCTCTAACCCAAGTTGTGCGGGTCCCTCAGCCCTCAAATTCAACCACACAAGTGATAATATTTTTATGCCAATCCCATGGTAACAAGAATAGTTAATAAAGGAGACTTTCTCTGATTATAAATGAAGAACAGGAGAATAATCAGCAGTCATCATTCAAAACCAGGAAGCTGTTTGTAACACTTTAGTTACAAACACTTCAGTTACAGGAAGCTGTTTGTAACACTTTACTGACAATGAATGACATTTTCTGTACCTGCGGATTTGCTTATTTCCTCTAATGGTCTATCAAGAAGAAACATAAATTATTAAGCAATCAACCGATCATTATTTATTTTTATGATTCCTATGTGAACACAGGAATACATTCTGCTGTAACTGACTTCTCTTTTTAATGGAAATGTAATGTTCACAGAGGCTGTAGTAGAAAAAATGGCAATTAGATTCACATTCACAGACAAATTCAATAGGCTCTACGAAGTGGCAACCAAACATATTTTTATAGTTTTCTTTTTATCTAGATGGCATGCATTTTTGAAAGCAGTTTTCACACATTTTCGTGAAACACACATGCCTCACTGCTGTGCATAGTATCAGTCACAAACAGCAGACAACCCACTTGAGGGAGGAAATGCAACTTCTTTGTAGCAAGGGCCTAAAAAAAATAGAAATGTAATTCCAGATTCCAGCTCTCAGGCTTCCTATGATAAGACTTTGACGTGAAGATATTTCTAGCATTTCAGGAGATGATAGCTGTGTGGGAATATATTGTATTTCAATCCATCTCTGCCTTGTAGAAGAACTATTATCTAAACCATTTCAGACAGCTGGGAATCTATCTTATTTATATCTTAAATTCTAGGGAAGGTTATCCTTCCCTTTTGAGTGATGACTCAGAATCCTTTCAGTCAGGTTAGTGGACATTTTTGTTGCCTTGGCAGCTTAGGATCCAAATCCCCTTCCGCTTTAAGTGCCTATCCCCATGGTGTGTTTCCTGACTGGGGGCAGAACTCGCCCCTTCTGAAGGAAAGGAAGGAGATCCTCTCCCTCTTCCCTGGTAGCTGGAGCACAGGCTGAGAGCCAGGCTCAGCTGATAGGACACTTCACTTGTGTGTTTAAACCTGAATCAAGGGATGTGCAGGGAAGTTTATTAATGGCAGTAGACACTCACAGTGTAGTGTTGAGTGTGGCCACAGTGCCAGGGGAGCCCTGAGGATGAATTAATCAAATGGATAATGGCACTCTGTGATTTCAGCAGCCCTGTCCTCCAATCTTGATCTCGAGGCTTTCTGCCGACTTCCTGAGAGACCTAGTATCCTTCCAAAACTTTCTTTTCTGTTTTACCTTAGTCAAAGTTAGTTTTTTATGTTTGGATTCTGACAGATAAATTCAATCTAAATTTCTAGTGTTAAAGAAGGCCATAGTTAAGTCATTGGAAATAGCTGTTTAAAACATTTAATTATCTTCCGACATTTATTGATTGCTTGCTTCAATCCAGGCAACTGACAGGCAAGCTGGGGAAATGATGAAAAGGACTGGCCTTGCCTTTGCAGAACATACACAACTTAAGGAAACACTATTTTAATAGATAATTTTAATGCAGTGAGACAAGAGTAACACCAGATGTTTGTGGTGAAGGCTGAGGCAGGACAGAGAAAGAGACTTCTCCCCATAAGTGCCTATTCTGTGTGACCGTTTATCTAACTGAAGAGGGCAAAATTAGGACTCAGGAGTAGTAAGTGCCATGGGCCAAAATTATTAACTAATAATGGTGATCTTCCTATGAACTATTTTACCCTGAGGATACATTTTTGTGTTATGCCAGTGTGTGCTACTAGCTTACTCAACTTGGAGCTCTTCCATTTTGAAACAAAAAAAGAAAAGAAATCCTCAGTGCCTAGTATCCTCCCTTAACCCTCTGTGTTGTTACAATTAGTGTTCCCTGTCTTTATCTTTATCACAGGCAAAATTTCTCATCTGTAAAAGCAAGAATGAGGTATTGTGTGCAAAGAGCTTAGTAAACAGTAGGCACAAAGCAGGTATTCAACAGTTAGTCACTGTTTTCCCCACCAGCACCACTGCTTTGCAACCATGTTGTTAAGAATAGAGAGACTTCACATAAGTACCCGGTAGGGTATGGTGTCTGGAACATGCGGGTCTGGTGAGCAGTGGTGGTCACTGTGACCAAGACATTGCTGTCTATTGTCCTGGATGCTACAGATTTTCCCCTCCTTCTTGAAACTCTTGCTTTTTCTTTCTGATCATGTTCCTCCTACTCTCCTTAGTCTTCATGGAGTCTCCTAATTCTTCTAGCCTTCTAGATGTTAGATTTTCTAAATTGTACCCTTGCTTCATCTGCTCCCTTCCCATTCTTGTTCTCTTTCTTTCCTCCATACACTGATATTACCCAAGCCCATGATTTTTCATGTGTAGGCTGATGACTATGTAGATTCATATTTCAGTCTGACTGGTACACGTCTTCTTATTAATGTTTCTTAGGCATTTTGAATTGAGCATGTCTAAAAAGGAATTCATCATTTTTTCCTAATTATTTTATGCTCCATCACTTGTTGAATAACATCAACCTTCACCAATTCATCCAAAAGAGAAACCCCGAAATAAACTTGGACTCCTTCCCTCACTGTCCTTCACCCTACCTCTATCCCATCCTCACCTCTCTCTAATCAGTTGCAAGGGTTATCTTTGGAATCACTCCTCTCCTCTCCATCTCTGTCGCCACTATATGCGACCAAAAACCTGTCATCTCTCACCAGGAGCAGTGCCCAGCTGCCTGTCTGATTTCTCTGTCTCCAATCTGGCTCTCTTCTCATCTGTACTTTATCCTTTCCACAGAGTGAGGCTTCTAAAATGCACATCTAAGCATAGCACACACCTGCTTAAAATCCTTCAGAGGCTTACTGGAGCCTTTAAAGTAAAATCACCTTTTCTGTGTCATCTCTTGCCTTTCTCTCCCTGCCTCCTTCCCAGCCTCAATATTCTAGCCACACAGAATTACTGGAGTGGCATGGGGTGGTTGAGCAGGCAAATTATGATATTCAAAAGACTGGTGCTCAAAGCCCAGCCTAACTTCTTATTATCTTTGGTTAATACTAAGGTATGTTATTTAGCCTCTGTTTTTCTCAACTCTCAAATAGAAATAAGAATGGTACCTGCTGCACAGTGTTTAGATGAGAATTCAGTTAAATAATGTATGCAAGACACTTAGCATAGAAGCCTGCACAAAAATAATGACAGAAAAAATGTGCCTATTTATCATTACTTGTAGATCCCTGGTTGTGCACTGCTCTCCCATGCTCCTGGGCCGTTGCCCTTGGCATTATCTGCCTAGAATACATGTCTTTCTTAATCATGTGGCCCATCACTTAGTTGGCTTTTTAAGAGTCAGCTCAGACATCTTTTCCTCTGCAGAAGAGCCTCCTCCCTGCTCCAGCCCCACCAATCCCCCGGGCTGGATTGGTTTCTCCTCCTTGTTTCCATAGCACTCTCTGCGTACCCCTTTCACGTCCTTTATCATATTTTTAAAAATGATTTTTTAGTACCTTCTCTGCCTGCCTGTCTGAACTCTGAGATGCTTCAGAGTAGGAACTCTATTTTTCATCTGTATCTTGTGCCTGGTATATTGCTACACACATGGTAGGCACTCAAATGTGGAATGAATGAACAAAGGAAGGAAAGGCTAAATCAATCTTATACTGAACATAGGCATCAGAGTAAGAAATTGAATGATGTTAGCTGCTTCCTTGTCATAACGTCCGATGACATGAATTGATGATTAAAAAGATACAGAGACAAAGCAGAGAGGCCTCAAAATCTGGTGAAAGATTTATAAGCATCGGCTTCTAGAGGTGGGCAGAGCTGAGGGCTGGGTCACCAAGTGGCAAATTAAGGATGTGCTTAGGGAAACAAAGCACAGGAACCCTGCCTCCCCCAAAAAGAAAGGTTAAACTTTGATGAATTAAGCTACCATGTCACAGTCAGAAAATGCAGAAAACAGCTATTATAATTTTGCATCTACTTTTTTTTTTAATTAAGGGAGATGTAGGGAGATGGAAGAGAGGATCTGGCAACTCTGTATAGAGGCCCTAAGGGTTTTGCCCAGGTCTTAAAAAAAAGGCCTAATTTATTTCAGACTTGGCCTATTCACACTAATGGGGACACCTAGGAATCTCACAGTAAATTCCTAAAGATGTGTTACTAAACCCTGGGGAACCATTAGGAAGAAATGCAGTAGGGGCAGGATTTGGGAGCCGCATCCAACTTGGCCATGCCAGCCACTGAGCCATGGGCAAGTCACTTAACTGTCCAAGCCCTAATTTTATTTCTAAAGATCAGATAATAATAGCCACTTCATAAGACTTTTGTGAGATTCATGATGATGGATGAAGATTTTGCTGTGAATACTCTATGGGCAGCCCCTGTCTGTTTTGTTCATTGTGTCCCAGCTCTCAGTGAATACTGGTTGAATAAATCAGCAACCCGTGCACAGTAGGATCATCATTACGTGTACAGTATCATGAACTTTATTAACCTCAAAGAGATGTAAAGAGAGGCAGGTGCATGATACTGTGAATGCCATAATGTGCCCACTCTTCACCTTGGCAGGCATTGTGGTAGTCATGACGTTCTTCATAAGCCTGTAATTATCGAGAGGGTAAAAGCACCCAGTTTCACCCTGGTTTCCATTTTCTGCTCTTGGTTGCTCCTTTATATATGCAAAGGGGCTTCTGTAATGCATTTGACATTTCCCTTAAACTGTGCAAATTAGCTTCTAATTAGGGAAATACATATAAAACAGATGGACCACTTAACAATTTCTCTAAACAGAACCCCTGAAAGCTAAAATATGTTACTTAGCTTGTGAGTGAGCCAAGGTTATTTGAAACAATTTTAAAGTGATTTTTGAACTAGATTTATTAACCTGCTTTTCACTCCATGAGTTGGAAATTATATTCTTCTATTCATGCAGCTATTCTTCTAGTAGACATTTCAGAACCAACAACATAAACCTGTTATAACATTTTTTAAGAACAAAATTAGTCCTTGTGGATCGTAGTTCACCCTTGAGGTGAGTAGATTCAATACTATGTAGGTACTATATAAAATACAGCATTTTATTTACATCTTTGCAAACGTTTTCCAAAGAATCTACTTTACAAAAGCAATTTACAGACTGAATTACACTTGGGAAAATTCTCAGAGCTTAACAACAGCAGTGACTTCCTCCTTCCAATTTCCTTCACAGCTTCAAATTTGTCTTTTGTTTAAAAAAAAAAAAGGAGAAAGTTTTGGCTTAAAAGCATTAACACTTTAAAAATTAACAATACTGATCATTTCAAAAATAAAAAAAACTTCTAAGTAATCATGAAGTTCTGCTCCACTAGCCTTAACTGATACTTAATGTCTAAGAAGTTGGACTTTTAAAATTCTTTTAAGTGAACTGCCCATCTTCCAATTGGCAAACTTGCTTTAGGTTTAAAAGGATTCCCTAACGTCACTGGATTCTCTTTGATTGTTGCTACTAGAAGGCATTCTATTAATTGGCTCAGGCTGCCATAACAAAATACCACAGACTAGGGGGCTGAAACAACAGAAATTAATTTTCTCACCATTCTGGAGGCTGGGAAGTCCTAGATCAAGGTGTCAGTTGATTTGGTTCCTGGCAGGGGCCCTCTTCCTCTCTTGTAAACAGTTATCTTCTTGCTATGCCTTTACATGACCTTTTCTATATGTGTGTGTGGAGAGAGAGCTTTTGTGTCTCTTCCTTTTCTTGGTAGGATACCAGCCTTATTGGATTAAACCTTCACCTTTGCAACCTCATTTTAACAAATTAATTTGGGTGGTGGGGTGGCGAAAAATCCAGTCCATAGCAGTCATCAATATAATGTGAAATTTTGAGAGAGGGAGAGAATTAGGTCTTGCACAGGCTCTTTTACTTCTGAACTGTGTGTCCTTAGGTCAATCATTTGACCTAAGGACAGTTGTGAGGATTAAATGAAATATCTGACCTCTGGCTCAAAATGATTGCTCAGTAAAGTTCATTATCATTAGTTTATGTAATAAGCAATTTTATAAATCTCTTTGTAATGCCTTGTGAATATGAGCAAGAGAACAGGACATGCTTTGATGAACATTTTCATCTTTTTATTTTTAAAGAAGAGTAAGAATCATCTTTGATTCCCTTCATCTCTCACAAATCTGGTCATCCACAAGGTCTTGTGAATTTGAACACATAAATAGTTCTGGGATGCACAGCCCTCTACCTGCCTGAATTTCTGCCCTAGTTCACCTCTCTGACTACCTCAACTCCAGAGTTATAGCCTCTTCCTGAAATACCTGACCTCTCATATTTCCTTTCCCTATTAATGTCACAGTCAGAGCAACAATCTTGAACATACTATCTCATTTTTTATTCTGTTCATAAATGTTCATTGGCGATCACTGACCTTGAGACTGAGTCCAAATATCCATTGTGTTGCTCTCAAGACTCTGCAAAGTCTGATTGCCTCTCTCCCCATGAGCCCACCTTCCAGACACACGCTCATACATGCCTATGCACACACATACATGTGCACATATACTTACCTTCACATGCACACATGCACACACACACACAAGACTTTGGGAAGGAAGATCACCAAAATGCAAAACATTAATGGCTATTTTATCTGGATGAAAGTATTTCAAGTGACTTTTGACCTTCTTTCTAAATATTTTTTGTATTTAAAAATTACAACAAATGACTGCATACATTTTATAATCAGAAATATTGCAGTTATTTATATTTTTAAGCATTTCACATTAAGATAGATGGTCATATTATGATACCATAGCACTTGTCATAAATAAAAAGAGAATAATTTTCATTTTGGGTCTGCTTTTCTCCAATAGATCCACTGTGACTCTAACCTCAAAAGATTTGGTATGTATATCAACACCCCATAACATTACCTATGGTTTTATTATCACAAATGAATTAATTTCATTTGCTGTTAAGCAGCAAGGCTGAAGCATGGATACATCAAAAATGCATTATTCAAGGATTTCTATAGATGTGTCCGCATAATACCTTTCTAGCCATTTGTTCGGACTGTGTTCCAAACTGGGCACCAGTAGATTTGTCTCACTCTAACCCCATCCTTTCCCTTCCCCACACCTTTGCTCATGCCATCTTCTCTCCAGTATATCCAACTCTCTGCTCTCCCCTACCCCATATCTGCACTTGGGGAACTTGACTTCTTCCTCCAAGTCCCAGCTCACATGTCACCTCTTCTGCAACACCTCTCCTCCCCAAATTAATAAACCCATTTTGCAATTTACTATGATTCTTAAAATTCAGATTCCCTTTTTAACACCTTGATAGAATTCATAATATTAAATATTATCAAGAATCCCAAAGAAAAAAATTTAATTTGCTTACATAAAGCATGAATAACTAGATTTGCAGTTCTAAACGAACAAATTTATCATTTTATGTGACATGAACGAATCATGCTTGAAAATAATACTCAGCTGCAAAATGAGACAGCGATACAGTACAAATATATTCTAAAGCATTGAAGTTGAATAAATGAAATGACATGGTGGTTTTGAAGACTCTTACACTCTGAAGCTGGCTCTTGCTTCATAATGTGATTAGTTCCAAAGCACAGAGACCATAGTAAACTCCATTGTACTTCTTCCAGGGGTGGGACCACTTCCACCCAATGCAGACTGAGAGGAAGTGAGAGATAGTTGAGAGGGGGCTGGAGTTAAGAACCAGATCTGCCCACTGGGAGTGGAGGCCAGCCGACAGAACCTGGGATCCAGGAAGGAGGTTGCAGCCATATCCAAAGAGACTAATACGAGGCAGGATTGGGGTGGGAGAGCATTGGTTTCCAACACACAAGTTCAGTAAAGCCCTGGGGAATGCAGGAAGAGGCAATATTCCGAGTCCCAAGCAAATAACATCCATCAAAGAACTCTTACAGTAGTGATAAAACGATATTTTTTATTCCTTAAATGGAGCCAGGGCCTTTTAGAATCACATGTCCTTCTCAGAACTCATTTATCATTCTCCCACTATGACGTAGGTATTATTGTTATCCCCATTTCATTCACAAGAAAATTGAGCCTCAGAAATTTAAATAATCCCAAGATCATACAGTTTGCAAGAGGCTTGATGCTAGTTAGATGACCTTGTAGCCACAGTGCTTCTGCCATCTCTGCTAGATTTATGTAGGCCACAGTTTTGTCCAAGCTTCCAAGCATGATCCCAGAAGCAAGTGTATTAGGAGTAGCTCTAGAGACCTTTGCCAGGACATAACAACCAGGAGACTGGGAGAGTTCCCTATATTGACAAAATCTCCTGCATCTTGCATTTCATTCACACCTCCCACTTCAGTCCGCACCCTCCAAATTACTCTGAGGCACACTCACGTTCTTTCTGGGGGTACTTGTGCACCCTCCCCAGTCAGTCCTACTGAGATTAGACCACTATACTGCCTCAGCAGCCAGGCATTTGTCATGTGGGGCTTGGAGATGGGGAGAAGAGTAAGTTCCCATCAGGATGTAGATTTGAGCTGACAGTAGCTAAGACCCAAAGCAGCTGGGGAACTGGCACACAGCCTGGTAAAGGTAACTGGATAGACCATCACAGGCATGGGGCAGAGTACTTTTCCTGAATCTGGTACTGCACCTGAATTTTCGTACCGAGTCCAAGATTCAATAAACTGTCCAGAGAAACTTGGATGCTACGTCTCTCTTTCCATACACTAGAGCCCTGCCATACTGGGGCCTGATGTGAAGCCTGAAGTCCTGCTCTTTAAGGAAGTCAGATAATGTAGTAAGTAAGACTACTTTGAGGGAATTAGAAAAATTATTCTAAATTTCATACAGAACCAAAAAAAAAAAAAAGGCTGAATAGCTAATGCAATCCTAAGAAGAAAGAATAAAGCCAGAGGGATCACATCACTCAACTTCAAATGATACCAGGTTATAGTAACCAAAACAGTGATACAGAAATAGACACATAGACCAACGGAACAGAATAGAGACCCTTGAAATAAAGCCACACACCTACAACCAACAGATCTTTGACAAGATTGGCAAAAATAAACAATGGGGAAAGGATACTCTATTTGGTAAATAGTGCTGGGAAAACAGGCTAACCATGTGCAAAAAAAATGAAACTGGACTCTTATCTCTCACCATCTAGAAAAATCAACTCAAGTCTGGGCACGGTGGCTCACACCTGTAATCCAGCACTTTGGGAGGCTGCAGCAAGTGGATCTCTCGAGCTCAGGAATCCAAGACCAGCCTGGGCAACATGGTGAGGCCCTGTCTCTACTAAAAATACAAAACAAACAAAATATCTAGGCATGGTGATGCACACCTATGGTCCTAGCTACTCAGGAGGCCGAGGTGGGAGGATCGCTTGAGCCTGAGGGACGGAGGTTGCAGTGAGCCATGATGGCACCACTGCATTCCAGCCTGGGTGACAGAGCAAGACCCTGTCTCAAAAAAAAATAAAAATAAGAAATCAACTCAAGATGAACTAAATATTTAGGGCTTAGGTTTAAGCATTAAGGTTTAAGCCCTCAAACTATAAAAATCCTAGAAGAAAACCTAGGAAATACTCTTGTAGACATAGGCCTAGGCAGAGAATTTATGACTAAGTCTTCAAAAGCAAACACAACAAAAATGAAAATTGACAAGTGAGACTTAATTAAGCTAAAGAGCTTCTGCACAGCAAAAGAAATTATCAACAGAGTAAACAGACAACATACAGAATGGAGAAATATGCATGTAACAGAAGTCTAACATCCAGCATCTATTAGGGACTTAAACAAATTTATAAAACAAACAAACCACCCCATTAAGAAGTAGGCAAAGGACAAGAACAGACACTTTTCAAAAGAAGACATACAAATGGATAACCAGCATATGAAAAAATGCTCATCATCACTAATAATGAGAGAGAGATGCAAATCAGAATCACAATGAGATACCATCTCACACCAGTCAGAATGGCTATTATTAAAAAGTTAAAAAATAACAGATGTTGGCACAGTTGTGGAGAAAAAGGAAGCTTATACACAATTGATGGGAATGTAAACTAATTCAGCCACTGTGGAAAGCAGTTTGGATATTTTTCAAAGAACTAAAAATAGAACTACCATTTGACCCAGCAATTCAATTACTGGGTATATGCCCAAAGGAAAATAAACCATTTTACCCCAAAGACACATGTACTCATATATTCACCACTGCACTATTCACAATAACAAAGACATGAATCAACTGAGATGTCCATCAATGGTAGACTGAATTTTTAAAATGTGATATATATGCACCATGGAGTACTACACAGCCATAAAAAAATAATGAAATCATGTGTTTTGCAGCAACATGAAGGCTGCTGGAGGCCATTATCCTAAGCAAATTAACACAGAAACATAAAACCATATATTATGTGTTCTCATTTACAAGTAGGGGCTAAATGCTAGGTACTCATGGACACAAAAATAGGGCCAATAAATACTGGTGATTCTAAAAGAAGAGAGAGAGTTGACAAACTACCTATTGGGTACCATGTTTGCTACTTGGGTGATGGAATCATTAGAAGCCTAAACCTCAGAATCACACAATAAACCCATGTAACACACCTGCACAGGTACCCCCTGAATCTTTAAATTAACTAATGAAATAAATAAATAAATACATTTTAAAAGAATGTTCTCAGGCAGTTTAAGCAGGGATCTGTTGCGGGAAGTCAGGGACCCCAAATGGAGGGACCAGCTGGAGCTGTGGCAGGGGAACACAAATTGTGAAGATTTCATTTTAATGGGGACATTTATCAGTTCCCAAATAATACTTTTATAATTTCTTACGCCTGTCTTACTTTAATCTCTTAATCCTGTTACCTTCGTAAGCTGAGGATGTACGTCACCTCAGGACCACTGTGATAATTGTGTTAACTGTACAAATTGATTGTAAAACATGTGTGTTTGAACAATATGAAATCAGTGCACCTTGAAAAAGAATAGAATAACAGCGATTTTTAGGGAACAAGAGAAGACAACCATAAGGTCTGACTGCCTGTGGGATCGGGCAGAAAGAGCCGTATTTTTCTTCTTGCAGAGAGCCTATAAATGAACGTGCAAGTAAGGAAGATATCACTAAATTCTTTTCCTAGCAAGGAATATTAATATTGATACCCTGGGAAAGGAATGCGTTCCTTGGGGGAGGTCTATAAATGGCCGCTCTGGGAATGTCTGTCTTATGCGGTTGAGATAAGGGCTGAGAAACGCCCTGGTCTCCTGCAGTACCCTCAGGCTTACTAAGGTGGGGAAAATCTCTGCCCTGGTAAATTTGTGGTCAGACCAGTTCTCTGCTCTCGAGCCCTATTTTCTGTTGTTTAAGATGTTTATCAAGACAATATGTGCACCACTGAACATAGACCGTTATCAGTAGTTCTGCTTTTGTCCTTTGCCTTGTGATCTTTGTTGGACCCTTATTAGTAGTTCTGCTTTTGCCCTTTGTCCTCTTCCCTCAGAAGCATGTCATCTTTGTTCTGCTTTTTGCCCTTCGAAGCATGTGATCTTTATACCTACTTTCTGTTCTTACACTCCCTCCCCTTTTGAAACCCTTAAAAAAATTGCTAGTTTGAGGCTCAGGTGGGCATCACAGTCCTACTGATATGTGGTGTCACCCCCAGCAGCCCAGCTGTAAAATTCCTCTCTTTGTACTCTTTCTCTATATTTCTCAGCCGGCCAAAACTTATGGAAAATAGAAAGAACCTATGTTGAAATATTGGGGGCAGTTTCCCCTGATAGGGATCAAAAGTTTTGGAGAAGTGAGATTGCTAAATTTATTATGTAAAACTGGAAGATCCACTAGTTGACTCCCTGGGAAAGGCCAAAGAACATTTCTTTTGGCAAGAAGGAATATTCTGGTGAGAGGGATTCTATAATCACTGACAAGCACAATGGTGGCTGTCCCCTGTAGGTTGATAGTGGAAGATACTGTTACAGAAGTGGGCTCCTTAATAACAATGGGAAGGATGGATCTCAGAATAGCAGAAGTCAGGCAACAGCATGTAACTACCAGAGACAAGACGAGTATAATTACTGTTATGGGCAGTAAGGTCAGAATGGCGGCCAGGGGGCCTGGCCTTCAAGAATTTATGGAGATGGCTCATAAAACATGGTGTTCTCAGAGGCAAGATACATGGATAGCCAGTTGTACACACACACACACACACACACACACACACACTCACACACTCCCACAAAACACAAGCTGCCCAAAGGAAAGGCATCATCTCTCAGCCAGTTTTCAGACTTGAGACAGTTCTCAGAATTAATCATTAAAAGAGGAATTAAGCCACCTTGAATAAAGAGACCCACAATACCACAGCAAGTATTAACTCCCAATAATTCCCCTAAAGGGACCTACAGATATTTACTGTGTAATTGTACACTGGAGATACCCATAGTTTTTGAAGGTTGTTGGATATAGAGTCTGAGCTGACACTAACACTTGGAAACCCTAAATCCCACTACAAGCCCCTCTTCCCACATTACAGCAGCAGTCAATGGAGGTCACATAATAAGTAGAGTACTGTCTTGGGTGTATTACCCGATTGGTCCACTGGGCCCACAGACCTACCCAGTGGTCATTTTTCCCATTCATAAGTGTAAAATAAGAAGAAATATATTTAGTTGGCTGAATTGTCACATTTGTTCCTTCCCCTGTGGAAGAAGAGTTACTGGAGTAGGAAAGGCCAAGTGGAATCCCCTGAAACTTCCCTTTTCAAAATAGTAAACAAAAAATAGTATCACACTATGGGTAGAATGGTAGGGATTAGTGACACTCTCAAAGACTTAAAGGATATAGGAGTGGTAGACTCCATCATATCCCCATTTAATTCATCAGGTTGGCCCTGCAAGAACTGAATACAGTCGATGGCAGTAGATACTGCAAAATTAGCCCAATAGCTATCTGTGCCAAATGTACTGTCTTTACTAAAAGAGATAAATATTCCTGTCTCTAGTATGTGGTAGGTGGCTATTTATCTGGAAAATGCATCCTCCAGCCATCAAGAAGGAAGATCAAAAAGAGTTCACACTCCTATGTGGTGTGAGTAAGATGTAGATGACAATGTATTCTCAGTTTTGCTCCAGTGCTAGTTAACTCTCCTGATATCTGTTACAACATTATTCAAAAGCATCTGGATCATCTCAGTATCCCATGGACCTTAATGTTGGTCCATTATATTGCTGATATTTTATTTGAAATTAATGGACATAAATTGGCAGGTACCCTAGATGCACTGATAAGACACATACTCCAGAGGGTGAGAGCTAAACCCTGAAACATTTGAGAAGCATGTTATATTGGAAAAACTTTTAGGGGTCAGTAGTGTGGGA
The DNA here is from genome assembly GCF_028858775.2 of Pan troglodytes. NCBI lineage: Eukaryota > Metazoa > Chordata > Mammalia > Primates > Hominidae > Pan > Pan troglodytes. The sequence continues at coordinate 101,015,622 of NC_072405.2, read as the reverse complement.
TATGCCAATCACTTCCTTCACAGTGAAGGACCTGTTATTTTGCCTTGTCCCTCCTACAACTAAGAAAGAAGCACAACTAAATAGGCCTCTTTGGGTTTTGGAAGCAGCATACATTGCTTGTGGAAATGCTTCAAATCATTCATAAAGTCATATGGAAGGCTACCTGTTTCGAGTAGGATTCAGAGCAAGAAAGTATTTTGTAGCAGGTTTAGGCTGTGGTACAAGCAGCCCTGCCTAGTGTGCCATATGATCTGATATAGTTTGGCTGTGTCCCCACCCAAATCTCATCTTGAATTCCCTTGTATTGTGGAAGGGACCCAGTGGGAGGTAACTGAATCATGGGGGCAGGTCTTTCCTGTGCTGTTCTCATGATAGTGAATAAGTCTTCTGAGATCTGATGGTTCTGTAAGGGGGAGTTTCCCTGTACAAGCTCTCTCTTTGCCTGCTGCCATCCATGTAAGACGTGACTTGCTCCTCCTTGCCTTCCACCATGATTGTGAGGCTTCCTCAGCCACACAGAACTGTAAGTCCATTAAACCTCTTTCTTTTGTAAATTGCCCAGTCTTGGGTATGTCTTTATCAGCAGTGTGAAAATGGACTAATACATGACCCAGTGGATTCCATGGTAGTAGAGCTTTCTGTGTGGAATTTCCAGCAAGGCCTAATAAGAGAATCACATTACAGATGCCTAAGGTTCAGGATGCAGGCCATGTTGCCTGCAGCAGAGAACTATATGAAGAATTAGAAAGCATCTTTTGGCATGTTTATGGGCCCTAGTGGATAGTGAGCTCATGATTATGGGACATTAGTTTACCATAAACCCTGAGCTATCTACCCTGAACTGAGTTCTGTCAGACTCACTGTCATATGATCAGCAGAAATCCATCTTCCAGGGGAGGTGGAATATTTGGGATTGGGCTTCAGTATGTCTAGAAGGCAAGAGTAATTTAGAAGAACAGGTGAGCTAAACCTTCTACATCCAGCACTTTTGAACCAATACCTCTCCTTCAGCTCTCACTATAGTCTATAGGGCTCCCTAAGATCAGGTGACAGAGGAGGAAAAAAATGCAGGCTTGGCTCAAAGTTGGTTTAGCCCAGTATGTTCTGCAGGTTGAAAATGGACTGATGATTAACTACATCCTAACACATGGGTGGCCCTAAAAGACAGTGGTGAGGTAAGCTCCTCCCAAAGAACAGAGCTCTTTGACAGAGAACCTCATAATGTATTTGTATGGAAAGAAAAATGGTCCGAGTTAAGACTTTACATAGAATCATGGGTAGTGATAAATGGCTTCACTGATTCATCAGTGACCTGGAAGAAGCAACATAAGAAGACTGGGGGCAATGAGGTCTAAGTAAAAGGCACCTTGGTATACCTGGGGAAGTGGGCACAAAATGTGAATATCTTTATTCTACATTAATGCCTGCCAGAAAACATTCAGTGCAGATGAGGCACTGAACCGCCAGGTGAATAAGATTTCTTGCCTGTCACCTCTGTCCTTGTCTACCCCTGTGCTTGTGCAATGTGCTCATCAATGGAGCAGGTGTGGTTTCAAAAATGGAGACTATGCATGGGCCCGAAGCTATAGGTGCCTTCTCACCAGGGATGATCTAGCTAATGCCACTGCTAAATATCTGACCAATAAGAAAGGGCACCCCTGAGCCCCTGATATGGGATCATCCTTTAAGGAGATGAATCAGACAGCTGGTAGCAACTTGATTACATGGACTACTTCTTCCCTGAAAAAGAGATAGAAATATGGGTTAACCTGTCCTTTCCATAGTGCTTCAAACAGTACCATCACCAGAGTACTGGCTTTAAGAAAAAATGATATCCTATATGACATTGCCTTGGACCAAGAGACTCACTTTATAGTAAAGGAGGAACAGTAGTGGTCACATGATGATGTGAGGACCCACTGCTCCTACAACATATCGTTTACAGATACAATATACCTGCAAATGTGTAGCACTCTTCTTCAGGGTAAATGCCTGAAATCAACAACCTTTACGTGGTATTGTGTTCCCAATAGATAGAACACTTGGATCTAGAAACTAAGGCACAGAAATAGAAATGGCCCGAGTCACAATCATTCCCAGTGACCTACTTGCGGAATTTGTGTTTCTCACCTCTGTAAGTTTAGACTCTGCAGGAATGAAGATCCTAGTTCCTGGAAAGGGAATACTTTCACCAAAGGATTCAGTAAAAGTTTTTATTTTTTTTTTGTACTTTAAGTTCTAGGGTACATGTGCACAACGTGCAGGTTTGTTACATACGTATACATGCAACATGTTGGTGTGCTGCACCCATTAACTCATCATTTACATTAGGCATATGTCCTAATGCTATCCCTCCCCCCTCCCCCCACCCCATGACAGGCCCCAGTGTGTGATGTTCCCCTTCCTGTGTCCAAGTGTTCTCATTGTTCAATTCCCGCCTATGAGTGAGAACATCTGGTGTTTGGTTTTGTGTCCTTGCGATAGTTTGCTGAGAATGATGGTTTCCAGCTTCATCCATGTCCCTACAAAGGACATGAACTCATCCTTTTTTATGGCTGCATAGTAATCCATGGTGTATATGTGCCACATTTTCTTAATCCAGTCTATCATTGATGGACATTTTGGTTGGTTCCAGGTCTTTGCTATTGTGAATAGTGCCACAATAAACATACGTGGCATGTGTCTTTATAGCAGCACGATTTATATTCCTTTGGGTATATATCCAGCAATGGGATGGCTGGGTGAAATGGTATTTCTCATTCTAGATCCTTGAGGAATCACCACACTGTCTTCCACAATGGTTGAACTAGTTAGGACTCAGTAAAAGTTTTACTAAACACAAAGCTGTGGCTGTTACCTGTGCTACCTATTTACTTTGGGATTATAGTTTCAATAGACCAGCAGACAAAGAAATGAGATACCGTGTGGATAATCGTGAGAATATAAGGCTGGTGGTGTACAAGAGAGGCAGGGAGAAATATGCTTGGCAAACACATTATCCACTAGGCATCTCTAGGTCACCTCCCAAGTCCAATTTTAATTAAAATGGGCAAATTCAGCTATGGCCTGATAAGCGCATGGTAATCAAGGGCTCAGAACCCTCAGGGATGTGAGCCTAGGCCAGCCAGCAGGCAAGCCACCTAGGCCATCAGACATATGAACTGAGATTGAAAGCAATAAAGAATAGTGGTAAAGAAAGGTCATCATGAGTTTCACTTGCTTTTTCAGGACCAATAGCAACAGTGGGGCTGTAGTTTGTCTCACTAGTTTTCATCTTGTAATTTTTACTCAGAAATTATGACTAAACCAAAACCAGAAGAAGCTGTGAGTATATTGAGAAAACTTAATACAAGCGGTAAATAAATCTGAGTGGTGCCAAGTGGGCTGGAGCCAATGGTGGTGGTGCTTTGCCCAGATGCCCTTTGCCAGGCCAGTGCACCTGTCCCCCAGGTACTGCAGGTGTTGGCTGCTGACAAACTTTCTACTGATGAGCACCATCTTACCTAGAGATATCCCAGTTGTGGACCTGGTCCCTCGTGGAGGGAGGTCAATCCAAAAATTGACTTCTGCAGACCTATTTTAGTAACATATTCCCCTTACCTCTGGAATGAGAATTGCACCCTTGGGGTCAGGAGATCAGGCTGAGGCTAGACTTATTCCTAAACTGTTGCTCAAATTCCTGTACTATTCTGGTTTTCTCACTCCCTGACTGGTTTCTTCTGAGAGCATTTTGACTATAAATTATTTGCCCAATCATTTCAGACTCTGCTTCTAGGGAACCTCAAGTAAGATAAGACACTAGCATAGTTAAAAAGAAAAGTATTAGTACTTTGGTGTTAGACTACCATGACAGATGATGGAATAGTAAAACTTGTATCTCTGAGCTAGGGATGCTTAATTCTTTTTAGACTGTAGTTGAGGGTGGTGCTAGGGATTGGAACAGGGCTGAAAATGAGCAGGGAGATGTAGCAGTGGGAAGCGTCACCAGTGATGAGAAATGCAAATACCAGAGGATTGCACTGTAAATTCCAGGCAGTCCTAGCCAAGTCAGAAATAAACTCTGCAGGTTAGAAAATGTGAGCAGAAGGAAGAAGCAGTCTCTGCACTTGGGTGAACTGCCCTCATGGCAGTCATTTTATATTTGGGCCAAAGAGGTCAACAGGGATTTGTTGTCTTTTCTAAAGACAACATCCCACCCTCATGATCACTGCCTTTAACCAGGCAGACAGTGTCTCACCTCCTACATGTATCAGCCCCTAGGTTATATAGTTATGACACTAAATAAACGTTTGCTTAGGGAATGAATGCATCCTAAATCCTCAGTGTCAGCTTGTGTGTATCTGAAGTGCCTTGAGTCTGCTTATCGTTGTATATAATATTCATAAATCATCTTGAGCCCCATAACAGAGGCTCTTTGCAAATAGGCTACAGTTATCTCTCTCTAAAGGATATGATGAAGATTAATTAGTTAATTTCATAAAGTGCTTCTGGGATAAAAACTGCCTTATAAGAACTAATTATAAATATCACATGTATAGATACCATAAATTCATACCTCTGAAGTTGAATAGAACTTGTTTTTTTATTGCTAGAAAGAATACTTACTGGAGTTGATATGCCATTTCTTTTTTATACCACTTAAGATTATTCTGCTGTTCAAAATGTAGGTTATGGGTATCATACCACAAAGGCAGCTGTGTCTTGCTGTGCAGCAAGGGAAATAGCACCAACTACTTTTCATTTTGGGTTCATTCAACACTGCAGACATAACCTATTATCATTTAAAATACATTAAATGTATCAGAGTTCATATCATTGCTCTACTGTATACCAGCTGGGAAACTTTGGGAAAATCAGTAAAATGCTTTCTGAGTCATAGTTTTCTCGTTTGTCAAATAATCGAAACTATCCTGTGGAACTAAATGACACAATGCAGCTATAGACTTAGCAAAGCACCTGACTCATGGTTAGCACTCAGTAATTGCCAATCTAATGACTAAGTCAAACAGTCATACTGGAATTATGTTACAAAAATACTCCATATTTTTCTTCCACTGTCTCCTTAAAATTTATTCGTTGTGGGCACTTTTTAACTGTGCCACTGCATAAAAACACCTGGAAGGCCTCATACGTTTTTCTGCTCATTTTTTGGGTCACTTACATCACAACGCAGCCTCAGTGTGGTAATTAGAATGGCCATTTCTGTAGCAATAAATTTGGAGGTAAACTCTCCTTCCCGGCTAGAATACAGTTGTAGCTAGATTACCTGATTTTGGAGCATGGGCCCTAGCCTTCTAACCGTAATACCAGGCAATCCAGGCTTCAGACTTGGTCCTTCAAGCCTGCGAATAGCATTCCATTCATAGGAACCTGGTTCCTGAGGCATGGAATCTGGTCCTGCAGGCATGGAATGACAGCCCCCTACTCCCACCTGGGCATGAAACTTGGCCCCATGCATTTCCATCCTTCAGTGTGAAAATGGACCCTCTACACATGGAAAATTGTATGCAGTCATATACCACACTCCACATATGTGGACTCACCTCCTCCAAGCATACATTCTGTCCTTCTAAGTGTAAAATCTGTCCTTCTAGATATGGGAAGAGACCCTGCAGTCACTGCAGTGTGTAATCTGCCTTTGTGCTATGGTATCTTAGTACATGAATGGAACTTGACACACTAGGCATGACGCCTGAGCTTTCAGATGCATAATCCAGCCTTCCCAGCATGAAGCATGGTCATCCATTTGTGAAAACTGGCATTCAGGCATGGAGCTTTGCACTCAAGGCATGGAACTTGGCCCTAGACATAGAGTTTGACCCTACAAATAAGGAACTTCGATCTCCAGGTGTAGAACACGAGCCTAGAGGAATGGAATCTGACCAACCAATTATGGATCTGGTTTTTAAGGCATTAATTTATGTCTTTTAGGTACAAATTATGCCTTTCCAAGCATAAAATATGGTTTTTCACATAAGATCCAGCCTTACAAGCATGAATTTAGATCTCCAGGAGTGGAAACCAGCCCTCTAAGCATGAAATCTGTCCTTCCTGGCCATTCAGTCATGGAACGTAGACCTCTAAGTACAGCATCCGACTTTCCAGACAGAGAAAGTAGCTCCAAATATGAATCCTACTCCTCTAGGCATAGAATTTGGCCTTCTAGGTCTGGAACCAGGACTTCTACATGTGGCTCATAGACATCTAGGTATAGAATACATGTTGACTATCCAACATGCGAAACCTCGCCAATTTTGCACTACGCATATGTAATCTCAATCTCCAAACATGGAATTTAGCACTATAATCATAAAAACTGACGTGTGGAATTTCCATCTCAGAGTATGACACCTGACCCTACAAGCATGGACTTGCCACTCCACTAGTGGAAACACAATGTTCAGTCAAGGAACTTGGCCCCACAAACATGCAACTTGGCAATACTTGTGTGGAATCCAAATCTCCATGTATGGGATATGAACTTACCTGTGGTGAGTGTGCTACCTCAGACTGGAACCTTGCATCTGAGTTATAAAATTTGTCTCTCCAGGATATGGTCTCATGTCTCCCAAGCATGGGACTACTCTACACTACATATGCATGCTCAATATCCAAACATAAAAACTGGCCCAACAAGCATAGAATCTAGCATTCAATGTGTAAACTCTAAAATTGCATGCATAAAACCTAGCTTTACAAGCTTGTAACTTGACACTTCATATATAGGACGTCATTTTCAAAGCATGGAACTTGACTCTACAAGCATGAAACATGATCCTCCAGGTATATAACTTCGTATTTCAGCCATACATACACACTCTCCAGAACTTGGAAACTGGTTTCCTAGTCATGGATCCTGGAATTACATGTATTTAATCTCAATGTCCAAGTAGGTGAATGCACAGAGAATGGCTTCACATATATCACGTGTGTATCTTGACACCCAAGACATGGAAATCTATATTTATCTCATAGATTTTGACTCTCCACATATGGAATGCAGTCTTCCTGGCAAGAAACCTAGAATTCCATGTATATAATCAATCTGCAAGGACAGAAACTCCACACAAGCACCAAACCTGGCACTTTGTGCATGGAGGCTCAATATCCAAGTATGGATATCCAATATACAAGTACAGAAGCTGGCATTCTATGTGTGGAATCTCAATTGCCAAGCATGGAGTTTGGACCTACAAATGAAACCTGGCACTTCCAGTGTGGGTTACAAGCATGAAACTTAACCAAATGAGCTTGAAACCCAGTATTTGAGGCATGGAAATTGGCATTTCAATCCTAGACATTGACTCTCCAAAACATGGAAACTGCCCTACAAGGCATTATACCTGGTGCAGCATGTGTTATGGACTAAATTATGTCACCCTCAAATTCATATGTCAAGGCTCTAACTCCCAATGTGATTGTATTTGGAGATATAGAGCCTTTAGGGAGGTAATTAAGGTTGAGGAAGATTATAGGGTGGGGTCGTAATCCTATAGGACTGGTGTCCTTATAAGCGGGGTAAAAAGAGGAAAAGACACCAGAGATCACTCTCTACCTGCATGCATAGAGAGGAAAGGTCATTTGAGGACACAGTGAGAAGGTAGTTTTCTGTAAGCCAGGAAGAGAACCCTAACCAGAAGCCAAATTTGCTGGCACCGTATCTTGGAGTTCTAGCCTCCAGAACTGTGAGAAAATAAATTTCTGTTGTTTAAACCACGCAGCCTGTGATATTTTGTTATGGCAGTCCGATATAATGTAAGGAATCTAAATCTCAAGTGCTATAAACATGGAACCTGTTATACTACTTGTGTAATTTGAATCTCTGAGCATAAAAGCTGGCACTGAAAACAAAGCATCTGGCTCTCCATGTGAGGAGTCTCAATCTCTGAGCATAGTGTATGTCCTTAAAAAAAGGAACCTGGAGTTCTAGTGTGAAATCTCAAATCCAAGGATGGAACATGAACCCACAAGCATGGAATCTAGCATTCCATGTGGGGAATCTCAATCTCCATGCATGGGACAGATATGGCCTTACATGTACTGAAACTGGCATTCAAAACATGGAGTCTAATGCTCAAATTATGTAAATTGGCACTACATTATGTAAAACTATGCATGATATTTTGTGCTTCATGGATATTATCTCAATATCCAAGCATTGAAATTGGTCCTACAAGCTTGGCACTTCCAATGATATGTGGAATATCAATCTTCACACATGGAATTTGGCCCAACAAGAATTTAACCTGGCATTCCACATGTGAAATCTCAATCTCAAAGCATATAACCTAGCCTTAAAATTATGCAACTTGGAGCTGCACGTCTGAAATCTCAATCACCAGACATGGCATCATGTCCTATAAGCATTATACTGATACTCTATGTGTGAAATCTCAATCCCCAAGCATGATCCAGAACCATATGAATCCACATGGAATTCCATGTGTAAAATCTCAAATTCCATGCCAATGGTCAATTGGAACATTGCTCAATTAAAATGAAAACTGGCACTTTATGTTTGGAATCGATATCAATAAGCATTTTACCTGGCCTACTGAGCATAGAACCAGGCACTCCATATCTATAATCTCAAACTGCAAGCATGAAACATAGTCTTATTTGAATGGAACCTGGCACTCTAGACATTAAACAGCAGTTTGAGGTATAGCCTTTGGCTTTCCAGGACAAGGAAACTTCATTCCCTGGCATGGAATTTTGAACACACATATACGTTCTCAACCTCCAAGCACGGACTTGTTTCTAAAAGCATGGAAAACAGCATTTAGTATATGGAATTTCAATCTCCAAGCATGGTACCAGGTCTTAGCAGCATGGAAATTGGCATGCCATATATGGATTATTGATCTCCAGGTATGGACTACATCATCCCCAAAAAAGGAACTTGGAATTCCATGTGTGTAATTTAAATCATCAAGTTGGAAGCATGCAACATGCTTGGCATCTTAATCTCCAAACATGTAACTTGGCTTCATACATTTTAAAACTGTCATTCCACACAGGGAACATAAGGTCTGACTCCTAGAATTTGGCTCTCCAAGACATACAAACTTGTCTCCCAGCATGGAACTTATTACTACCCAAATGGATTCTAAATCTGCATGCACACAACATTTCTCACCATGTCTGAAATATAATGTTTCATGTGGGGAACATGGACCAACAATGATAGGTTCTGGCACTCCATGTGTAGATTTAGAATATACAAATATGAAACTTGACTGCAGAAGTGTGGATTATGGCACCTTGGCATGTACATTTCCTCATCACTCATTGACATAGTTTATTTCAGTCCAGTTGATGAAACCTGGTCTCTAAGACATGGAATCTGGAACTTTCTGTATGGAATATCAATCTTCAAACATAAAACTTGGCCCTAAAGCAAGAAACCTGACACTTCACATGCAGAATCGCCATGATCCCTGTATTGAACATAACCCTTCAAACAAGATACCCAGATCTCAATGTGTGGACTTTCAAACTACAAGCATGGAACATGGCGTGACATGTGTGGCACTACAAACATGGAAACTGGTGTTGCAATAATAGACTTTGGCTCTATAAAAGATGCAACACAGATTCCAGGCATCATACTTGATACACCATGCATAGAATCTCAATCTCCAAGCATGAATCCTGACAATCAACTTGTGGAATTTCAATCTCTGTGCATAGAACCTTGCTCTAAAAGCATGTAACCTGGAACTCCACATTTTAAATACCTATTCTTTAAGCATGGAATTAGGTCTACAAGGACGAAATTGACACTCCTTATGAGGGTACCCAAAATCTACCATGGAAAATGACACTCCATGGTAGAACCTCAACCTACATATATGGAACTTGGCCTCCCATGTGTGGAGCCTTATATTTCAGACACAGAACTTGGCATTTCAATCATAGTCTTCGGCCAAGTCATGGTAACTGATTTCCTAGGCATTGTACCCATGATACTATGCATAAAGCCTAACATTAAAAGTATGGGACCTGATATCTGTGTGTAAAATTTCAATCTTTGAAAATGAAAATTAGCCCTCCAAACAAAGAACCTGGCATCTCATGGGAGGAAACTCTACCTCCATACATGGAACCTGACCCTACATAGAGAATGGAACATGATACAATAAAGGTGGAATCTTAATCTCTGAGAATGTAACCTGGCCTTACAAGCATTGATCCCATTTGTAAAATCCTAAGCCTCAAGCACGGAACATTGCCTCTATGTGAGAAGCTTAGCACTCAAGACACAGAGCCTGACATTTCAGTTAGAGAGGTTGTATCCCTAAGATATGGAACCTGGTTTTCTAGGCAGTGAACCAGAGATTGTGAAATCTCAATCTCCAAGCATGAAGCCTGAGCCTACAAGAATGGTACATGGTGCTTCATGTGTGGAATCTCAGTCTCCAAGCATGAAACAAGGTCTTACAATTGTGCAATATGGCAATCCAGATCAGGCATGAAAATTGGTTCTCCACTGAGACTTAGTATAACTTTCTTAGAATCTAAACTTCCTGTAATGGAACCCAGCCCTTTAAGGATGAAGGCTGGTCCTCTAAGTGTTGAATGTAGCTATTTAAACATGAGTCCTGACCCTTCAAGTATAGAATCTGACTTTATAGGCATGGAAAGTCCATCCAAATGTGAATCCTGCCCTTCCACACATAGGATCATTCCTATAGGATCATTCCTATAGAATCACTCCTTCTAGAATCTCATGTGGAATCTGGAATTCAAGATGTGAATCAGAGCCTCTAGCCACAGAATTAGACCTTGGAGGCAAACCATGACTTCCTACCCGTTTGATGTCTCTTTCTCCAGGCTTAAAACTTAGCCTTCTAGTGGTAGAACCAAAATTTAAAGAGATGTTATGTAGCCCAACAACTGTGGAATCTGATCATCTAGGCCTAAAATATCTAATCTGAACTTCTAAGTCTGAAATAAAACCTTCCAGTTTTGATATTTGACTGTAGACATGGAATATAATTCTCCATGTTCAAAACTGGCCATCTATAAATAAAACCTGAATTTTTGAGTGTGGGAAGGTAGTTCTCCAGACATTGAAGTTGACCCCCCATTTATAGAACTGTGCCTTGAGGTATGGAACATGTCACTTCATGTGTGGAATCTCAGTCTCCAAAAATGGAAACTTATGAGCATGAAACTTGGCATTCCCAGTATGAAGTCTCAAATTCCATGCATGGAACATGACTCCACATGCAAGGCACATGGCAAACTATGTGTGGCCTTACAAGTATACAGCCTGGCACTTTGTGTGCAGACTCTCACTTATCAAACATGGAACACTGATATTACAAGTGTGGAAACTGGCAACCTAGACATGGTTGGTACCTGAATTTTCAGTTATAGATGCTTTGTTATGTAAATGAGCCAAAGATGGCCTCTGTGTATTGGTCCCTAAGTTATTTCTTCACTGCTGGTTGAGAACCATTAGCTCAAAAGCCTACTGATCTCACACTTAAATTTTTACACATTTAATTGTTTTAAAAATGCTCCCAAACAAGCATAATTTTGGCATTTAGGGCCAACCTGCTTTGCATATTCAATGAAACTACACCCAATATCTGCTAGCCATTGATAAGGTAGAGTCTTGTGGTTATAAGACACCAAGGTGCTGCTGCCCTTCTGAGTTTTCTGACCCAGAGACACTCTGTTATGCTGCTGAATGAACATCACTTAGATACACAGACTCCCTCTTCTATCCCCTTAACCCGAGGTTCCCTTGCCTCCTCCTTTTCTGGATGATGGCCCACTCACCATAAGCCTCTGGATGGACTCATCCTGTAGGGACGTCCCCTCTATGCCAAGCTGTCTAAGCACCACACAATAAAGCTTATTGGGTGTTACTGCATCTTGTGGTCATATCTCTTTCCCTGATTAGCCCCAAGTCTCTTAAAGGAACCCCTTACATGTTGCCACTCTAAGAAATGGAAACCAGTCTCCCAGGCACAAAATCTGATATGTCGTATATAAAATCTCAATCTCCAAGCATGGAACTTGGTCATACAACATGGAATCTGGTCCTCCACATGAGATGTGGCCCTAAAGGCATAGAACTTTGACCCCATCATCTCCAGCATAAAACCTAGCCCTCTAAGCAGGCACATTGGCCTTCCAGGAGTTTAATGTGGCCCTTAAAAAATATCAACCCTGACTCTCCAAGCACAGAATCTGATTATTCAGACATGGAATATCTCTGCAGAAATAAATCCTGCCTCTCCAAGCATACACACTTAACCTAGATATAAAGCCTGAGCTGCTATATATGGATCCTTGTCTTCTAGCCATGGAGTAGTCCTTCAGATATGCCACAGGTTATGACCTATGTGAAGTATCTTTTACCAAGCTTGGACCTTCAGGTTCTTGGATGAAACCTGAATCTCAAAACATGTCATCTGGCCCACTAGAAATGGTTCCTGGCCATCTAGATCTGAACTCTGGACTTCTAAATATCTAACCTGTCCTTCTGGGAATGAAACAAGATGTTTTAGTCTTAGCACTTGATCCCTAAATATGGAATCTGAGTCTAAATGTTTGGAATTTGGCCATCTGTGGATAAAATATGGCTTTCTCAGTATGACATCATACATCTCCAGGTGTTGAATGTGGCCTTCAACTGTAGAACTGTGCTTTCACGTATGGAACATGCCACTCCATGTATAAAATCTTAATCTTCAGCATGGAATATTATCTTTGGAATATGCCATTCAGTGTATACAATCTCAGTCTCCAAGAATGGAATATGACCATATAAGCAGGGCAACTGACACTCCATGTTTAGAACCACAAATTCCAAAAAGGGAACATGGCCATACAAATGCAGAACTTGACATTCCAGACATGGAACTTAGATTTTGGTCATGGAAGTTGGTTTTCCTAGACATGGAACCTTGCTTCCTTAGCATGAATAGTCAGATTCCATGCATGGAATATAATCTTTCAATCATGGAATTATTCACCCACCATTGGATATGCCCACTGAGGCATGAAATATGGTCTTATAAGTTTGGATTTTGTCCTCGATGGCAAGGAAACAAGCCCTTAATATATGAAAAATTCTTTTCTAGAGAGATAGATACATATATACTTAGATAAATAAGTAGATAAACACAAGTAGGCAAAGTATGGGTGTTTTTTTGGGAAAATTTTTCTGTTAATTGTCTTATTATAAGAATTAAGTTACTTCTAATTCTTTCAGAACAATGCTTGGTTCATAGTAAGCCCTTGGAAAATACTAAGTGACATTGTTATTATTGCTACTACTACTATCTCTTTTATTCATTTATTCCTTCATTCAGAAAATGTTCAATATAACACACATAGGGTTCCAGTATGTATTTGTTGTTCTTATTAAACAATAAGAATACTCATTCACTTGTGTGAATAAAATTTTTAAAGAATTTAAATACTTTTCTATTTTTATGTATAGCTGTATAGATGTGACTTGTATAAGAAACTTCATGCATTTGATAACATTCAGCATCCCTTCATGATAAAAATCCTCAAAAAACTGGAGACAGAAGGCACATACCTCAACATAATAAAAGCCATAAATGACAGATCCGCAGCTAGTATCATATCGAATGGGGAAAAACTGAAAGCCTTTCCTCTGAGATCTGGAACATGACAAGGATGCCCACTATGACAATTGTTATTCAACATAGTACTGAAAGTCCTAGCTAGAGCAATCAGACAAGAGAAATATATAAAGGGCATCCAAATTAGAAAGGAAGACGTTAAATTATCCTTGTTTGCAGATAATATGATAAAGACTCCACAAGAAAACTATTAAAACTGATAATCAAATTCAGTAAAGTTGCTGGTTACAAAATCAACGTACAAAAATCAGTAGCATTTCTATATGCCAACAGTTAACAATGTGAAAAAGAAATTTAAAAAGGAATTCCATTTACAATAGCCACACATAAAATTATATACCTATTAATTAACTTCACCAAAGAAGTGTTATAACCAAATTAAATTTAAAGGAGTTTAATTGAGCAGTGAACAATTCGTGAATCAGGCAGCCTCTGAAGTCAGAGTAGGCTCTGAGACTCCAGCGCAGCCATGTGGTGAAAGATGATTTATGGACGGAAAAAGGAAAGTGATGTACAGAAAATGGAAGTGAGGTACAGAAACAGCTGGATTGGTTACAGCGTTTGATGGGCCCAAATTCGGTGATTCGCACAAGTGTATGCTATGGTCTACTTACACCTCCACTTGTTATAGTTCATGATGTACAGAGAAACCTCTAGGCCAAACCTAACATATGTAAGGAGGCAGCTTTAGACTGAACTTGGTTTAACAGAAGTGAAAGGAAAGCAATAAAACACTGATGAAAGAAACTGAAGAGGACACCTAAAATGGAAAAATAGTCCATGTTCATGGATTGAAATAATCAATATTGTCAAAATGTTCATACTGCCCAAAGCAATCTACAGATTCAATGCAATCCCTATCAAAATACCAATGTCATTCTTCACAGAAACAGAAAAAACAATTCTAAAATTTATATAGAACCAGAAAAGATCCAGAATAGCCAAAGCTGTCCTAAGCAAAAAGAACAAAACTGGAGGAGTCACATTACCTGACTTCTAATTATACTACAGAGCTATAATAACCAAAACAGCATGGTACTGTCATAAAAAAAGACACATGGACCAATGGAACAGATAGAGAACTCAGAAACAAATCCACATACCTACAGTTAACTCATTTTCAACAATGGTGCCAATAACATACACTGAGGGAAAAGACAGTCTCTTCAATAAGTGGTGCTGGGAAAACTGGACAGTCATATGCAGGAGAATGAAACTAGACCCCTATCTCTCACCATATACAAAAATCAAATCAAAATGGATTAAAGGCTTAAATCCAAGGCTTTAAACCATGAAACTACTACAAGAAAACCTTGGGGAAACTCTCCAGAACGTTGTCCTCACAAAGATTTCTTAAACAATATCCTACAAGCACAGGCAACCAAAGCAAAAATGGATAAATGGGATCACATCAAGTTAAAAAGCTTCTGCACAGCAAAGGATATAATCAACAAAGTGAAGAGACAACCTACAGAATGGTGGAAAATATTTGCAAACTACCCATCTGACAAGGGATTAATAACCACACTATATAAGGAGCTCAAACAACTCTACAGAAAAAAAATCTAATGATCTGATCAAAAAAGGGGGGCAACAGACTTGAATAGACACCTGAAAAGAAGACACACAAATAGCAAACAAGTATATGAGAAGGTGCTCAACATTATTGATCATCGGAGAAATGCAAATCAAAACAACGAGTTATCATCTTACCCCAGTTAAGTGGCTTATATCCAAAAGACAGTAATAACAAATGTTGGCAAGGATGTGGAGAAAAGGGAACCCTGTATACTGTTGGTGAGAACGTAAATTAGTATAGCCACTATGGAGAACAGCTTGTAGGTTCTTCAGAAACTAAAAATTGAGCTACCATATGATCCAGCAATTCCACTGCTGGGTATATACTCAGAAGAAAGGAAATCAGTACCTCAAAGAGATCTCTGCACTCCCATGTTTGTTGCAGCACTGTTAACAATAGCTAAAAATTGGAAGCAACCTGTGTTCATTCAACAGGTGAATGAACAAAGAAAATGTGGTACGTATACACAATTGAGTACTATTCAGCCACAAAGAAGAATGAGATCCAGTCATTTGCAACAACATGGATGGAACTGGAGATCATTATGTTAAGTGAAATAAGCCAGGGACAGAAAGACAAACATTACATGTTTTCACTCATTTGTAGGATCTAAAAATCAAAACAATTGAACTCAATTATATAGAGAGTAGCAGGTTGGTTACTATAGGCTAAGAGGGGTAGTTGGGGGCTGGGAAGGAGGTGGAGATAGTTAATGGGTACAAAAAAATAGAATGAATAAGACCTGCTATTTGATAGCACAACAGGGTAACTATAATCAATAATAAGTTGTACATTTTAAAATAAGGAGTGTAATTTGATTGTTTGCAAATCAATAGATAAATGCTTGAGGGGCTGGATACCCCTTTCTCCATGATGTGATTATTTTGCTTAGCATGCCTGTATCAAAATATCTCATGTACCCCAAATATATACACCTACTATATACCCACAAACATTGAAAATTAAAAAAGAAACTTCATGTTAAATTATTTTTAGAAATCGTATCAGGATAATATGCAGGGCTGATGTAGGTGTTGGGAGAGTGGGGCCTTCATATACTGCTAAGGAAAGAAATTCTTGGCTTTTGTAGAGAGCCATTTGATGATGCCTGGAAAAGTCTTCAAAATTCCAATCTTCTGACCAATCATTCTGTTCCTAAGAAAAGTTCCAGGAATTTTTGCTTAGTCAAACATATAAGCAAAGATATATGTAAAAGGATCCTCACTGCATAATTGTGTATCATAATAAAACACTGGAAACAGCTTACTTATCTAACAGTAAGGGAGTGATGAAATAAATTAGGGTACATGCTACACTGGAACACCATGCTGCCCTTAAATGATCACACAGAACATTTTTAACCCCCAAATACCCATTACCTGTTGCTAAATGAAAGTGGCAGTTGGTAGAGCAGTTTATATATTTGATTCCATCGGAAAAAGCATGGATACACAGGCACCAGGATGCTGGTGATAGCTGTCTCTAGATTGTGAGATTGGATACTTTTAACTTTAATTTGTATGTGTGTGTGTGTGTGTGTGTTGTTTATTTCTGCAGTCATTATGTAATTTAAAAGGAAGGAGAAATTTGCACAGGGAAAAAAGCTTTCTTTAATGAGAAAGGAGAATTATATAATGTAGATTCTGGTTTGCAATGCAGTCCTTTAAGGGAGTCCATCCTATTGTGTATAATTTTCTATTGCTATAACTCTTATGCCATCTTCTGGTCTAAATATAATTCAACTATTTGGGAATGTCTAGCATCAGAAAAATAGCATCACTTTAATGCTATTTCAGAAACTTTACTCATCCTGCTTATGATTCAAATATCTCTTTGCAAATCAAGTATAAAAATTGAAGTTGGCAACTTAAAAATTTATGATCAGAAAAAGCAGTGCCAGTGCAGCAGGAAGAGAATACTGAAAAATTTTGTCAAAATGTAACTTCAGAGAGATTAAATACACATATTCTTGAATTAATTTACATAAATTTTAAATACAACATTAATGTAGTTCTAAATATTGATTTAGATACATTATAGAAAAAATACAGGACTTGGAATCAAAAAGCCTGGGTTTGAATACCACCTCCAGCACTAAGTTATTACATAATCTAAAACTCATCTTCTCATTTACTTATTTCATCCTATTAAATGAAGACAACATCTGTCTTTCTCACTACCTTTAACGCTTTTCCTTCCTTATTTTGAACATCTGAATTCCTATAAATCAGTATATATTGCTGGCTATACACTTAGGAAATAACAAGAGACTTTAGTTCAGAAAAGATAACCCATTATCTTTTTAGGACAGCAAGGAAAACAGCTGTTCAGAGTTGGTTGGTAATCTAGAGTTTATATCCTAGAATTTTAAAAAAATGTATGTTACTACTCCACATATGCTGAGATACAAGGAGTGAGAATTGGTAAAATAACATTCCCTTATCTAGCATATAATGAGGAATAATCACAGACCTGGAGAAAATAAAACCCCAAAAGTGCCAAAATAGAATGAAAAAGAGATGAGCCCTAAGAAGATATAACATTAAAGTTTAGGTTCACTAATCTGAATACAAAATCACAACTATTTCCTGGTGATAATTTTTAAAGCTAAAGCCTGAAGGCAGCTCCCGGTTCCATGTCTGGCTCCAAAAGAGCTTTGGATATCTGCTCAGTGATTCTTAGCTCTGGCTGCTGACTATTAACTAGACTCAGCATTTTCCTCCAAACTATGGGGTGTTTTACACTTTGCTACTGGCATGCTCTGTACCTCAGATGAGATAGACATCATTCTCCATTTATTTTGGAGTGTGCGTGATAACTAGTGAATATCTGTCCACAGTCCTGTACTCCACACCACTGGTCAGCTTCAGGAGAACAGGAACCCATGTTTTGACTCACCATTAAAACCCAAAATCTGGCAGTGTTTGGAATGTAATAGCTGCTTTACGAATACTTTGGAATCAATGATTGAATGAATGTAAAGAGTCAAGGGAAAGGAGATAAAAAGAAAGGAGGCCGGGCGTGGTGGTTCACGCCTATAATCCCAGCACTTTGGGAGGCTGAGACAAGCAGATCACCTAAGGTCAGGAGTTCAAGACCAACCTGGACAATATGGTGAAAACTGTCTCTACTAAAAATACAAAAAAATTAGCCAGGCGTGGTGGTGGGCTCCTGTAATCCCAGCTACTCAGGAGGCTGAGGCAGGAGAAGTGCTTGAACCCAGCAGGTGGAGGTTGTAGTGAGACGAGACCGTGTCACTGCACTACAGGCTGGGTGACAGAGCAAGACTCCGTCTCAAAAAAAAAAAAAAAGAAAGAAAGAAAAAGAAAGGAGACAAAGATGAGAAAAGAGCATCTGCATTTAATTCACACAGTGTTTTTCTGCTGGCCATGTTACTGAACATGTCTTGTTTCACTTTTTTTTAAATGGCTGAAATAAGGCAAATTTTCTTTTCCCTCTTTCTTTCTTTCTTTCTTTCTCTCTTTCTTTCTCTCTCTCTCTCTCTTTCTTTCTCTCTCTTTCTTTCCTCCTTCCTTCCTTTCTTTTTCTTTTCTTTTTTTTGTTGAGACACTCTGTCATCCAGGCTGGAGTGCGGTGGTACCATCTTGGCCTACTGCAGCCTTGACTTCCTGGGCTCAAGGGATCCTTCTGCCTCAGCCTCCCAAGTAGCTGGGACCACTGGCACACACCACCACATCTGGCTAATTTTCTTGAATTTTTGTAGACACAAGGTCTCACTATGTTGCCAGGCTGGCTTGAACACCTAGGCTCAAGCAATCCTCCTGCCTTGGCTTCCCAAAGTTCCAGTATTACAGATGTGAGCCACCATGCCTGGCCGATTTTTCTTTTTTAAAAAGAGCGAATTATTTTCCTGGGAAAAATTTAAAAGTATAAAAATTATTTCAGAAAATAATATAGTAATTACCACCCTCCAGAATTATTCCCCACAATATCTTAGCATATGTGTTCCCAGTATGTTCTATGTGTATATACTTCTATAAATGAACACTATATAAGCATGCTGCTCTTTTCTTTCTCAAAAAAGAAATATCTTAGAAATACATAATTATTAAAGTAATACATACTCATTAGCTAAATTTAAGGAAGGAATTACTTTAGATCTGTGGTGTTCCATGGTTATTTATGGACCTATATTCTACCTCGGCTTCTGTATGTGGCATTACAGCAGCGACATTTTGATAAATACAGTCATAACAGCAGCACTGAATTATCAAGAAATGTTTACTTTGTGATTGGGATTCTGCCTTCTATGGCAGAAAAGTGTGTAAAAGGCTTTATATGGAATAGTCAATAATAATGTTTAACTATTAACCTTCAGATTTTATGTAAAAACTCTTTTGGAACAATTCACTTCCTTATTATAGTGTATCAATAGGTGAAGTTTTGCCTTATAAATTCCTATGTAGAGAGGAAAATAGTGACCTATTCAACATCCTGTCAAAAAGTTCACATTGGCTCTAGTGACTGCATGTTTGACAGAAGTAAACGTTTAACTAACACATATTAATTAGGATGTTTCACTGAACTTACCAGTATTTGGCCAATTGCCAAAACATTTCAGGACTCCATAATTTTAGCTGAAAGTTGTAGAATCCTGTGCTGTTTCCCTGGAGTCTTAAAAAGAAAAATTATTGTGGTCAATTTGGCATTGGTGCTGATGGGGCAGAGGCTCTGCTCTACTTGACCAGTTGTGACTCAAGTGACCTTCAATTTCTCATGGATAAGTCTCTGGTAAATTGTGGTATTTTTAAAGAAGTGTCAAAAATCTGGTGCTATAATACAAATATATCAACATATGGTGTCTACATTTTAAAAAATGGCTTCAACTTTCACCTGTTATTAGTTTTATAATCTTTGTGATGCCTTGCACTATATACTAGTGATAACTCATCTATATATTACCTAAAAGTATCTTAGTTACATTTATCATAATGAGAAAAATCTATTCAATTTAAGATTTGACTTAAATTGTTTATGCTGTCATAAAAGCTTAAAATTGTTTAAATTTCTATGTTTATGTTTATGCCTTCAAGAAAGGAATAATTTTTTAAATTATGTTTATGTTTAAACATTTAAACATTGTTTAATTAAAGGTTTAAAATTGTTTATGTTTATGCCTTCATGGAGGCTTGCTTTTCAGAATGACATTTTTGAAAACAATAGCTGACATTTTCTATATATTTTATAACATACAGGTATTCTTATTTTTCAATAGCAAGTGTCCTTTTATATTATTGTTCTCTTTTAAAATATTTTATTACATAGATAAAAGATGCTCCCCTCCAGCCATTGCTAAATCCCTTCTAGTAACACTACAGAATATATCCTTTTGTCTCCGAACCAAAATATGTGAGGGGAAACAGCTTAACATTACATTATTTTTATTTGCCTCTCTATGTTAATGGATATATAAAAATGTTCTGTTAAAAAAATTCTCTGTTGAGACCAATGCAGCCTCATTTCTTTCATTCAGAGAAATAAAAAGTACCTGTGTCTCTATTAAACACATCATTTCACGAAGTGCAAAGATTTAGAATAAGATCATAAAATAAGGGACAAGGAGCAGAGAGGGGAATTAGTCCTGGTTGCCTTAGGCATAAAGTTAAGAGAGAATGACTGCAGGTTTTGAGCCATTTTATTACTCTTATTTAGGTCATCTTGACTTATTTCAAATTCTTACAGTCTGTTCTCCATACCTGTCTTCTGACTAATCACTGTACCTGTGCTGATTTATATCCCTACGGTGACATTCTCTGTGGTATCAGAACAAGGGAAAATATTCTCTTGTTTGTGATATGATCCTACAATAACAGTTACTTCATGAGGAAGCAGTAGAGACATATATTTGAATGACAGTTTGGGAATGAATAAGCTAGATTGAGCAGTACCCTCAATTGAAACTAAGTTTACTGGACTACATGTAAGTTGGCTCAATGGGGTCAATATTTCTTTCTCTACTAGACCCCTCCTCTGATTCTGCAGCACTGCCTCAGGCAGCTGGGTCAAAGAACAGAACCTTTATCTTTCTCAAAGTAATGGAGGTTCCAGGGCAGAGTCAGCAGCCACCAGCAACAGAGCTCTGGACTGAATACTTGTGTTGGTAGAATGCAGGCCCTTTTGTATTTGGGAAAACAAACAAACAGAACATCACCATTTTGTTTTGTTTCATTTTCATAAATCCTAAGGGTGACACCAACTCACATTATCCAGAAATGGGAACAAAGTCAAAAATAACACAATGAATGTGACTAGGCTCTTAGCCTCACAGCACAGGACTCTAATGGGGCTGGCTAAGCCGGCTCAGGTATGATTGGGGGTGTTGGGCACTTCCCGAGGCGTAGCTTACCTCTCCTCTTAAGGGCTGGATTCTGTTTCACAGTTCATCTAGTTCGTATAGTTGCTGGTTGAGATCCTATTCTAACCTGGAGCACTTCCCTAAAACATCTTTTCCTTGATGTCTAGGAGCACTGCCATGGTCCACAGGCACTCCTGTGGTGTCCCATATGACTGAATCACTTCTCATAGATACTGGTTCATAGCATTAACCAAGACCGACTCTGTGTTCCCTTTCCCTTCCCAACCAGGTTGGTGCAATTAATTTTCTGCTGGTTATACTCACATTCTGCCTTTCAGTTTCCAACATACTCAATCCTAGGTTTAGCCAAAAGGATCAATCAATCCTCATAACCAAACCATCACCCTTGTGCTAGCCTTGCCATTCTCAGCTTCTTCTCTGTGGTTCCTACATGTGGAGTTTTTCCACTGCTTAACAGCCTACAGAGATGGTAAGACTGTCTGAGAACCGACTGAACTTCCAACAAAACATGGCTTAATTAATGCAAGTGTTTACCTGTCACAACCCTCACTGGCTCTGGCAAAAATCAATGGCTTTATTCTCTGTGAAGAGATTGAACCAGGGACACAAGACGTAGATATGGTGGTACTCTATGACGCATTGCCAGACTAAGTAAATATCTCTATTTTGGATCATAGAACCCTGCTTTCCTTTTTCCCAATTTGGGTCCTGGAATGCTGTCAATAAAGCTCACATTTCCCAACAGGAGATTGGAGGATTCCTCCCTCAGGCCAAAGAAACAGTTCTATAAATCATAAAGCAGGGTTTTCCTTCATGAAATAGCCCAGTCAGTCTTTCCTCAGAGAAGCCAACTAGACAACAGCACTCACACTAGCACTCACACTAAGATCTTTTTTTTTTTTCTGGTTAGATGGTCAGCTTTTTTTTTTTTAATTTTATTATTATTATACTTTAAGTTTTAGGGTACATGTGCACAACGTGCAGGTTTGTTACATATGTATACATGTGCCATGTTGGTGTGCTGCACCCATTAACTCGTCATTTAGCATTAGGTATATCTGCTAATGCTATCCCTCCCCCCTCCCCCCACCCCACAACAGTCCCTGGTGTGTGATGTTCCCCTTCCTGTGTCCATGTGTTCTCATTGTTCAATTCCCACCTATGAGTGAGAACATGCGGTGTTTGGTTTTTTTGTCCTTGTGATAGTTTGCTGAGAATGATGGTTTCCAGTTTCATCCCTGTCCCTACAAAGGACATGAACTCATCATTTTTTATGGCTGCATGGTATTCCATGGTGTATATGTGCCACATTTTCTTAATCCAGTCTATCGTTGTTGGACATTTGGGTTGGTTCCAAGTCTTTGCTATTGAGCACTCACACTAAGATCTTATCAGCTTTGGAGTGCCTCACTCCTAAATTTGAACAGTATCTGAGGGTCAGTCAATACATGAGGAAAGCTTCAGGCATGAAATGCCAGAATAAACAGGGAAAAAAGGACAAAGAAACTTTCAGAGAACAGTAATAATATAGGGAATAGGAAAAAAACAACAATGAACAAAACTTCTATAATTAGTATCTTCTCAGAAATACGATATTAAATCTGTGAAACAGTATGCAATAAAAAAGAAGTTTCACTTGAAAACAATAGAGGAGATTCAAGGTAGCTGACTAGAAGCAGTTAATGTGCACTGCTCTCACAGTGAAGAATCAAAGTGGCTAGTAAAGAGTAGTTCTTCAAGAAAATTAGAAATCACCTCTGGATCCACCAAGGAAGCCAGGGGCCTCACAGAGAACAGAGAGGTAGCTGTACACCGAGGACTGGCATGGAGCCAGGAGAAGCTCTCTAACACAGGAAAAGGTTGAATGAGTTAGAGTCCCCAGGGGATCCACACTTCCCACATGGACTCTCACAATCCTGGCCACAGGAGAACCCCCCGAATTCTCTGGGCCTCTAAAGAGACTCCTGCAGTTTTTGCACAGGCACCGCTCAAGCCCACAGGGAGCCCAACAGGCAGCCCAGTGCCAGCTGCCCTAGCCTTGATAGAGGCCACAGTTGTGGTGTGGAGGAGTGGTGGGACTGCCCTGCTCCTCCTCACCAAACAAGGTTTGGCTGGGGCTTCCAGCACAGCAACCCTGCCCCCACTTGAGCAGTGTGGTGGTTCACAGCACTGCATTCCCCTGGGACAAAACTACCAGAGGTAACAGACAACATGTGACACATTTGTGTGCTCCCAGATGAAGTTCAGTAGCTATTGGGTGGGAGAGAAGTACAAGGATCCCACACATACATCCCATAACTACCAGTTTCCATTGCTCCAGCTGAGGGTTCCCACCCTTTCCAGGGAAAGGCCCAGAGCACAGCCACCTTTCCCCCACCTGAATATTTCACCTGCAGCCCAGAACCCTTCTGAGAACCCAACCTCCAAAGGCCTGTGATATTCCTTTGGACTTCCACTACCTATGTGTTGGCCAGCCCCTGCCTGAGAGTTTGGTTGGTGATCTGGGGGCCAGCCCGACCCCTACCCACCACAGCCAGTGCCTGAATTCTGGGCTAACCTGACCCTCGTCCAGCCCCTGAAAGACTCATACGTGCTGTACATCAGGCCATCTAGGGACCTGGGAGTGGGGGAACTATCTACCCCATTCCAACTCTACTGTCCCCTAGCCACTTACCTCAGGGCCTGAGGTCAGGCCGTCCCAACCAGCCAACACCACCACAACAAACACCCACTCACACTGGTCCAAAGATGGAGCCTTCTCTTTACAAGAAGCAGCAGTATTGCCACACTGGAGAACAAGTGAGCCTTAAAACTATATCAGGTTGAGTGATGAGGTTATACCTTGGAATGACTCACATGGAGAGTCACTAAACAGGCATTCTGCATGGCTCTCAACCACATTGCAGCCTGGAGATAGACTACAGTGTGCATCTGAACTAGGAATCACAAGTCCTGGAAAACAGGATGTAAATAGGGAAATAGATTGTGCTCCTGCCTATCTAGGATGGGGAGCTGGGGCAGCCTTCTCAATCCACCTGCAGAGATATCAGCACACTTCACCAGTAGCTCCTCCCAAGCACCCTCTTGAGGACTGGTGCTTGTGCTCACCATTGGGATATTCATGGGTAAACCAGGGGCACCAGCTCTGCCCAGCTGTGTCCTGCCACCTTCATGGAATAGGAAGCTTAGGACACTGGGCATTCTACTGTCTAGCCAATCACCTGAAACAACAGAGCACCTCACAGTAAACAAAGATCAGGTCACATCCAATTGCTAATGTAGCAGCTGACTCTTAACTGAAAACACCGTCTACTAGCTTGCAGCTTAAATGACACAGCCTAATAAAAAATGTGCTGAGAGGAGTGCATAGGATTACAGAAGCAAAGACAAAAGACACAACCCAATACAAGTCTTTCCAAATGAGAAGGAACCAGTATAAGAATTCTGCCAACATGAAAACTCTGAGTGTTGTAGCACCACCAAAGGCTCACTCTGGCTCTCCAGTGGTGATCCCTAGCCAAAGTGGAGGCACAGAGATGACAGACGGGGAATTCAAATTATGGATTGCAAGGAAACTTAAATGAGATTCAAGATAAGGTTGAAAATCAACACAAAGAAACCTGTAAAGGAATCCAAGAAACAAAGGAAGAGGTAAACATCTTAAAAAGAAATCAATCAGAGCTATAGAACAGAAATACTCACTTAAAGAATTTTAGACTGGGTGTGGTGGCTCACGCCTGTAATCCCAGCACTTTGGGAGGGTGAGGCAGGCAGATCACGAGGTCAAGAGATCGGGACCATACTGGTCAACATGCTGAAACCCCATCTCTACTAAAAATACAAAAATCAGCTGGGTGTGGTGGCGTGCACCTTTAGTCCCAGCTACTCAGGAGGCTGAGGCAGGAGAATCGCTTGAACCCAGGAGGTAGAGGTTGCAGTGAGCCAAAATCATGCCACTGCACTCCAGCCTGGCAATAGAGCGAGACTCCATCCCCCACCCACCCAAAAAAAAAAAGAATTTTAAAATACAATTGAAAGTTTTATCAATAGACTAGATCAAGCAGAAGAATTTCAGAACTTAAAGATCAGTCTTTTGAACTAATTCAGTCAGACAAAGATAAAGAAAAAAAGAATTTTAAAAAAGAAACAAAGTCTCCAAGAAATCTGGGGTTATATAAAGTAATCATACCTACATATTATTGGCATTCCTGAGAGAGAAGGAGAAAATGTAAGCAATCTGGAAATCACATTTGAGGGAATAATTCAAGAAAATTTCCCTAATCTTGGTGGAGATAGAGATATCCAGATGCAAGAAATACGGAGAACGCATGCCAGATACTAAACAAAATGAACAACATCAAGGCATATAGTTACCAGACTATCTAAGGGAAATGCTTGAGAAAAAAATCTTAAAGTCAGCTAGAAAAAAGGTCAGCTCACAGAAAAACGGTACTTCATCAGGCTAACGCACACTTCTTAGCAGAGGTCTTACAAACTAGGAGAGATTGAGGGCCTATTTTTTATCACTCTCAAAGAAAAGAAACTCCAAATGAGAAGGCAAGGAGGCCTCACCCAGTGAGGAAGGAGGGTCAGGGTCTGGCCTGAAGAGGCAATCTGGCCACGGTCTGCCATACCCAGTGTGCTCTTGTGGGAAGATGATCCATGATTCCCCTTGAGACCAAACTGTCCAGCCTTCCTGGCTCCAGCAGGGGAAAAGCATGGCCTAGAGGTATAGTGATGGCTGCTGCCCCTCCCCCCTGGGGGGCTTAGTGTCTTAGGTAGCTAGCAGCTGCAGTGTTGGCTGTTGCCCTTCCTCTAGGGAGCTCATCCAAGGGTCAGTAGCCTCAAAGACTGAAACTAGACAAACTCATTAAGAAGAGACAGAACCAACAAAAAAACACTGAAAACCCAAAAGGCCAGAGTGCCCCTTCTCCTCCAAGTGATTGCAACACCTCTCCAGCCAAGGGCACAGAACTGGAGAGAGGATGAGATGGACAAATTGATGGAAGTAGGCTTCAGAGGGTGGGTAATAACAAACTTCGCTGAGGTAAATGAGGATATTCTAACCCAATGCAAAGAAGCTAAGAACCATGATAAAAGGTTACAGGAGCTGCTAACTAGAATAACCAGTTTAGAAAGGAAGATGAATGACCTGATGGAGCTGAAAAATACACCATGAGAACTTTATAAAGCATACACAAATATCAATAGCCAAATCGATCAAGCAGAAAAAATAATATCAGAGATTGAAGACTATCTTGCTGAAATAAGGCAGGCAGACAAAATTACAGAAAAGAGAGTGAAAAGGGATAAACAAAACCTCCAAGAACTATGGGACTAGATGTAAAGACCAAACCTACAACTAATTGGAGTACCTGAAAGAGATGGGGAGAATGAAACCAAATTGGAAAACACACTTCAGGATATCATCCAGAGAAACTTCCCCAATCTAACAAGACAGGCCAACATTCAAATTCAGGAAATACAGAGAACTGCACTAAGATACTCATTAAGAAGATCAACCCCAAGACACATAATCTTCAGATTTTCCAAGATTGAAATGAAGGAAAAAATGTTAAGGGCAGACAGAGAGAAAGGCCAGGTAACCTACAAGGGGAAGCCCATCACACTAACAGAGGATCCCTCAGCAGAAACCCTACAAGATAAAAGTGGGGGACAATACTCAACATTCCTAAAGAAAAGATTTTCAACCCAGAATTTCATATCTGGCCAAACTAAGTTTCATAAAGGAAGGAGAAATGAAATCTTTTTCAAACAAGCAAATGCCAAGGGAATTCATCACCACCAGACCTGCCTTGAAAGAGCTCCTGAAGGTAGCACTAAATATGGAAAGGAAAAACTGGTAGCAGCCACTGCAAAAACACACCAAAATACAAAGACCAATGACACTATGAAGAAACTTGATTAACTAGTGTGCAACATAACTAACTAGTGTCATGATGACAGGATCAAATTCACACATGACAATATTAACCTTATATGTAAATGGGCTAAATTCCCCAATTAAAAGACACAGACTGGCAAGTTGAATACAATCAAGACCCATTGGTGTGCTGTATTCAAGAGACCCATCTCATGTGCAAAGACACACATAGGCTCAACATAAAAAACAGAGGAAATCTTACCAAGCAAATGGAAAGCAGAAAAAAGTATGGGCTGCAATCCTAGTTATTGACAAAACAGACTTTAAACCAACTAAGATCAAAAAATACAAAGAAGGGCATTACATAATGGTAAAGGGATTACTGCAATGAGAAGAGCTAACTATCCTAAATATATATGCACCCAATACAGGAGCACCCAGATTCATAAAACAAGTTCTTAGCAACCTACAAAGAGAATTAGACTCCCACACAATAATAGTTGGAGACTTTAACACCCCACTGTCAATATTAGACAGATCAACAAGACGAAAATTAACGAGTATATTTAGGACTTGAGCTCAGCTCTGGATCAAGCGGACCTAATTGATATCTACAGAACTCTCCAGCCCAAAACAACAGAATATACATCTTCTGAGTGCCACATGGCACTTACTTTAAAATCAACTGTATAATTGGAAGTAAAACACTCCTCAGCAAATGCAGAATAACTGAAATCATAACAAACGGTGTCTCAGACCATAGTGCAATCAAATTAGAACTCAAGATTAAGAAACCCACTCAAAACCACACAACTACATGGAAATTGAACAACCTGTTCCTGAATGACTCCTGGGTAAATAATGAAATTAAGGCAGAAATCAAAAATTTATTTGAAACTAATGAGAACAAAGAAACAACATATCAGAATCTTTGGGATGCAGCTAAAATGGTGTTTAGAGGGAAATTTATAGCACTAAATGCCACATCAGAAAGTTAGAAAGATCTCAAATCGACACCCTAATATCACAACTAAAAGAACTAGGGATGCAAGAGCAAACAAATCCAAAAGCTGGAAGGACACAAGAAATAACAAAGATCAGAGTGGAATTGAAGGAGATAGAGACACGAAAAACCCTTCAAAATATCAATGAATGACTAATAAAGAAGAAAAGAGAGAAGAATCAAATAGACACAATAAAAAATGATAAAGGGGACACCACCACTGACCCCATAGAAATACAAACTACAATAAAAGAATATTATAAACACATCTATGCAAATAAACTAGAAAATCTACAAGAAATGGAAAATTCCTGGACACATACACCCTCCCAAGACTAAACCAGGAAGAAGTCAAATCCTTGAGTAGACCTATAACAAGTTCTGAAATTGAGGCAGTAATAAATAGCCTATCAACCAAAAAAAGCCCAGATGGATTCACAGCAGAATTCTACCAGAGGTACAAAGAAGAGCTGGTACCATTCCTTCTGAAACTATTCTAAACAATTGAAAAGGAGGGACTTCTCCCTGACTCTGAGGCCAGCATCATTCTGATAACAAAACCTGGCAGAGACACAACAAAAAAAGAAAACTTCAGGTCAATATCCCTGATGAACATCAGTGCAAAAATCCTCAATAAAATACTGGGAAATTGAATCCAGCAGCACATCAAAAAGCTTACCCACCACAATCAAGTTGGCTTCAGCCCTGGGATGCAAGGCTGGATCAACGTATGCAAATCAATAAATGTAATCCATCACATAACCAGAACCAGTGACAAAAACCACAAGATTATCCCAATAAATGCAGAAAAGACCTTTGATAAAATTTAACATCCCTTTATGTTAAAAACTCTCAATAAACTAGTTATTGATGGAACACATCTCAAAATAATAAGAGCTATTTATGACAAACCCACAGCCAACATCATACTAAATGGGCAAAAGCTGGAAGCATTCCATGCAGAACAGGACAAGGATGCCCTCTCTCACCATGCCTATTCAGCGTAGTATTGGAAGTTCTGGCCAGGGCAATAAGGCAAGAGAAAGAAATAAAGCGTATTCAAATAGGAGGAGAGGAAGTCAAATTGTCTCTTTTGGCAGACAACATGATCCTATATGTAGAAAACCCCATCATCTCAGCCCAAAGGCTCCTTAAGCTGATAAGCAACTTCAGCAAAGTCTCAGGATACAAAATCAATGTGCAAAAGACACAAGCATTCCTATACACCAATAATAGACAAGCAGAGAGCTAAATCATGAAAGAATTCCCATTCACAAATGCTACAAAGAGAATAAAATACCTAGGAATATAGCTAACAAGGGATGTGAAGGACCTCTTCAAGGATAACTACAAACCACCGCTCAAGGAAATAAAAGGGGGCACAAAAAATGGAAAAACATTCCATCCTCATGGATAGGAAGAATCAATATCATGAAAATGGTCATACTGCCCAAAGTAATTTATAGATTCAATGTTATTCCCATCAAACTACTGCTGACATTCTTCACAGAATTAGAAAAAACTACTTTAAAATTCTTATAGTACCAAAAAAGAGGCTGTATAGCCAAGACAATCCTAAGCAAAAAGAAAGAGGCTGGAGGTATCCGGGTACTTGACTTCAAACTATATTACAAGGCTACAGTAACCAAAACAGCATGTTTGGTACCAAAACAGACCTACAGACCAATGGAACAGAATAGAGACCTTAGAAATAAGACTGCACATCAATGACCATCTTATCATTGACAAACCTGTCAAAAACAAGCAATGGGGAAAGGATTCCCTAATAATAAATGGAGCTGGGAAAACTGGCTAGTCATATGCAGAAAATGGAAACTGGACCTCTTCCTTATGACTTATACAAAAATTAACTCAAGATGGATTAAACACTGAAATGTAAAACCCCAAACCATAAAAACCCTAGAAGAAAATCTAGGCAATACCGTTCAAGACACAGGAATGGACAAAGATTCTACGATGAAATTGCCAAAAGCAATTGTAACAAAAAACAAAAATTAACAAATGGAATCTAATTAAACTGAAGAGTTCTTGCACATCAAAAGAAACTCTCATCAGTGAACAGGCAATCTACAGAATGGAAGAAAATTTTTGCAATCTACCCTTCTGACAAAGGGCTAATATCCAGAATTTACAATGAACGTACATGAATTTACAAGAAAAAAACAACCCCATCAAAAAGTGGGCAAGGGACATGAACAGACACTTTTCAAAAGAAGACATTTATGCAGCCAAAAAGCATGAAATAAAGCTCAACATCATGATCATTAGATAAATGCATGTCAAAACTGCAATGAGATACCATCTCATGCCAGTCGGAATGATGATTATCAAAAAGTGAAGAAACAACAGATGTTGGCAAGGCTGTGGAGAAATAGGAATGCTTTGGTGGGAATGTAAATTAGTTCAACTGTTGTGGAAGACAGTGTGGGGTTCCTCAAGGATCTAGAACCACAAATACCATTTGACCCAGCAACCCCACTACTGGGTATATACCCAAAGGAATATAAGTCATTCTATTATAAAGATGCATGCACACGTATGTTTATTGCAGTGCTATTCACAATAGCAAAGACATGGAACCAACTCAAAGGCCCATCAATGATAGACTGGATAAAGAAAGTGTGATACATATACACCATGGAATACTATGCAGCCATAAAGAAGAATGAGATCATGTCCTTTACAGGGACATGGATGAAGCTGGAAGCCATTATCCTCAGCAAACTAACACAGGAAGAGAAAACCAAACTCTGCATATTCTCACTTATTAGTGGGAGCTGAACAAGGAGAACACATGGACACAGGGAACAACACACACTGGGGCCCACCAGGGATGGCAAGGGGTGGGAGAGCATCAGTACAGATGGCTGATGCATGCAGGGGTTGATAACTAGGTGATGGGTTGATAGGAACAGCAAACCACAGTGGCACATGTTTACCTGTGTAACAAATCTGCACATTCTGCACATGTATACTGCCTGGAACTTTAAGTAAAACAAAAAAACAACAACAACAACAACAACAAAACAAAACAAGTGTCACTATCTTTATATCAGATTAAATAGATGTTTTTTGATAGAGTCTTGCTGTGTCTCTCAGGGCTGGAGTGCAGTGGCACAATCATGGCTCACTGTGGCCTCAACCTCCCAAGCTCAAGAGATCCTTCCACCTCAGCCTCCTGAGTAGCTGGGACTACAGGCAGATGCCACCAGGCCTGGCTAATTTTTATATTTTTATAGAGACAGCATCTTACTGTGCTGCCCAGACTGGTCTTGAACTCCTGGACTCAAGTGATTCACTCACCTCAGCCTCCCAATGTGCTGGGGATTACAGGCACAAGCCACCTTGCCTGGCCCAAAATAGATTTTAAACCAACAACAGTAGAAAAGGACAAAGAATGGCACTACATAATGATGAAGGGTTTGATCCAACAAGAGAACTTAACTATCTTCAGTATATACATACCTAATATTGGAGCACGTGGATTCATAAGACAACTACTTCTAGACATTACAGAAGACTTAGACAGCCAAATAATAATAGTGGGGGACTTCAACACCCTGCTGACTGTGTTAGACGGACCCCTGAGGCAGAAAACTAACAAACAAATAAGCCCCGGATTTAAATTTGACACTTGACAAATTGGATCTAATAGACATCTATAAAATACCAAATAATCACAAAACATACATTCTTCACATCTGCACATGGAGCATACTCTAAGATTGACCACATGTTCCATCATAAAGCAAGTTTCAATAAATTCACAAAAAACAAAATCATACCAAACATGCTTTCATAGCACAGTGGAATAAAAACACTATCAATACCAACAAGATTCCTGAAAACCACTCGATTACATGGAAATTAAACTTACTTCAGAATGACTTTGAGGTAAATAAAAACATTAAGGTAGCAATAAAAAAATTTGAGATAAAACAGAGACACAACATAGCAAAACCTCTGGGATACAGCTAAAGCAGTATTAAGACGAAAGTTTATAGCACTAAATGCCTACATTAAGAAATTAGAAATATCTCAAATTAACAATCTAACATCACACCTAGAAGAACTAGAAGAACAAGAATAAATTAACCCCAAAGCTAGCAGGAGATAAGAAATAACCAAAATCAGAGAAGAACCAAATAAAATTGAGGCCCCCAAAATCCATACAAAGAATCAATGAAACCAAAAGAGGTTCTTTGAAAGAATAAACAAGATAGATAAAACACTAGCTAGATTAACAAAGAAAAAAAGAGAGAAGATCTAAATGAGTGTTAACAGAAATGGCGAAGGTGACATTACACTGGATCCCACAGAAGTATAAAAGATCCTCAGAGACTATTATGAACACCTCTATGCATACAAAATAGAAAATCCAAAGGAAATGAATAAGTTCCTGGAAACACACAACATGCCAAGACTGAGTCAGGAAGAAATAAAAACTCTGAATATACCAATATCAAGTTCTGAAATTGAATAAATAACAAAAAGCCCACCGATTGAAAAGAGTCCTGGACGAGATGGAGCCACAGCCAAATTCTACCAGATATGCAAAGAATAGCTGGTACCAATCCTACCAAAAATATTTCAAAAAATAGAGGTGGAGGGACTTCTCTCCAACTCATTTTACAAAGCTAGCATAACCCTAATATCAAAATCTGGTGAGACACAGCCAAAAACAAAACTATGGGCCAATATCTCTGATACAGCAGCACACAAAAAGTTAATTTCACCACAATCTATTAGGCTTTACTCCTGGGATAAAGGGCTCGTTTAACATATGCAAATCAATAAATGTGATTCACCACATCAACAGAATTGAAAACAAAAAACATGTGATCATCTCAATAGATGGAGAAAAAGATTTTGATAAGTTCCTACATACCCTTGCAATAAAAACCCTCAACAAACTAGGCATCAAAGGAATATACCTCAAGATAATAAGAGCCATCTATTACAAACCTACAGCCAACATTATACTGAAAGGACAAATGCTGGAAGTATTCTTCTTAAGAACTCAAACATGAGAAGGGTGCCCACTCTCACCACTCCTATTCAACATAGTACTGGAAGTTTTAGCCAGATCAAGTAAGAGAAAGAAATAAAAGATATTAAATAGGAAAATAAGTCAAATTATTTCTCTTCACTGATGATATGATTCTATGACTAGAAAACCCTAAATACTCTGCCAAAAGGCTTCTAAAGCGATAAATGACTTCAATAAAGTTTCAAGTTACAAAATCAATGGACAAAAATCAGTAGCATTTCTATACACCAATAACATTCAAGCTGAAGGCCAAATCAAGAATGCAATCCCATTTACAATAGTCACAAATAAATAAAATAAAATATCATGGAATACATGTAACCAAAGAGGTGAAAGATCTCTACAAGAAGAACTGCAAAACACTGCTGAAAAAAGTCACAGATAACACAAACAAATGGAAGCATCCCACACTCATGGATTTGAAGAATCAATATTGTTAAAATGGCCATACTCCCCAAAGCAATGTACATATTCAACTCTATTCCCATCAAATTACTGATGTTTTTCATAGAATTAGAAAAAACTATTATAAAGTTCATATTGAACCAAAGTAGAGCCTTAATAGCCAAAAAAATTGTAAGGAAAAAGAATAAAGCCAGAGGCATCACACTACCCAACTTCAAACTATACCGCAAGGTTGCAGTAATCAAAACAGCATGATACTGGTACAAAAACAGGCACATAGATCAATGAAACAGAATAGAGACCCCTGAAATAAAGCTGCACACCTACAACCATCTAATCTTCAACAAAGTAAACAATAACAAGTGAGATGGTTTCACTCTGTGTCTCCACTGAAATCTCATGAGGAATTTTAATCCCCACATGTTAGGGTAGGGATCTGGTGGGACATCATTGGATCATGAGGGCAAATTTCCCCCATGCTGTTTTTGTGATAGTGAGTGCCCATGAGATCTGATGGTTTAAAAGTGTGGCACTTCTCCCCACTCTGTCTCTCCTGTCACCATGTAAGATGTGCCTTGCTTCCCCTTCCCCTTCCCCTTCTGCCATGATTGTAAGTTGCCTGAGGCCTCCCTAGCCATGCAAAATTATGAGTTGATTGAATCTCTTTCTTTATAAACTACCCAGTCTCAGGTATTTCTTTATAGGAGTGTTAAAATGGACTAATACAACAACAAGTAATGGTGAAAGTACTCACTTTTCAACAAATGGGGCTGAGAAAACTGGCTAACCATATGCAGAAGAATGAAACTGAAGCACCATCTAATACCATATAGAAAAGGTAGCTCAAGACGGATGAAAGACTTAAATGTAAGACCTGAAACTATAAAACTCCTAGATGAAAACCTAAGAAATATCATTCTGTAATATCCATTATCTATAAGGATCTTAAACAATTCAACAAGCAAAAACCGAATAACCCCATTAAAAAGTGGGCAAAGTACATGTACAGACACTTCTCAAAAGAACACACATATATGACCAACAAACACATGAAAGAACACTCCACATTACTAACCATCTGAGAAATGCAAATCAAAACCACAATGAGATACCATCTCACCAGTCAGAATGGCTATTACTAAAAAGTCAAAAAATAACACATGTTGACAAGGTGGCAGAGAAAAGGGAATGTTTATACACAGTTGATGGGAATATAAATTAGTTCAGCCTCTGTGGATAGCAGTTTGGAAATTTCTCCAAGAACTTAAAACAGAATTATCATTCAAGCCAGCAATGATATACCCACTACTGAGTATATACCCAAAGTAAAATAAATGGTTCGACCAAAGAGACACATGCACTTGTATGTTCATTGCAGCACTATTCACAATTGCAAAAACGCAGAATCAACCTAGGTGCCCAATAACGGTGCATTGGATAAAGAAAATGTAGTGCATAAACACCATGGAAAACTATGAAGTTATGATAAAAAACAAAATTATGTCCTTGCAGCAACGTGGATACAGCTAGAGACTATTACCCTAGGCAAATTAATGCAAGAACAGAAAACCAAATATCACATGTTCTCACTTATAAGTGGGAGCTAAACATTGGGTATTCATGGATGTAAAGATGGCAACAAGGGACACTGGAGACTAACAGGTGAGAAGGAAAGGAGGGGAGAAAAGGTTGAAAAACTAACTTTTGGCTACTATGCTCACTATCTGGGTGATGACATCATTTGTATCCCTGCAGCTGACAGCCAATCAGCCATCCAGCCTTTGGAATTGAACTAAAACGTTGGCTCCTTCCTGGGTCTCCAGACTGTCAGGCTACCCTGCACATTTTGGACTTGCCAGTTTCTATATAACACAAATCAATTCCTTAAAATAAACGTCTTTCTATCTATACAGACTTCCAGCTGGTTCCAATTCTCTAGATAACCCTAATTCAATCAGTAAGTCATCAAAAACTTGATGTTCTATGTACTGCACTGTGGTTCGAATGTGTCCCCCAAAGTTCAAATGTTAGCAATTTAATTCTCAATGCAACAGTGTTGAAAGGTGATACCTTTAAGAGGTCATTAGGTCATAAGAGCAAAACCCTCCTGAATAAATTAATATAGTTGGTTCATTATTGTAAGTGAATAGTTATAAAAGACAATTAGGTCCTCTCTTGCTCTCTCTTGCCTGTGATACCTTCTGTTGTCTTATGACACAGCAAGGAGTCCCTCACCAGATATAGGCACATCAATCTTGGACTTCCCAGCCTACAGAGGTGTAAGAAATAAATCTTTTTTTAAAATAAATTAACCAGTCTCAGGTATTCTGTTATAACAGCACAAAATAGACTAAAAGATACCTTTTCTTGGAAAAAGTGTTTCACCAAAATACAAGAGTCAACAAATAAAAGGAAAGACATTGCATCCAGGACATAGGAGAATTCCAAGGCTGAAGGAGAAGCAGGAGCCCATGAGGAGACAGCAACAAACCAGAGAACAACCATTTCATCAGGGGGAGGGGTTGTGAGGGCTGAAGAGAGAATGTTTAAGACAGAGAGAGCAAGAGAGTCAGGGAAGAAAGAGGAAGAAATTCATAGACAAGGAAGAAATTTGTAGAAAAAGGAAGTTTTGACTGCATTGAGAGGTGGAGTATTTGGGGACAAACTAATGATGCTTAGGAAGTAACAGGAAAAAAAAATCTCCTGAGAAGAAAAAACAGTAATATAAGAAAGACTATGAAATTATAGTACACTACGTGGTTTAGTTGTGATAAGGCAAACACCAAATTGCAATCTTACTAAAAATTATGATTTATAACTTGAGAGAATGGAGGATAAGGAAGTATAAGTTTAGCTAAATTATAATATTTCAGAAAAGGAAACCAACAAGTGTTAAGATTTAGAAAATCAAGAAATATCAGTATAAGAATTTTTTATTTTTGCATGCAATATTTCTTTTTAACTTATTTTTCTAATTTTATTTTTTCAATTTTTAAGTTCAGGGGTACATGTGCAGTTTTGTTATATAGGTAAACTTGTGTCATGGGGGGGTTTTTGTACAGAGTATTTTGTCATCCAGGTATTAAGCCTGGTACCCATTCATTATTTTTGCTGAAACTCTGCCTTCTCCCACCTTCCACCCTCTGTCAGCCCTAGTGTCTATTGCTCCCTGCTATATGTCCATGTGTTCTCATCATTTAGCTCCAGTTGTAAGTGAGAACATGTGGTATTTGTTTTTTTGTTCCTGTGTTAGCTTGCTAAGGATAATGGCCTCCAGCTCCGTCTATGTTCCTGCCAAGGACATAATCCTGTCCTTTTTATGGCTGCATAGTATTCCGTGGTGTATATGTACCACATGTTCTTTATCTAATCTCCCACTGATGGGCATTTAGGTTGATTCCATGTATTTACTATGCAAATAGTGCTTTATTGTACATATGCATGCATGTGTCTTTATGGTAGAATGATTTATATTCCTTTGGGTATATATCCAGCAATGGGATAGCTGAGTCAAATGGTAGTTCCATTTTTAGCTTTTTGAGGAATCACCTCACTGTTTTCCACAATGGTGGAACTAATTTACACTCTTACAAGCAGTGTAAAAGTGTTTCTTTTTCACCACAACTTTGCCAGCACCTGTTATTTTTTGACTTTTAAATAATAGCCATTCTTACTGGTGTGAGATGGTATCTCATCATGGTTTACATGTTCATTTCTCTAATGATCAGTGATGTTGAACTCTTTTTCATATACTTGTTGGCTGCATGCATGTCTCCTTTTGAAAGTGTCTGTTCATGTCCTTTGCCCACATTTTAATGGGGTTGTTTGGTTTTCCTTATATGTTTAAGTTCCTTATAGATACTGGATATTAGACCTTTGTCAGATGCAGAGTTTGCAAATACTTTCTCCTATTCTGTAGGCTGTTTGTTTACTCTGTTTATAGTTTATTTTGCTGTGCAGAAGCTCTTCAGTTTAATCAGATCCCATTTGTCAGTTTTTGCTTTTGTTGCAATTGTTTTGGTGTCTTCATCATGATATCTTTGGCCATTCCTATGTCCTAAATGGTATTGCCTAAGTCGTCTTCTAGGGTTTTACATTTAGGTCTTTAATGCATGTTAATTTGCTTTTTGTATATGGTATAAGAAGGGGGTGCAGTTTCAATCTTCTGCATATGGCTAGCCAGTTATCCCAGCATCCTTTATTGAATAGGGAGTGCTTTCCCCATTGCTTGTTTTTGTTGACTTTGTTGAAGATCAGATAGTCATAGGTGTGCAGCCTTATTTTGGGACTTTCTAGTCTGTTCCATTTGTTTATGTGTCTGTTTTTGTACTAGCACCATGTTGTTTTGGATACGGTAGCCCTGTAGTATAGTTTGAAATTGAGTAGCATGATACCTCCAGCTTTGTTCTTTTAGCTTAGGATTGTCTTAGCTATTTGTGCTCTTTTTTGGTTCCATATGAATTGCGAAAGTTTTTTCTAGTTCTGTAAAGAATGCCATTGATAGTTTGAGAGAAATAGCACTGAATCTATCAATTGCTTTGGGCAGTATTCTCATTTTAATGATATTCTTTCTATCCATGAGCATGTAATATTTTCCCTTTGTTTGATTCATCTTTAATTTATTTGAGAAGTGTTTTGTATTTCTCCCTGTAGAGATCATTCACCTCCCTGGTTAGCTGTATTACTAGTATTTTATTCTTTATGAGGCTATTGTGAATGGGATTGCATTCCTGATTTGGCTCTTGGATTGACTGTTGGTGTATAGGAATGCTATCAATTTTCATACATTGACTTTGTATCTTGAGATTTTGCTGAAGTTTTTTCTCAGCTTAAGGGGCTTTTGGGCTGAGTTATGGGGTTTTCTAGATATAGGATCATGTCGTTTTCAAACAGGGATAATTTGACTTCTTCTCTTTCTATTTGGATGCCATTTATTTCTTTCTCTTGCCTGATTGTTCTGACCAGAATTTCCAATACTATGTTGAACAAGAGTGGTATAAGAGGGAGTCCTTGTCTTGTGCTGCTTTTTAAGGGGAATGCTTCCAGCTTTTGCCCATTCTGTGTGATGTTGGCTGTGGGCTGGTCATATACGGTTCAAAATTTTTTGGAAGCATGTTCCTTCATTACCTAGTTTATTGAGATTTTTTTTTTCAACATGAAGCGGTGTTGAATTTTATCAAAAGCCTTTTACACATCGATTTAGATAATCATGTGGTTTTTGTCTTTAGTTCTTTTTATGTGATGAATCACATTTATTGATTTGTGTGTGTTAAACCAACCTTGCATCCCAGGGATAAAGTCTACTTGATTATGGTGCATACACTTTTTGATGTGTTGCTGGATTTGGTTTACCAGTATTTTGTTGAGGACTTTTGTATAAAGGTTCATCAAGTATATTGACCTCAAGCTTTTTTTTTTGTGTGTGTGTGTGTGTGTGTCTGATGGATTTTGGTATCAGGATGATGCTTTCCTCATAGAATATGTTAGGGAGGAGTCCCTCCTTCTTAATTTTTGGAACAGTTTCAGTAGGAATGCTACCAGCTCTTCTTTGTACATCTAGTAGCATTCTGCTGTGAACCCATCTGGTTCTGAGCTTCTTTTGGTTGGTACATTATTTATTACTGATTCAATTTTAGAACTCATTATTGGTCTATAAGCAGATTCAATTTCTTCCTGGGTGAGTCTCAAGAGGCTGTATGTATCCAGGAATTTATCCATTTCATCTAGATTTTCTATTTTATGTGGATAGAGGTGTTCATAGTAGTCTCTGATGGTTATTCGTATTTCTGTGGAGTCATTGGTAATATCCCCTCTCTCATTTCTAATTGTTTTTAATTTTTATCTTCTCTCTTTTCTCCATTAGTCTAGCTAGTGGTTTATCTATTTTATTAATTTTTTCAAAAAACTAACAACTGGATTCATTGATCTTTTGAGAGTGTGTGTGTTTATGTGTGTGTGTGTGTGTGTGTGTGTGTGTCTAAATCTCCTTCACTTCAGCTCTGATTTTAGTTATTTGTCTTCTGCTAGCTAGCTTTGGGGTTAGTTTGCTCTGGGTTTGCTAGTTTTTTAGTTATGATGTTACATTGTTAAATTGAGATCTTTCTAACTTTTTGATGTGGTATTTAGTGCTATAAATTCCCCTCTTAACACTGCCTTAGCTGTGTCACAGAGATTCTGGTATGTGGTATTTTTGTTCTGGCTAGTTTCAAACAACATCTTTATTTCTGCCTTAATTTCATTATTTATGCAAAAGTCATTCAGGAGCAGGTTATTTGATTTACAGGTAATTGTATGGTTTTGGGTGAATTTCTTAGTCTTGATTTCTAATTTTATTGTGGTGTAGTCCAAGAGAGTGGTTGTTATGATTTCATTTCTTCTGCATTTGCTGAGGAGTGTTTTGTGCCCAATTATGTGATTCATTTTAGAGTATGTGCCATGTGGCAGTGGGAAGAATGTATATTCTCTTGCTTTGAGGTGGAGAGTTCTATAGATGTCTATTAGGTTCCATTTGGTCCACTGCTGAGTACAGGTCCTGAATATCTTCATTAATTTTCTGCCTCAATTATCTGTCTAATATTGTCAGTGGGGTGTTAAATTATCCCACTATTAGGGGCATCTGCAATTGCTGAGGCTTGAGTAGGTAAATAAAGTGGCTGGGAAGCTCAAACTGGGCAGAGCCCACTGCAGCTCAACAAGGCCCACTGCCTCTAGACTCCACCTCTGTGGGCAGGGCATAGCTGAACAAAAGGCAGCAGACAACTTCTGCAGACTTAAACGTCCCTGTCTGACAGCTCTGAAGAGAGCAGTTGTTCTCTCAGCACAGCGTTTGAGCTCTGAGAACTGACAGACTGCCTCCTCAATTGGGTCCCTGACCCCCAGGTAGCCTAGCTGGGAGACATCTCCAAGTAGGGTCCAACAGACACCTCATATAGGCGGATGCCCCTCTGGGATGAAGCTTCCAGAGGATCAGGAAGCAATATTTGCTATTCAGCAATATTTGCTGTTCTGCAATATTTGCTGTTCTGCAGCCTCTGTTGGTGATACCCAGGCAAACAGGGTCTGGAGTGGACCTCCACCAAACTCCAACATACATACAGATGAGAGACCTGACTGTTAGAAAGAAAACTAACAAACAAAGGAATAACATCAACATCAACAAAAAGGTCATCTACAACAAAACGCCATCTGTAGGTCACCAACATCAAAGACCAAAGGTAGATAAAACCACAAAGATGGGGAGAAGTAAGACCAGAAAAGCTGAAAATTCTAAAAATCAGAGCATCTCTTCTCCTCCAAAGGTTCCTTGCCAGCAATGGAACAAAGCTGGACAGAGAATGACTTTGATGAGTTGACAGAAGTAGGCTTCAGAAAGTTGGTAATAACAAACTTCTCCGAGCTAAAGGAGGATGTTTGAACCCATCACAAGGAAGCTAAAAACCTAGAAAAAAGATTAGATGAATGGCTAACTAGAATAAACAGTGTAGAGAAGACCTTAAATGACCTGATGGAGCTGAAAACCATGTGTCATGAGAACTTCGTGACGCATGCACAAGCTTCAATGCCAGTTCAATCAGGTGGAAGAAATGGTATCAGTGACTGAAGGTCAAATTAATGAAATAAAGTGAGAAGACAAGGTTAGAGAAAAAAGAGTAAAAAGAAACGAACAAAGCCTCCGAGAGGTATGGGACTATGTGAAAAGACCAAATCTATGTTTGCTTGGTGTACCTGAAAGTGATGGGGAGAATGGAACCAAGTTGAAAAACACTCTTCAGGATATTATCCAGGACAACTTCCCCAACCTAGCAAGGCAGGCCAACATTCAAATTCAGGAAATACAGAGAACACCACAAAGATATTCCTCGACAAGAGCAACCCCAAGACACATAATTGTCAGATTCCCCAAGGTTGAAATGAAGGAAAAAGTGTTAAGGGCAACCAGAGAGAAAGGTCGAGTTACCCACAAAGGGAAGCCCATCAGACTAACAGCGGATCTGTTGGCAGAAACCTTACAAGTCAGAAGAGAGTGGGGGCCAATATTCAACATTCTTAAAGAAAAGAATTTTCAACCCAGAATTTCATATCCAGCCAAATTAAGATTCATAAGTGAAGGACAAATAAAATCCTTTACAGACAAGTAAATCCTGAGAGATTTTGTCACCACCAGGCCTTCCTTACAAGAGCTCCTGAAGGAAGCACTAAACATGGAAGGAAACAACCGGTACCAGCCACTGCAAAAATGTGCCGAATTGTAAAGACCAGTGATGCTATGAAGAAACTGCATCAATTAATGGTCAAAATAACCAGCGAACATCATAATGATAAGATCAAATTCACAAATAAAAATATTAACATTAAATGTAAATGTGCTAAATGCCCCAATTAAAAGACACAGACTGGCAAATTGGATAGAGTCAAGACCCATCAGTGTGCTGTACTCAGGAAACCCATCTTATGTGCAAAGAAGCACATAGGCTCAAAATAAAGGGATGGAGGAAGATCTACCAAGCAAATGGAAAGTAAATAAAAAAAAAAAGAAGAAAAACAGGGGTTGTAATCCTAGTCTCTGATAAAACAGACTTTAATCCAACAAAGATCAAAAGAGACAAAGAAGGCCATTACATAATGGTAAAGGGATCAATTCAACAAGAAGAGCTAACTATCCTAAATATATATGCACCCAATACAGGAGCACCCAGATTCATAAAGCAAGTCCTTAGAGACCTACAAAGAGAATTAGACTCCCACACAATAATAGTGGGAGACTTTAACACCCCACTGTTAACATTAGACAGATCAATGAGACAGAAAGTTAACAAGGATATCCAGGAACTGAACTCAGCTCTGGAACAAGCAGACCTAATAGACATCTACACAACTCTCCACCCCAAATCAACAGAATATACATTTTTATCAGGACCACATCACACTTATTCTAAAATTGACCACATAATTGGAAGTAAAGCTCCTCAGCAAATATAAAAGAACAGAAATCACAACAAACTGTCTCTCAAACCACAGTGCAATCAAATTAGAGCTCAGGATTAAGAAACTCACTCAAAACCACTCAACTACATGGAAACTGAACAACTTGCCCCTGAATAACTACTGGGTACATAACGAAATGAAGGCAGAAATCAAGATGTTCTTTGAAACCAACGAGAACAAAAGCACAACATACCAGAATCTCTGGGACACATTCAAAGCAGTGTGTAGAGGGAAATTTGTAGCACTAAATGCCCACAAGAGAAAGCAGGAAAGATCCAAAATTGACACCCTAACATCACAATTAAAAGAACTAGAGAAGCAAGAGCAAACACATTCAAAAGCTAGCAGAAGGCAAGAAATAACTAAGATCATAGCAGAACTGAAGGAGATAGAGATGCAAAAAACCCTTCAAAAAATCAATGAATCAAGGAACCGGTTTTTTGAAAAGATCAACAAAATTGATAGACCACTAGCAAGACTAATAATGAAGAAAAGAGAGAAGAATCAAATAGATGCAATAAAAAATGATAAAGGGGATATCACCAGTGACCCCACAGAAATACAAACTACCATCAGAGAATACTATAAACACCTCTACGCAAATAAACTAGAAAATCTAGAAGAAATGGATACATTCCTGGACACATACACTCTCCCAAGACTAAACTAGGCAGAAGTTGAATCTCTGAATAGACCAATAACAGGCTCTGAAATTGAGGCAATAATTAATAGCCTACCAACCAAAAATATCCAGGACCAGACAGATTCACAGCCGAATTCTACCAGAGGTACAAAGAGGAGGTGGTACCATTCCTTCTGAAACTATTACAATCAATAGAAAAGGAAGGAATCCTCCATGACTCATTTCGTGAGGCCAACATCATCCTGATACCAAACCTGGCAGAGACACAACACAAAAAGAGAATTTTATACCAATATCTCTGATGAACATCAATGCAAAAATCCTCAATAAAATACTGCAAACTGAATCCAGCAGCACATCAAAAAGCTTAACCACCATGATCAAGCCAGCTTCATCCCTGGGAGGCAAGGCTGGTTCAACATATGTAAATCAATAAACTTAATCCATCACATAAAGAGAACCAACGACAAAAACCACATGATTATCTCAATAGATGCAGAAAGGCCTTTGACAAAATTCAACAGCGCTTCAATAAAACTCTCAATAAACTCGGTATGGATGGAACGTATCTCAAAATAATAAGAGCTATTTATGACAAACCCATAGCCAATATCATACTGAATGGGCAAAAACTGGAAGCATTCCCTTTGAAAATCAGCACAAGACAAGTATGCCCTCTCTCACCACTCCTATTCAACATAGTGTTGGAATTTCTGGCCAGGGCAATCAGGCAACAGAAAGAAATAAAGGGTATTCAGTTAGGAAATGAGGAAGTCAAATTGTCCCTGTTTGCAGATGACATGATTGTATATTTAGAAAACCACATCATCTCAGCCCAAAATCTCCTTAAGCTGATAAGCAACTTCAGCAAAATGTCAGAATTCAAAATCAATGTGCAAAAATCACAAGCATTCCTATACACCATTAACAGAGAAACAGAGAGCCAAATCATGAGTGAATTCCCATTCACAATTGCTACAAAGAGAACAAAGTATCTAAGAATCCAGCTTACATGGATGTGAAGGACCTCTTCAAGAAGAACTACAAACCACTGCTCAACAAAATAAAAGAGGACACAAACAAATGCAAGAATATTCCACGCTCGTGGATAAGAAGAATCAATGTTGTGAAAATGGCCATACTGCCCAAGGTAATTTATAGATTCAATGCCAACCCCATCAAGCTACCAATGACTTTCTTCACAGAACTGGAAAAAACTACTTTAAATTTCATATGGAACAATACTAAGCCAAAAGAACAAAGCTGAAGGCATCACACTACCTGACTTCGAACTATACTACAAGGCTACAGTAACCAAAACAGCATGGTACTGGTACCAAAACAGATATATAGACCAACAGAACAGAACAGAGGCCTCAGAAATAACACCACACA
Source organism: Pan troglodytes (assembly GCF_028858775.2). Taxonomy (NCBI): domain Eukaryota; kingdom Metazoa; phylum Chordata; class Mammalia; order Primates; family Hominidae; genus Pan; species Pan troglodytes. The sequence goes on along the minus strand of NC_072405.2, from coordinate 100,970,686 downwards.
TCTACAAACACCTGATCTTTGACAAACCTGACAAAGACAAGAAATAGGGAAAGGATTCCCTATTTAATAAACGATGCTGGGAAAACTGGCTAGCCATATATAGAAAGCTGAATCTGGATCCCTTCCTTACACCTTATACAAAAATTAATTCAAGATGGATTAAAGACTTAAACGTTAGGCCTAAAACCATAAACACCCTAGAAGAAAACCTAGGCAATACCATTCAGGACATAGGAATGGGCAAGGACTTCCTGACTAAAACACCAAAAGCAATCGCGACAAAAGCCAAAATAGACAAATGGGATCTAATTAAAGAGCTTATGCACAGCAAAAGACACTACCATCCGAGTGAACAGGCAACCTACAGAATGGGAGACAATTTTTGCAATCTACGCTTCTGAAAAAGGCCTAATATGCAGAATCTACAAAGAACTCAAACAAATTTACAAGAAAAAAACACACAACCCCACCAAAAAGTGGGCAAAGTATATGAACAGAGATTTCTCAAAAGAAGACATCTATGCAGCCAACAGACATGAAAAAATGCTCATCACTGGTCATCAGAGAAATGCAAATCAAAACCACAATGAGATACCATCTCACACCAGTTAGAATGGTGATCATTAAAAAGTCAGGAAACAATAGATGCTGTAGAGGATGTGGAGAAATAGAAATGCTTTTACACTGTTGGTGGGAGCGTAAATTAGTTCAACCATTGTGGAAGACAGTGTGGTGATTCCTCAAGGATCTAGAACTAGAATTACCATTTGACCAGTAATCCCATTGCTGAGTAATACCCAAAGGATTATAAATCATGCTGCTATAAAGACACATGCACACGTATGTTTATTGTGACACTATTCACAATAGTAAAGACTTGGAACCAACCCAAATGTCCATCAATGAGACTGGATTAAGAAACTGTGGCACATATACACTATGGAATACTATGCAGGTATAAAAAAGGATGAGTTCATGTCCTTTGTAGGGACATAGATGAAGCTGGAAACCATCACTCTCAGCAAACTATCACAAGGACAGAAAATGAACTACCGCATGTTCTCACTCATAGGTGGGAATTGAACAATGAGAACACTTGGACATAGGAAGGGGAACATCACACACTGGGGCCTATCGTTGGGTGGGGGGAGGTGGGAGTGATAGCATTAGGAGAAACACCTAATGTAAATGATGAGTTGATGGGTGCAGCAAACCAACATGCACATGTACACGTATGTATGAAACCTGCAAATTGTGCACATGTACCCTAGAACTTAAAGTATAATAAAAAATAAATAAATAAATAAAATAAAGTCTCCCACTATTATTGTGTGGGAATCTAAGTCTCTTTGAAGGTCTCCAAAAGCTTTCTTTATGAATCTGGGTACTCCTCTGTTGGGTCCATATATATTTAGAATAGATTTTCTTATTGAATTGAACCCTTTACTATGAGGTAATGCCCCTTCTTTGTCTTTTTTGATCTTTGTTGGTTTAAAATCTGTTTTGTCTGAAATTAAAATCGCCACCTCTGCTTTTTTTTTTTTTTTTTAGACAGAGTCTTGCTCTGTCGCCCAGGCACTGGAGTGCAGTGGCACAATCTCGGCTCACTGCAAGCTCCGCCTCACAGGTTCACGCCATTCTCCTGCCTCAGCCTCCTGAGTAGCTGGGACTACAGGCACCCACCACCACACCCAGCTATTTTTTTGAATTTTTAGTAGACATGGGGTTTCACCGTGTTAGCCAGGATGGTCTCGATTTCCTGACCTTGTGATCTGCCTGCCTCGGCCTCCCAAAGTGCTGGGATTACAGGCATAAGCCACCACGCCTGGCCACCACCTCTGCTTTTTACTGTTTTCCTTTTGCTTGGAGACTTTTCTCCATCCCTTTACTTTGAGCCTATGCGTGTCATTGCATGTGAGACGGGTCTCTTAAAGACAGCATACAAATAAGTCTTGGTTCTTTATCCACCTTGCCACTCTCTGCCTTTTAATTGGGGAATTAAGTCTGTTTACATTCATGGTTAGTATTGATATGTGTGGATTTGATCCTGTCATCATGATGTTAGCTAGTTATTATGTAGACTTGTTTGTGTGATTGTGTATAGTTTCACTGGTCTGTGTATTTAGTCACGTTTTTTGTAGTGGCTCGTAACAGACTTTCCTTCTCATATTTAGTGCTTCCTTCAGGAGTTCTTGCAAGGCAGGCCTGGTGGTGACGAATTCCTCAGCATTTGCTTGTCTGAAAAGGATCTTATTTCACCTTTGCTTATGAGGCTTAGTTTGGCTGGTTATGAAATTCTGAGTTGGAATTTCTTTTCTTAAGAGTGTTGAATATTGGTTCCCAATCTCTCCTGCCTTTAAGATTTCTGCTGAGAGATCTGCTGTTAGAATGATGGGCTTCCCATTGTAAGTGACCTGACCTTTCTCTGTGGTTGCCTTTAACAAGTATTCTTTCATTCTGACCTTGGAGAATCTGAAGATTATGTGTGTTTGGGATGATCTTCTTGTGAAGGATCTTACTGGGGTTCTCTGCATTTCCTGATTTTGAATGTTGGCCTCTCTAGCTAGGTTGGGAAAATTCTCATGGATGATATTCTGAAATATGTTTCCCAAGTTACTTATATTCTCCCCATCTCTTTCAGGGACACCAGTGAGTCATAGATTTGGTCTCTTTATATAATCTCATATTTCTTGGAAGCTTTCTTCATTCCTTTTCATTCTTTTTCTCTTTTCTTGTCTGACTACCTTATTTCAGAAATCCAGTCTTCAAGCTCTGAGATTCTTTCCTCAGCTTGGTCTATTCTGCTATTAATGCTTATGATTGCATTATGAAATTTTGAAGTGTGTTTTTTGGCTCTATCAGGTCAGTTATGTTCTTTTCTATACTGGCTATTTTGTCTGTCACCCACTTTATCATTTTATTGTGATTCTTAGCTTCCTTGGATTTCAATGTACTCCTGCATCTCAATGATCTTCATTATCATCCATAATCTGAATTCTATTTCTGTTATTTCAGCTATCTCAGCTCAGTTCAGAACCCTTGCTGGAGAGGTGGTGCAGTCATTTGGAGGAAAGAAGAACTCTGGCTTTTTGAATTGTAAGATTTCTTTCTTTGGTTTTTCTCATTTTTATGGGCTGATGTTTCTTCAATCTTTGAAGTTGCTGACCTCCGAATGGGTTTTTTATTTCCCTTTTATCCTATTTGATGACATTGGGTGTTTGTGGTATAAGGTGAATTCAGCCAACCGGCTTCATTTCTGGAAGATTTTAGGGGGGCCATGCTCAGCTTCCAACTCCTGAACTGTGTGATCTAATTATGGGAAACTTTTATTGGTCCCCAACTTTGTTCTCTGGCTCCTTGAGGTTAGGAATCCACTGCACTGAAGGGTAGAGGGGGTGGGGAAGAGATGCTCCCAGACCACTGGTCATTACACTTCGATAGATGGTGTCAGCCAAAGTATTTCATAACGCAGTGGCAGCAGGGTGCATCCTCATTCATATGTCCCAGCAGCAGCGGCAGCAGCAGCATGGTGGGGTGTATGCTCATCAGCTGCATTAGGGTGCTAGGGGGTGCCAGGATGCTTGCCTTTGTGCCCATGTTCACCACAGGACAGACACAGCACAGCTTGGGGGATGGGGGTGCCCCTGCCAGTGACAGCGACTGTGCACACCTTCACTGGGGTGGTGGTGTTAGCACAGGGGTGGGGCACTGCCAGGGTCATGTCTGTGTGTGTTCTCTGTGGGCTGCAAGTAGGGGTGAATGTTCATGGTGGGGGAGGGTCCACTGTTCTCTGTGCCTAGCTTCACTCCTGTGGCAGTGTTGGTGCAAGGGTGGGATGCTGGTGGAAGTGGGCTGGCTGGCTCTGTGCCTGCCATGGCTCTGACTGCAATGGTGGTCCAGTGGGTGAAAGAGGGATGGAGTGTACTCTCATGCATTGGGAAGGCAGGGTGCACACAGGGTGCCAGTAGGGCAAAGAAGGCAAAACCCACCCATGCACAAATGCACCAGCAAAGCAATATGGGGGGCTGCTGTGGGCCTGAGGGAGACTGCAGCGTTGGGAGGGAGCAGGTAGACTGGTGCGTGGTTATAGGGGCCATCTCGCTGGAGTTCTCAGCTGGTTAGGTAGGTCTGCCATAGGCAGGAACTATGATACAGAACCCCAGGGCACCTAAGTGTGCCCTGCAAGCAAGTGTGGCCAGTCTGGGGCCCCAGGAGAGACCAGCAGGCCAAGGGGTGCTCAAGTTGGAATGGTCCTTCCTGTCTGATGGGCAAGACTGCCCTGCAGAGTTCAGGTCCGACAGTTCCCCTAGGGTTAAAGTCTGCTGTGGGGGCAAGTCGAGCCTGGGCTGATGGGCTTCCCTGGTCATGGTCTGCTGCAGACACTCCTGCAACAAGCCCTCTGGGCTCCACATCAGTTGGCTTGCTTCCCCTATCACTTCTCTAAGCAGCTCTCCTTGCCAACTTGAGTGTCCCTGGTGGGAGGGGTCTCCTCCTGTTGGGATTCCAGAGGCCCCTGGTAAGAGTGGGTTGCTCCTTTCCAGTTCAACTCACCCATTACCCTGGAGTTGTTGGGGGCCAGAACAAGTCCCAGTGCACAGTAGCCCCACGCAATGTTCCTAGCTTCATCTCCTTTCGACCCAGCTTCTGTTTCTTCTCTCCATCCACTCTCAATGGGTTCCCTCTGAAGATCTGTTAGGAGTGCGCCAGTCCTCTGGGTCCCTCAGTGGCAGCTGTTCCATGTGACTGCATCTAGTCAGCCATCTCGCCCTCTCTCACATAAGCATTTTTTAAAGAAAAATGAAGGAAAATACTAGAAAAAAATAGCTAAAAGAAGTGAAAGCAGTTGCTTCCTGTGAGTATGAACTATCTGACTATCTATAGGAGTGGAATATGAAATAGCCTATTTAATATTACAAAACTTGCAGAAATATTTTATATTTTAAAGCACATATATGTAATTTTATAGAAGTAAAGCTAACAAACAAAAATTAAAATAATTGAAAAAAAAAGAAAAACCTAACTTTTGTTACATATGCTGCCAGGGTATCACAGTCTGTATTTCTTCTTATTGGCCCAATTTTGTAAGTCCCTTAGCCTTAAATGTCATGCTAGGTTCAAAGAAAAGATCATACATTTAAAAATATTTTTATGAAAGAAGATCAATGTTATTACATCAACATTCCTATAATTTGAATGGATGTCACATATATGCTTCTTCATCCATTGACTGTTCCAATTTAGCTACCAGAGATTTTTTTTAAAAGTGGAGTGTGGGTGGCCCACTAGTCAGATATAACTTGCTGATATAATTTATAGTGTATAGACTATATGTTTGCATAGTTTTCTAAAATCTTTAAAAATTAGTATCCTATTTTAAAATATGGAAGATTTAACATAAAATCTTTAAGCATTGGTGTCCTTTAGAAAATTGTGATTTGGCTACATTGGGCCTACATTCCTACATGGCTACATTAACAGAAGCTGAGTAAGGGACTAGTTAAATTAATATCATCCCATATGCAGTCATAAAAAAGAATAAGAAATCTCTTTATGCAATGAATATATACATATGTAAAACATAAATTAATAACATTAAAAAACTCCAAAGACACAGAATAATGCATGTAATATGCTACCATTTGATAAAAAATGAAAATATAAGTTTATATATCTAGTAGAACATGTGCAGAATGCTCTGCTAGCATACACAAACAATTGGTAATATCTGAAGGCAGGATCTGGTGTCTGGGGGACAGGAAGAAGGAATCATTTTTGTGACTATTGAATATTGGGCTATGCAAATATATACATCTTCAAAAACTAAAGGTGATTTTAAAAATTCAGAATTACTTAGCTCTAGAAATATAAATATGTATATATAATATATAAATATGTAAATATAACTCTAGAAATATGAATTTATTTCTCTGTAGTATATATTCATATAAATACATAATAGCTTTTCCCCATTTGATGGAATGCTTTGATACCACATCTGAGGATGGAATGATACAAAGCTAATTCTGTTTTGCACTTAAAAACACCAAAACCCAAATCCTGAAATCTTTCACTAACATTTCTTCTGTTCTTTTTTGATGTTGATATGTACTACTGAGTTTCCTTCTATGCCTACAAAACTATACCACCCAAAGAAAAAAATGTTAAAGACACCACATTACCAAATCTACAGTGTTAATTCCTGAGAGTTAAACATTTCTAATTGCAAAGACAATATGTCTGCTTCATAATTCAATGAATTATTTTTAAATATTTCCTCTACATGAATAATATTATTACACTAGACTGCCAATTATTTTTTTCCTCTTGTATTTGCTATGATAACAACCAGAAGGACTCTTCCTTTGATTGAGGGGCTCAGAAACGTCTTACAGAACAGTGATCCCAGTTTCCTTCTCCGGATTTTAACTCCTTTCTAATCATCATATTCTTTGATTTCAATTCTGATTGAAGGGAGCTCTCATGTATCTCAAAGGTGAGTGAGTAGCTTTAGTGGACCATCTGTAACTACTGACTTAGCCTTATTTTATACAGACAAGCCTAGTAGCTGGGCAGATGTTAATGCCAAATTGGCTGAACAACCCACCAAACTACTCAGTGGACTTGAGTACTTTTGCAGCCCTGTAAGAGAACCCAATGCCAGTATTAAGGATATACAACACATGGGGGCAGAGTCTGTTTAGGCAGAAAATTGAAAGAACTCCATAGAGAAAAAAAGAGAAAGGAGAAATGAGGCCCTAGTTATTTGAGTTTTTTGTCCCTTAAAGTAAGGCTGAGGTCTCTATTTTAGTTTTTATTCATGTCATAGTTTATTTTCTATTAAAATACATCAAAGAATAAAGCAGTATTTATCTGAATAGGGTATGATTTTTTTAAACTACTGAAATGACAATGATGATAGTTATGCCAATTTTCTGAGCCTTTTAGGTTAATAATATATTTTTCTTGATGAAAACTCTTGTAATAGAATTTTTAAAATAAAAACTTTTATTTTTATAAACTATCATAAAGAATGACTAATATTTTAACAATTCATATGATTAGTGGGTAGGAACAGTAAGGTATAACTAAACACAGATGCTCAGTAAAGTTAAATATGTCTATAGTGCTTTTTAAAATCAAAATTGGAAAGGAGATATGTTAGCATATTGAAACCATTAAAGTAGGGTGAGTCACTAAAGATGATTAAGACAAATATCTTTTTCCTACCTCTTACTTACTTTTTGTAGCTTCTAAACTGTGATCTAGTAAGCCATTGCTTTAGACTAATACACCTTCTGTCCCCAATGGAAGGGAGCATAAGATTAATTAATAATGTCAATTCAGGAGAACGCGCTCCCAATTTCTAATACCAGCATCATCATTTACTAACGCTGTGACCTTGGGAAAGATCCTTATCCATCCTCTCAGGGGCTGAGTTTCTTTATATGTGAAGAGGAATGATTAATTGTAACTACCTAATGGATTTGTTAGGAGGATTGAGTATAATAACAACTAAAAGAACTTAAAACAGTGCCTAGTACATTGTAAGTGCTTAATAAATATTGGCTATAATTGTTATTACAACTGGACCCAAAGAATTATTTAATTTTCTTGATGTACTTAACAACAAAGATATGCCCAATTTCCCAACTCCTGAAGGTCAAAACAGAGGAGACTGAGCTGTAATAAAGTTAATCTGCTATTTCTCATCTACCCTGATAGGACAACAGTTAGCCGTATGGACAGCTACTGTGCCTGAAGAAATTCTAGTGTCAGAGTTTCTATGGCAAAGATCCCTTCTACAGGAATGGGGATGATTTTACCCCTTTCACAAATGTTGCTTCAATGTACCCCACAAAATTTCGGTTATATTGATTCAGTAATAGTATGAATCATGCTTGGTAGTAAGCAAGAAAAGTTATGATTTTGTAGATTATCCAGTTTTACTTATTGTTACAATGGGGTTCATGTTCTTTTGTGACTTTCTAGATCCTAAAGAGAAGCAGAACTAACTTGGGCATTATTTTGTCAAATAACCTTTATGCTCTAGTACTTCTCTCTTTTAATTCTAGAACTATTTTACGTATAATAGAACTTTAGATATTTTCCCACGTCTCTGAGGCAATGCTGATATTTTCTCAATCTTTCTCTCTTTATTCTTCTGATTGGATAATTTCTAGTAGTTTATGGACTCTTTCTTCTGTACCCTGCTGTTAAGCCCAGCCAGTAATTTTTAATGTAATAGAATGCATTTTTAGTCCTAGAATTTCCTCATTGAGCACTTACTGGGTCCCAGAGGTGACTTTATGTTTTGTTTACACCTTAATTTGAGATGAATTTTGGAAAATCATAACTCTTCAGAACCATAGTACACCCTTTTCACATTGATTCTCCTTGTTTCTACTTTAAAATAGTCCACTGAAATCAAATACCGTTTAGTAGAGCAGCTGTTTGTAAGGAAGTGGCAGAGGAAAACATTTATCTCAGACCTCTAGATAAGGTATAAATTCTCCTCTGATTTAACTCTCTATTGGTTGGACATGTCTTTAGTATCTTTCTTGTTCATATTCACAACTAGTTTACTCATATTCATGTGATTGTCCAGTCCATTTTAGCAACTTATTTTCTATACCACATCTAATGTGTCTTGTCGTTTGGTTAAAAATAAATCAGTCCATTCTAGTTTGTATATTCATCTAAGTAGCTTCAGGATAAGGGCTCCTAGCAGAAATTTTTATCAGATACCAGTACCAGGAACAGCTGTGCGTCTCCTGAACAATTGGTTTGTTTGTGAATCTTCAAACAATCGTTTGTAGTACTGTGAATCTTGAAACTGATTGTTTTTCCCTCTTTGCTTTGTCACTAAAAGAAATTCAGAGTCAAATGTGTAGCTCACCTCTAAAAATACTACATAAACTTATGATAAAGATTTTGGTATACTAACCTTAGCTTGTTTTATTTTCTACCACTATTTTCTTTTGTACCAGATAGTCTCATCAATTTATCCTTTCTATATTTATGTGATTTGTAAGAAACATTAACTTTCAAAGTGTATGTAATTAATAAATAAATTTAATTACTATTCACAAATTGAAATGCTCCAAATTGTGATATTCAATCCTTTATATCCTAATCCTGGTGAGAAAAGTGTTGTGAACAACATAATCAATTTCCCACATCTTTGAATTATACACAATGTGCATTTATTTTAAGCCTTGGTCAGTGAACTGGTTTCTGAATATTCTTATTTTGCTCCCACTCTAAGAAATATACCTTCTACTTGGAATTAATAAAATTTATTGAGATAAAGTTATCATTTCTTTGTAAGTAGCCTTGTAATCTTTAGTTTCTATGTGCCTATCATTGTAATTAAGGTTGCTATATTCCACTGTGTTACGACCATCATTGTTGGAGAGTATCTATAAACTTCCTAAAGTCAGATAATTTTTGCTTAAAATTAAAAGTCTTGACCTTTGTGGTAGTTACATTGAATATTCACTTTACAATAATTAGTTGTGTCTAGATTTTGTATGAGTTTTTCTAAATGTAACACAATTCACAATAAAAAAGTTTTTCATAACTAATATTACTAAAAGCCCAGCCAGATATAAAATTAATTATAAATATAATCCTGGGGAGATACATAAACAAATTTAGGAATTATGAAAAAATGTATTCAGCTTGGTCAACTGGTTGATCTGAACCAATTCTACTGCCAAGAACAACTAGAAAAGTTTGATAAACAATGTTTTTAAAAATATGAGAATATTGGTGAGCTACAAAGGAAGAAATGAATACCAAACAAAAGCACAGAGAAGAAAACCCAGAAAGGCAAGCCTGATATTTGGACTAGTTTTCTGCAGAGACAGTAGCTAATTCTACAAGAGAAGTTTCAGAGGCTGGGAAGCTAAACTGAGCTTTCAACAGCACTGTGAGCTTAGGAGGGTGCAAACTAGAATGTAGAGTCTTCCAAGGAGAGGGAGGGCCCTACAAATCTCCAAATTTTAGGACGAGACCTCCACCTAAGGACTGAGGGTAAACTGGTGTAGTCCAGCCCTCACAAGGACTGACATTCAGTTTTGAATCACCTCAATTCCTGAGTGGATTAAGGTAAGCTGGTATTGCTTTTGTTCCAACAATCTGCCAGAAACAAATGCAAATATTATTTGAGATGAAGTTTACTTTAGACTTCAAATTACCTCTATAATTTTTCAAATACCAACAACTGGCATGAAATTTAAAAGATCAGGCACACAAGGAGACAAAACTACGGGATGGAAACCAAGAAAAACAATAGACAATATAACAGATGCTCAGATCATCCAGATAGTGACATTTCAGACACAAACACAGATTGTTTAAATCACAAGTAATAACAATATATCGTGTGGTTTAAATTATCTGTAAAAGTCAAATGGATGACAATAATAGCACAAAGTAAAAGTGTATAAATCATAGTATAGTTTGGAAGATTCTTACCTTATAAGGAAGTGCTGTAATATTAATTTAAAATAGACTGTGATAAGTTAAGGATACATATTATAATAACTAAAGAAATCACTAAAAATAAAAGAGTTACAGATAAACATTTAAAAGAGGAGGTAAAATGAAATATAAAAAAATTGACTAGTCAAAAAGAAGGTAGAAGGAAATAGTGGAGTCTCAAGAAAAGATAGAACAAATAGGAAACAAGAAGCAAAATGATTGTTTTAAACCCAACCATACTGATAATCACATAAAAGGCAATGAACTAGATACTCCAATTAAAAAACAGAGAGTATTAGAGTGGAAAAAAAGCAATGCCCAACTGTATGCTATTTAGAAAGAAATGCATTAAATGTAAAGACATAAATATATTAAAAGAAAAAATATGAAAATAGTAAGAATGAGAAAGAAGTATTTATATTAATAAGGCAATGTAGATGTCAAGAAAAGAGTACCACCAGAGACATCACCATTACATAATGACAAAAAGTTTATTCATTAAAAGACATATCAATTCTGTTTCACGAATGAGCAAATACAGTCTGTGAACCAAATCTGGCTTGCTACCTGTTTCTTTCATTTTTTATATTTTACTTTAAGTTCTGGGATACATGTGCAGAACGTGCAGGTTTCTTACATAGTAGGTATACATGTGCCATGGTGGTTTGCTGCACTCATCAACCTGTCATCTAGGTTTTAAGTACCGCATGCATTAGGCGTTTGTCCTAATGCTCTCCCTCCCCTTTCCCCCCACACCCTGACAGGCCCTGGTGTGTGATGTTCCCCTTCCTGTGTCCATGTGTTCTCATTGTTCAACTCTCACTTATGAGGAGAACATGCGGTGTTTGGTTTTGTGTTCCTGTGTTAGTTTGCTGAGAATGATGGTTTCTAGTTTCATCCATGTCCCTGCAAAGGATATGAACGCATTATTTTTTATGGCTGTATAGTATTCCATGGTGTATACGTGCCACATTTTCTTTATCCAGTCTATCATTGATGGGCATTTGGGTGGGTTCCAAGTCTTTGCTATTGTAAATAGTGCTGCAATAAACATATGTGTGCATGTGTCTTTATAGTAGAATGATTTATAATCCCTGGGTATATACCCGGTAATGGGACTCCTGGATCAAATGGTATTTCTAGTTCTGGATCCTTGAGGAATCACCACACTGTCTTCCACAATGGCTGAAGTAATTTACACTCCCACCAACAGTGTAAAAGTGTTCCTAGTTCTCCACATCCTCTCCAGCATCTGTTGTTTCCAGACTTTTCAATTGATCGCCATTCTAACTGGCATGAGATGGTATCTCATTGTGGTTTAATTTGCATTTTCTAATGACCAGTTATGATGAGCTTTTTTTCATATGTTTGTTGGCCACATAAATGTCTTCTTTTGAGAAGTGTCTGTTCATATCCTTTGCCCACTTTTTTGATGGGGTTGTGTATTTTTTTCTTGTAAATTTGTTTAAGTTCCTTGTAGATTCTGGATATTAGGCCTTTGTCATAAGGGTAGATTGCAAAAATTTTCTCCCATTCTGTAGTTTGCCTGTTCACTCTGATGCTAGTGTCTTTTGCCGTGCAGAAGCGCTTTAGTTTAATTAGATCCCATTTGTCAATTTTGGCTTTTGTTGCCATTGCTTTTGGTGAATTAGTCATGAAGTCTTTGCCCATGCCTATGTCCTAAACGGTATTGCCTAAGTTTTCTTCTAGGGTTTTTATGGTTCTAGGTTTTACGTTTCTGTCTTTAATCCATCTTGAGTTAATTGTTGTACCTGTTTCTTTTTTAAATGAAGTTTTATGAATGCAGCCATCCTTATTTGATTACATATTGTTTTTGTCTACTTTAGAGCTACGAAGACAGATGTGGGTTGTGACAGAGACAGTATGACACCCAAAACCTAAATTGTTTACTATTTGGCCACTTATTTTTTTAAATGCAAAATTTATTATGTGCATACAGATTAATAATAGAGCTTCTAAATACAGAATAAAAAACTGAAAAAACTAGAGAAAAAAACAAGAAGTTCCAAATGTTTAGCAATCAAGTGGCACATTTATAAATAATCCCTGAATCATAAAATATTAGCAAATCAAATCAAGAAATATGTAAAAAGTTTAACACATAAAGACTAAGGATTTTTTATCCCAGGATTGGTCTCATGTTGTAAAGTTAAACAATGTAATTCACCACATTAACAGAACAAAACAAAAATTATATTGTCATTTTACTAGATCCAAAAAAATCGCTGGACATAATTCAATACCTATTTATGATTGTTTAAAATCTCAGAAAACTAAAATGAAAAGAAAGCTTATCAATCTGACCAAGGGCATCTACAAAAATTTGCAGCTAACAGTATATTTAATGGTAAAAGACTGAACATTTTACCCCGAATTCTTACCACTTATATTCAACATTGTACTAACCTGTACAACAAGAACTGCCAAGACCAGCTCAGTCAGGGAGACCCTAACCCAGTGGCGCTAGGGGAATTAAAGACACACACACAGAAATATAGAGGTGTGAAAGGGGAAATCTGGGGTCTCACAGCCTTCAGAGCTGGGAACCTTGAACAGAGATTTACCCACATATTTATTAACAGCAAGCCAGTCATTAGCCATGTTTCTATAGATATTGAATTAACTAAAAGTATCCCTTATGGGAAACAAAGGGATGGGCTGAATTAAAGGAATAGATTGGGCTAGTTAACTGCAGCAGGAGCATGTCCTTAAGGCACAGATCGCTTATGCTATTGTTTGTGGTTTAAGAATGCCTTCAAGTGGTTTTCCACCCTGAGTGGGCCAGGTGTTCCTTGCCCTCATTCTGGTAAACCCACAACCTTCCAGTGTGGGCATTATGGCCATCATGAACATGTCACAGTGCTGCAGAGATTTTTTTTATGGCCAGTTTTGGGGCCAGTTTATGGCCAGATTTTGGGGGGCCTGTTCCCAACAAAGAACTAACCATGAAATAAGGCAAGAAAAAATATATATATATAAATTGAAAAGAAAGAAATAAAACTCTCTTTATTTTAAGATAAAATGATACTCAATTTAGAAGATCCAAAGGCATCTACAAAACAACTATGGGAGTTAATAAATGAATTTAGTAAATCCACAGGATACAGAATCAATGCTATCCCTATCAAATTACCAATGTCATTTTTCACAGAATTAGAAAAAAATTCTAAAATTCATATGGAATCAAAAAAGAGCACAAATAGCCAAAGCAATCCTAATCAAAATGAACAAAACCACAGGCATCACATTATCTGACTTCAAGTATATTTCAAGGCTACAGTAACCAAAACAGCATGGTACTGGAACAAAAATAGACACATGGACTAATGGAACAGATTAGAGAATCTAGAAATAAAGCTGCACACCTACACCTAACTGATCTTTGACAAAATCAACAAAAATAAGCAATGGGGAAAAAACTCCCTATTCAATAAATGATGCTGGGGGAATTGGCTAATCATATGCAAAAGAATGAAACTGTACACTTATCCCTCACTATATATCAAAATTAACTCAAGAAAGATTAAAGACTAAAATATAAAACCTCACACTATAAAAATCCTAGAAGAAAACCTAGGAAACACTATTCTGGACATCGGCCTGGCAAAGAATTTATGACTAAGTCTTTAAAAGCAATTGCAACAAAAACAAAACTTGACAAGTGGAACCTAATTTAACTAAAGAGCTTCTGCACAGCAAAAGAATAAACAGATAACATACAGAATGAGAGGAAATATTTGCGAACTATGCGTCTAACAAAGGGCTCATATCCAGAATGTACAAGGAACTTAAGTCAAGAATAAAACAAATAACCCCCAAAGAAGACATACAAGTGTCCAATAAACATATGAAAAAATGGTCAGCATCACTAATCATCATAGAGATGCAGATCAAAACCACAGTGAGATACCATCCCACATCAGTCAGAATGGCTATCATTAAAAAGCCAAAAGATAACATGTTGGTGAGGATGGAAAGAGGAAAAGGGGCAAGAGCTGCAAAACTTCCTATTCGATACTATGTTTACTATCTGGGTGATAGGATCAACTGAAGCTCAAACCTTAGCATCACACAATATACCCTTGTAACAAACCTGCACATGCACCCCCTGAATCTAAAATTAAAATTAAAATTTTAAAAATAAAAGAAGAATTTGAAAAACAATAAACAAAAATCTAATCTTTTTTCTTGTTCAGTTCAAACTTCTTATTTTGTTAAGCTTGTAAGTGTTGTTATACTTTTCACTAGGGTTCATTTAAATTAAGCCTCAAGGGTTTGGAATAAAATTAATTAACATGCGTATATTAAAGAACATATCTATATATTTTTTAAAATGCAGATCTTCTATTCTGTTCTTCTATTTCCATAATGCCATTTGTTGAACACTTTCTCCTAGTTCAGTGTTTAACACTAAGTCCTTTATGTAGATCATGCATTTGGATTCTTATTACAATCTTGTAAGTTATCATTATCATTTTATAAATAAAGAACTGAGATTTTAAAATAAATCAGTTATATTTTTATATATAAGCAACAAATAATTGTTAAAATGTTAAAATATATATTTAAAAAGCATAAACACATAAAATACTTATGAACATTTAAAATATATATAAGACCTCTAAAATAAAAACTATAAATAATTGAGGTAAATTAAAGGAAGCCAAAATAAATTGAGAAATATACTATGTTTATGGTTTAGCAATAATATTGCTAAGATATTCTCCCTAACTTTACCTGTAGATTCAAATCAATCAAAATCCAACAGGCTTTGTGTTGAAATGAACAAGATAATTCTAAAAGTTACATGGAATTTCAAAGTATTTAGACTAGCTGAAACAATCTTGAAAAATAAGAAGAAAGTTGGAGGAATTAACTGTAAAGCTATACTACTGAGAGAGTATGAGTGTAAGAAATACAGATAGATTAAAGGAAGAGAGTTTAGAAAGAGACCCACATGTATATACTCAACTGAATTTTCAACAAAAATGCCAAAACAACTCAAATGGTGAAACCTTTTCCACAAATATTGCTGCAAAAACTGAGTATCCATGTGGGGAAAAAAATGAACTTCAACCAAAAATCCACTTAAACAAAAAATTTAATTCAAGGTGCACCATAGTCCCAAATACGAAAGCTAAAACAGTGAACATTTAAAACATTTTTTGTAACCTTTGACTAGGAAACATTTCTTTGATAAGACACAGAAAGAACCAACCATAAAAGAAAAAAAATTATAAATTTTATTTCATCAATATTCAAATCTGCTCATCAAAGGACCCTATTAAGAAAATGAGTAGACAATCAATAGCCTTAGAGAATATATTTGCAATACATATGTCCTACAAAAAACTTGCATTCAGAACATATAAAGATTATTAAACTTTAATAAAAAGACAACACATTTTTTTAAAAAGGGCAAAAGACAAGTCACAAAGGAAGATATACAAAGAACAATAACTACATGAGAAAATGCTGAAAATCATTTACCATGGAGAAAATTAATAGAAACATAAATTAGACTTAAAATATTTTTTAAAATACATTAAAGAGAGGAAAGAAAATGATTTGAAGTAAAATAAGAAATAAACAGGTACAAAGGATCCAAAAATTAGTGACAGATATAGAAAAATGCACAAGAGTATTTAGTACAACTGGAGTTCCCAAAGGTGAAAAAAATTGCAACCAACAGGTCTAATACTTAAAACTATAATCCAAGAAAGCTTTATGGATATAAAAGACCTGAATCTACACATTAAAAGAGCTAGGCAACCCCTAAATCCAAACTACTAAATATTGCTTGGATTTATTAACTCCTTTCTATCTTCACTGCTACTCCCTTAGCTCAGGCCCTCATCACATTCTTCCTGGATCACTGCAGGGTCCTCATGCGTGTCCCTGTCCAATCTTGCTCCTCCTTCCAGACTGCAGCCAAAGTGTGCCTTCAAAAATGGTGAATCTGATTATGCCTTCACTACTTATAACCTTTTTCAGTAGTCTTTATTGCCCATAGTTTCAAGCCCTTTGTCATCTAGCCTAGCTTACCTGTCCAGTCTGCATTTACTTCCATCTCTTGTAGCATCTCTTCCACTTCTCTGTCATTGCCTTTTCACAATGTATAATTCACTGAGCTACAAGTCTTTGGAGGGCAGTAATCACTACTCACTCACAGTAGTACTCCTAGCGCCTAGTACAAGGCCTATACCATGGTAGTAGAATTGGCAAATTAAATAAGGATGTCCAGTTGAACTAAAATATCAGATAAACAACAAAGAATATTTTAGTGTAAGTATGTACTAAGTATTCCATGGAACATAGGTATATTAAAAATTTATTCATTGTTTATCTGCAGTTCAAATTTAATTGGATGTCCTGTATTTTTGTTTGCTAAATCTGACATCCTACAAGGTAGGCATCTGGGAAGCATTATAGTTTATGAATAACAGCATTCTGGTTTTACATGAAGTGAAATAGGTACTGTGGAGGGCAGAGGTTTGAGAATCAAGAAATAAATTGCTATTTAAAAAACATTGTTACACAGCTATTTTACTACTTTCAAAGAGGCAAGCAGAACAGAGATACTGTGTGTTTCACAGTCATTACTTTAGTTTCCAGTCTTTTTTTAAAAAGTGACCTCTCAATATGAGTAGTATTTATATATAACAAAATTTTGAAATTTGTTCCAGTTATATTTTGCAGCTCTGTTCACTGTATAACCTTAATCATGTGGTGGAGAATTCATTCTTATATAGAAAACCCTGCTTTCAACGCAGATTTTGGCAATGACTAAGCCCCAAGATGCTGAAGAATGCAGCATGTCCTAAAAATTAAAAACAATGCCATTTCTAAGTAGCCTCTGACCCCTGAAATGTACCTATCCTAACTGCTGAAGTCCTGAATCCACTAGGTTTATGCATTTAAAAGAGGGTGGAGCCCTGGCATGAATGCAAGGACTGCAGGCAAAAGTAGCGAATTCAGTGTACTCAGCGGAACAGAAACTGTCATCTTCTGAAGAAGTTTAATGGAAATGTGAATGTCAGCTTATCAGCAGTGGCATGTGTTGATGTCATGCTGAATTTTTAAAAATAGGTCCATTGATCATTGTTCTGCTAGGCTGTCTAAGTTTCAGTGTAATGCAAAAATGAAGAATTTAATCCTTGGTATTAGATACTTGAAATACTTGACCTCAGCCACTGATCAAATCTGTGTGATAGATTGTATTTCTCAAAGGTATCTCTAATAGGAAATCTTATCCTACATTTTCTTTTGTGATGTGAGTTTTCCACAATCCCCCATAAGTTGGTGTCCATGTCTCCAGCTCCTGAATCTGGGCAGGCACTGCAACTGCTCTAATCAATAGAACATAGTGGCAATGATGCCCTGCCAGTTTGGGCCATTGGCCTTCAGTGGCCTGGCATACGTGCTTTGTGCCTTATGGATGTCAGTCTCCATCTAAGGAGTACAAATACTCTGAGTTCACCATGCTGTGAGAAGCCCACGCCATGTGGACAAACCTTGGAGGATGAGAGACCATGTGGAGAACAAGAGAGGTCAAGGAAACTGAGGTGCGGAATGTGTCATAAAGAAGCCTTCTTGAAAGTGGTTCCTCTAGCCCCAGCTGCGTTAGCTGATACCATGTGAATTAGAGACAGACACCCAGGCAGGCTCTTCCTGGATTCCAGACCACCAAAAATGTGAGCAAAATAAGACTACCATTTCAAGTCTCAAGCAAAAGGTCTGTGACACAGTAATAGATTACGAAAGTAAAGTGTGACCTCGGGTTACCTGTCTAGGTCTTCTGAGCCTCAACATTGTAGTCTAGTCAGCCCAACTTCTGACTTTACAACTATCACCACCATTATCATTACAGTAGCTCTTAAAAATTGAAAAGTAAATTATTTGATGGAGTACTATTTGTACTTTTGTGGTTATAGGTTGCGAGTTTTAGAATTTTGTGTTTAAATCCTTGTTATATCACTTAACATTGAAGTGACACTGGACAAGTCACACAAATTCGCTAAGACTCAATATACTTGTCTATAAAATAAAAAGACTGTGGTTTCTTTTTAACTGTGTTGTGATGAGAATTTAATAAGATAATACATATAAGCCCGGGGTCCCCAACCCCAAGTCCATGAACTGTTAACCAGTCCACGAACAGGTAATCAGGCTTGTTAGGACCCAGGCTGCACAGCAGAAGATAAGCAGCAGGTGAGGGAGCAGTACCGCCTGAGCCTCACCTCCTGTCAGGCCACCATTAGGTTCTCATAACAGCATGAACCCTACTGTGATGTGAGGGATCTAGATTGCATGCTCCGTAAGAGAAACTAACTAATGCCTGATTTTCTGAGTTGGAACAGCTTCATCCCAAGACCTCCCTGCCACACCGCCCCCACCTGTGGAAAAACTGTCTTCCATAAAACCGGCCTGTGGTGCCAAAAAGGTTGGATGTAAGGTATTTATCAGAGTACTCAATACATTAATGAGAGTTACTGCAATTAGTAATATAATTTATGAAATTACTCCATAAAACTTCAATCTAACTTGAAAGATCACTTGCCAAAATAATAGCTGAACTTACAATGAAAGTATTTTGTATTTTCCTATGATGAATTTTCTTTAAATGAGTTTCAGGTAGAATTATTAATTATGATTTGATATCTTGACACCCAAAATGCTAACGCTGAACGTTTAAATGTTCCTTATGCTTGTAGATCACTGAACAATTTAAAAATATATCCAATTACATTATCTTGGTTTGACCTCACAGCTCTGCAGTGGAACGTCGGGGCAGTATCACTCACCCAACTTACGGATGACAAAACCAGGCCAGTAAGGATCGATGACCAGAAAGTGGAAGAGTTAAAATTAGGAAAGATGTTCTCATTTTGTTTTTCTCATCAATTCTCCTTAGAGAGATAATGAAAATGTTCTTTCCTACTCTACCATTAAGAATCTTACCTATTCTAGATCAACTTTAATATCATTATCAGATTCTCTGTTGATATCCCCAATTCAGAAGAGATCTCCCTCCTGAACGCCCATACTTCTTCAGTTACATATGCTTATACCCTTCATGACATTTGACATTGCATGATAGATACATCTGTATCTCTGTTAACAAATGCCTGGGAGAAGTGCTGCAATGAGAGGTGCTAGAATCCCTTCCCTTCAAGGCTGCACTCTCTACAAGGATAGGAGCCATATCTGTTTCTCTCCTTGCTTTGCTGTTCACCTGGCACTAAGCACAGTGTAGGTATCCAGTAAATACATACTGAAAGAACAAATGAAGGTGTGAATTTGCACCAGAGCTTGGGACTTCAATTCTTAGCATAGAAATATAGAAACTAAGTTCCATGTAGCCAAGGAGTATGTATATAGATATGTGAGAGATCTCTCAGTGTGAGACAGTGGTCTGGATTAAGAAGTAAAAGCTAGCTCAAAATGGGACTAAGCCAGCCAGAGGGCTAGGCAAGGTAGGGCATCTCTGGGAGCTGCCAGGATGAAAACTACTAGAACCAAGTAATGGGGAAAGGTTTCGGGAGTAAGAACATGATGTCCAACACAGGACAGGCAGGGTAATATCCAGAACTGAGACCATGATGGAAATTTAATTCTGAGACTAGAGTGATATTCAAAGGAGCAAATCTACCTTCATAGGAACCCTGCTAATGTCCAACATTATACCCATGTTCTAATCATGTAAGTCGTGACCGAGGGTGGAGAGTTACTAAATTTCTCTTTATTTTCAATAATGTCTTGCTCATATTAGAATTTCAATTAGTGTCTGAATAATAAATGAGTTATAGAAAAAAACTTTATTTTAGGACAATTACAATTGTTTAAAAGAAAAAAGCACCTTGACAGAATTGGAGGTTGGATGTTAGTGAAACATTAACAGTAACAAGGTTTATGGGCTGTGTGTCTGCAAAGGTAGCTACAGTGAGTTCGCTTGTATACAGGTAACGTTTTAGAAGCAGAGAAAGAAACAAGTCTCTAGTGGAGAAATTAGAATAAAGTTCTATGTGGAAATTTATGGTGGATTTTAAATGAACTTGGATTCAGGAAAAAAATTCTATATACAAGAATTTGAATGAAGGAAATAGTTTTATATAAATGGGATTATAATTGCAGCATTTTAATAATAAAAATAGTGGAATAATCTAAATACTTAAAAATATAGATTTGTTAAATGAATTATTGTATATGCAAACAACTAAAGATAATGCCTATATTATATAAGTACAGTTGATTGAGAGAGATGGTTATTATTTATTTTAGAGTGACTAAAGGGTTTTTATGTATAAATGCAAATAAAAAATGTCACAAAGACATTTTTATACAAAGTGCAATCAATGATTATCTCTGACTTGTAGATTTAATAGATAGCTTTTATTCTTTCTTTTTTAGTTTGCATGTTTTAATTCTTCTGCAATGAACACACAGTACTTATAAAAAACAAAACAATAACGTGCTTAGATTGGGTTTCTGTTGCAGGATTCTAAACGGGATATGCTTTTTGTTTCCAGAATTCATGAAAGCTGAGCAAATTAAAGATGAGTCTTTAAAGATAACACAAAAAGTTCCCAGCCAAGATGGACGAATAGGAACAACTCTGGTCTGCAGTTCCCAGTGAGACCAATGCAGAAGGTGGGTGACTGCTGCATTTCCAACTGAGGTACCCAGTTCATCTCACTGGGACTGGTTAGACAGTGAGTACAGCCCACGGAGGATGAACAGAAGCAGGGTGGGGCATCGCCTCACCCAGGAAGTGCAAGAAGTTGGGGAACTTCCTCCCCTAGACAAGGGAAGCTGCCATGAGTGACTGTGCCATGAGGGACAGTGTTATCTGGCCCCAATACCACACTTTTCCCATGGTCTTCACAACCCACAGACTAGGAAATTCCCTTGGGTGCCTATACTACCAGGGCCCTGAGTTTCAAGCACAAAACCGGGTAGCCATTTGGGCAGACTCCAAGCTAGGTGAAGGAGTTTTTTTTTCATACCCTAGTGGCACCTGGAACACCAGTGAGACAGAACCATTCACTCCCCTAGAAAGAGGGCTGAAGCCAGGGAGCAGAGTGGTCTTGCTCAGTGAATCCCACTCCTATGGAGCCCAACAAGCTAAGATCCACTGGCTTGAAATTCTCGCTGCCAGCACAGCAGTCTGAAGTCAACCTGGGATGCTCGAGCTTGGTGGGGGAAGGGGCGTCTGTCATTACTGAGGCTTGAGTAGGTGGTTTTCCCCATTCTCTTGGCTTTTATCACTTGGCTTCTCTTTACTTATGCAAATTTATGCAGCCTGCTTGAATTCCTCCCCTGAAAAATGGGCTTTTCTTTTCTACCACATGGCCAGATTGGAAATTTTATGAACTTTTATGCTCTGCTTCCCCTTTTACATATAAGTTCCAACATTAGGTCGTTTCTTTGTTCACACATATGAGCATAGGTTGTTAGAAGCAGCCAGGCTACATCTTGAATGCTTTACTGCTTAGAAATTTATTCTACCAGATACCCTAAACCATCACTCACAGGTTCCAAATTCCACAGATCCCTAGACAGGGGCATAACACAGCCAAGTTCTTTGCTAAGACATAACAAAAGTGACGCTTACTCCAGTTTCCAATAAGTTCCTATTTTCATCTGAGACCTCATCAGCCTGGCCTTCACTGTCCATATCACTACCATCATTTTGGTCATAACCATTCAACCAGTCTCTAGGAAGTTCCAAACTTTCCCTCATCTTCTTGTCTTCTTCTAAGCTCTCCAAACTCTTCCAACTTCTGCCCATTACACAATTCTAAAGTCACTTAAACATCTTCAGGTATCCTCATAGCAATGCCCCACCACTCAATTCCAATTTTCTGTATTAGTCTGTTCTCAGACTGCTATAAAGAAATACTTGAGACTGGGTAATTTACAACAAAAAGAGGTTTAATTGGTTCATGGTTCCGCTGGCTGTACAGGAAGCATAGTGGCTTCTGCTTCTGGGGAGGCCTGAGGAAACTTCTAATCATGGTGGAAGGCAATGGAGAAGTGAGGCATTTCACATGCCTTTAGCATGAGCGAGAGAGAGTGAGGGGAGGTGGTGCACACTTTTTAACAACCAGATGTCATAAGAACTCATTATCATGAGAGCAACACCAAGAGGATGGTGCTAAACCACTCATAAGAAATCTGCCCCCATGATCCAGTCACCTCTTACCAGGCCCCACCTGCAAACACTGGAGACTACAATTCACAATGAGATTTGGTTGGGACACAGATCCAAACTGTATCACATTCAAAGAGACTTAGACTTCAACACAATAATAGTGGGAGGTTTCAACACCCCACTGACAGTATTAGACAGATCATCAAGGCAGAAAATTAACAAATATATTCAGGACCTGAAATCTGCACTAGATCAAATGGACCTGATAGACATTTATAGAACTGTCCACCCCAAAACAACAGGATATACATTCTTCTTCTAACAACATGACACATATTCTAAAATCAACTATATAATTGGAAATAAAACACTCTTCAACAAACTCAAAAGAACTGAAATTATAACAACCACTCTCTCAGACCACAGTGCAATAAAATTAGAAATCAAGACTAAGAAAATTGCTAAAAATCATACAATTACATGCAAATTGAATAAAATGCTCCTGACTGACTTTTGGGTAAATAATGAAATTAAGGCAGAATTCAAGAAGCTCTTTGAAACTAATGAGAACAAAGATACAACATACCAGAATCTCTACGATCCAGTTAAGGCAGTGTTAAGAGGGAAACTTACAGCACTAAATACCCACATTAAAAAGTTAGAAATATCTTAACAATGCAACATCATAACTAAAACAACTAGAGAACAAAGAGAAAACCAACCCCAAAGTTGGCAAAAGACAAGAAATAATCAAAATTTGAGCCAAACTGAAGGAGATTGAGTCACACAAAAAAATTCAAAATATCAACAAATTCAAGAGTTAGATTTTTGAGAAAATTAATAAAATCAATAGATCACTGGCTAAACTAATAACTAATAGAGAAGAGAGAACACCCAAATAAACAAAATTGGAAATGATAAAGGGGATATTATCACTGACTCCACAGAAATACAAATAACCATCAGAGAATATTTTGAACACCTCTGTGCACACAAACTAGAAAATCTAGAAGAAACGGATACATTCCTGAGCACATACACCCTCCCAAGACTGCTCCAAGAAGAAATTGATTCCCTGAACAGACAAATAGCTCTGAAATTGAATCAGTAATAGGCTACCAACCCAAAAAAGCCCAGGACCATGGATTCACAGCAAAATTCTACCAGATGTACAAAGAAGAGGTGATACCATTCCTACTGAAACTATTCCAAAAAATTGAGGAGGAGCACTCTTCTCTAACCCACTCTATGAGGCCAGCATTAACCTGATACTAAAATCTTGCAGAGACGCAATTAAAAAAAAAAAGAAAACTCCAGGCCAATATCCTTGATAAACATTGATGCAGAAGTCTCTAACAAAATATTGGCAAACCAAATCCAGAAGCACATCAGAAAGCTTATCCATCACAATCAAGTGGGCCTTATTCCTGGGATGCAAGGTCCCATATGAAAATAAATAAATGTGATCCATCACATAAAAACTAAAAACAAAAACCACATGATTCAATAGATGCGGAAAAGGCTTTTGATAAAAATCATGTTAAAAACTCTCAAGAAACTAGGTATCGAAGGACCATACCTCAAAGTAATGAGTTATCTTTGACAAACCCACAGCCAACATCAAACTGAATAGGCAAAAAGTAGAAGGATTCCCTTTGAAAACCTGCACAAAACAAGGATGCCCTTTCTCACCACTCCTATGCAACATAGTATTGGAAGTTCTGGCAAGAGCAACTGTGCAAGAGAAAGGAAGAAAGGGCATCCAAATATGAAGAGAGGAAGTCAAGTTATCCTTGTTTACAAATGACATAATCCTATATCTAGAAAACCCTGTAGTCTCAGCCCAAAAGCTCCTTAAGCTGAGAAACAACTTCAGCAATGTCTCAGAATACAAAATCAAAGTACAAAAATCACTAGCATTCCTATACACCAACAGTCAAGATGAGAGGCAAATTAGGAATGCAATCCCATTCACGATTGCCACAAAAAGTATAAAATACCTAGGAATACCGCTAACCAGGGAGGTGAAAGATCTCTACAAGGAGAACTACAAAACACTGCTCAAAGAAATCAGAGACGAGTCAAAGGGGAAAATATTACATGCTCATGGATAGGAAGAATCAATATCATTAAAATGAGAACACTGCCCAAAGCAATTTATAAATTCTGTGCTATTCGTATCAAACTATCAATGGCATTCTTTACAGAACTATAAAAAACTATTTTAAAATTCATATGGAACCAAAAAAGAGCCCAAATAGCAAAGGCAATTCTAAGCTAAAAGAACAAAGTTGGAGGCATCATGCCACCAGACTTCAAACTATACTACAGGGCTACAGTAATCACGACAGCATAGTACTGGTACAAAAACAGACACATAGACCAATGAAACAGAATTAGGAGCCCAGAAATAAAGTCACACACCTACAACTATCTAATCTTCGACAAAGCTGACAAAAACAAGCAATGGGGAAAGGACTCCCTATTCAATAAATGGTGCTGTGATAACTGGCTAGCCACACGCAGAAGATTGAAACTGCACCTCTTCTTTACACCATGTACAAAAGTCAACTCAAGATAGGTTACAGACTTAAATGTAAAACCCAATCTATAAAAACCCTGGAACACAATCTAGGCAATACCATTCTGGACATAGGAACAAGCAAAGATTTCATGATGAAGACATCAAAAGTGATTGCAACAAAAGCAAAAATTGACAAATGGAATCTAGTTAAACTAAAGACCTTCTGCACAGCAAAAGAAACTATCAACAGAGTAAACAGAACCTACAGAATGGGAGAAAATATTTACAAACTATACATCTAACAAAGGCCTAATATCCACTATTTATAAGGAACTTAAACAAATTTATAAGCAAAAAACAACCCCATTTAAAAATGGGCAGGCTGGGGGTGGTGGCTTACGCCTGTGATCCCTGCACTTTGGGAGGCTGAAGCAGGCGGATCACAAGGTCAGGAGTTTGAGACCAGCCTGGCCAACATGGTGAAACCTCGTCTCTACTAAAAATACAAAAATTAGCTGGGTGTGGTGGCTTTTGCCTGTAGTCCCAGCTACTTGGGAGGCTGAGCCAGGAGAATCGCTTGAATCCAGGAGGCAGAGGTTTCAGTGAGCTGAGATCACACCACTGCACTCCAGCCTGAGCGACAGAGTGAGACTTTGTCTCAAAAAAAAAAAAAAAAAAAAAAAAAAAAGTGGGCAAAGGATAGGAACAGACACTTTCCAAAACACAACGTACATGTGGCCAACATGAAAGAAAGCTCAACATCACTGATCATTAGAGAAATGCCAATCAAAACCACAGTGAGATACCATCTCACATTAGTCAGAATGACTATTATTAAAAAGCCAAAAAATAACAGATGCTGGCAAGGTTATGGAGAAAAAGGAATGCTTATCCACTGTTGGTGAGAGTGTAAATTAGTTCAACCGTTGTGGAAAACAGTTGGTGATTCCTTGAAGAGCTAAAAACAGAACTACCATTTGACTCAGCAATCCCATTACTGGGTATATAGCCAAAGGAATATAAATCATTCTACCATAATGACACATGCAAACATATGTTCATTGCAGCACTATTCACATAGCAAAGACATGAAATCAACCTGAATGCCCATCAATGGTAGACTGGATAAAGAAAATGCAGTACATATACACCATGGAATACTATGCAGCCATAAAAAAGAACAAGATCATGTCCCTTGTAGAAACATTGATGGATCTGGAGGCCATTGTTCTTAGCCAACTAACACAGGAACAGAAAACCAAATACCTCGTGTTCCCCCTTATAAGTGGGAGCTAAATGATGAGAACTCATGAACACAAAGAAGGAAATAACAGACACTGGGACCTACCAGAGGGTGGAAGGTGGTAGGAGGGAGAGGTTCAGCAAAGATAATTAACAGGTCCTAGGCTTATACCTGGGTGACAAAATAATCCACCACAACAAACTCCTGTGACACGACTTTACCTATATAACAGACCTGCACATGTATCCCTGAACTCAAAATAAAAGTTAAAAAAAAAATAAGTTTTCCTCATAGGAAAACAAAAAACATATTCCTCTTCAGGGTTCAGGAATGTCGTCAAACTTTGTAAAGTAATTGAATTTTCTCAGCACTGTGATGTTAATATTTTATAAACATTGCCTCATTTAATTTTTATAATAACTTTATGAAATGGATATTTTTCTTCCTACTTTACACAGGAGGAGGATGAAGCTCAGAAAGTTCAGTTGACCTGAGAAAAGTCACACAGACAGTGACTAGCAAAACTGCAAGCGGACTAATACTTACCTGATTCGAAGTCTCCTGATGGTTTTGCTATGCCTCCACGTGTAAGTGTCATAGTGGATTTTACATTTCTATACAAGACATATAACTTCTGTATGAATCGCCCAAAGTATCACTAATTAACTACAAATTAGACTTCAGTTTATTGTATTATATACAGATTTCTTATTTATATAGAACCTATTGTTAGTTTGAATGTAATTTTATCTGAATTACATGACTCCCAGGTCATATCTTTTTTGGGTATCTTCAAATTTATACTATTATATCCGTTATACAAAGTCATTATTCTTGCTCTACTCAAGGGTCATACTAACAAAGAGGTAACATTAGAAATTAAGAACATAAGAAAGGCAGTAGGATCCAGGTTTTATTTCTATGCTTTTGGTAAAATCATTTTTCATATGAAATAAAAACTTGGACAAAAATATGACATTAGCAAATAACTTTTTTCTCATGAGGTACTTGCATTTCCTCTGAAACAACAAAAATCTTTGGTTTGATTGCAACATACGTTAGGGAAAATATGCCCTATTTTGTATTCAGAAGCTAAAATGAAATAGGTATGGTTTGTGTTACTTGTTATACACACATAATTAAAAACAGTACTCTTAAATTTAAATTCTCTGGTCAGTAGGAAATAATAAAATCCAATCAATAAACCAAGGGTATATGCACTATGCACTGTCGTTGTGGTGTTTTTAGAATCTGAACATCAGCCTTGACAGGTAAGATTTTTGCCCCAGAGCTGCAGCACTAGCACAGTAAGGAGACTCCACCAGTGCCCTGTATTCAGTTCCAAGGGATCAGTGTCCTTGTGTTTGTTGCCACATGCTTCGATGACCACTGTACCACAATCCTGCAGTATTGGTTAAAGTACATTTTAAGGAGCCAAACCCCAGAATTAATAGAATTTCTAAAGCCCATCAGTCTGCAGTTTTCAAAAGCTAGAAGCTCCCTAGTTTAAGAACTCTGCCAAGCACTGTGGCTCACCATGTAATCATAGTACTTTGGTAGACCCAGGTGGGATGATTGCTTGAGGCCAGGAATTCAAGGTTACTATAAGCTATGATCACACAACTGCACTCCAGCCTCGGTGACAGAGCAAGGCTGTAGAACACTACTCTGACCTTCTGAGAGTAGCAAGATTTGCAAAAAAGCCAAGGAGAATGTTCAATCCATGATTGCAACAAACTTAAATACCAAAACTCCCAAGAAACTTATGTTTAAATGTTTTGGACTTTGGGGGAAAGAATATCAAATATTTAAGCTCATTTCTTGTCTAATAAGCAAAAAGCCTTTCTTGGGACATAAAAATATTTCTGCTCTAGTAAAATTTTTAAAAAGCCAAGATACAGCAAATAACTCCATGTTCCAGTGTTCCCTTCCTAAATCAACTCACAATTACTCTTCTGACATGTACTAAGAGCTAATGTTCTTTCTGACAAACCAAGTGTGGACTAAGTGAGCACATTCCACAGTGACACAAGGCAGAATAATGAATTTCTATAGACACTCACTTCTCAACTTTTGTATTTTCTGTGCTCTCAGAATCTATATTCATGGTTGCCTCTGCATGTTTCACGTACTCTCATTGGTTGTCGCTTCTAGAGGGGGTCCTCAAACTGCATTAGGTTTGTGGATCACCCATGCTAAGATATCTGGACCCTTCATGGATTTGATGATATAATATTTGCTGTTAAACTTTCCAAATAGTTCCCCAGGGTAATGCCACTTATGGTAATGATGGCTCCTTGAGTGAGCATGGTTATTTCAAGGTTCTCTAAATGAGGTGTGTACAACAACTTCCCATTAACTGACACCGAATTGCTGACTGTGATATTGTTGGTGCAACAAAGTTCCATTTTCTTTTTCACTAGATCAAGAATCAGCAACACATGGTCTGCAAGCCAAATCTGGCCAGTCACTTGTTATTGTAAAAAAAAAAAAAAAAAAAGAGTTTCATTGGAACATAGCCACAATGATTCATCACATGTAGTTTATGACTGCTTTCACAGTACAATGGTAGAGTCAAATCATTGCGACAGAGGTGGTACAGCTTGCAAAGCCTAAACTATTTACTATCCAGCCCTTTACAAAATGTTCTTTGATGTATGTCAAAATCCTACTGGTTTCTAAAATCTGAGGTCTCATCACTTTGACAAGAGTGAGCAATCCCCACTTGATGCTGAGAAAGTGCTGCCTGTGAAGCCTTCCAAGAACATTAATATTCTGCTTTTATGCATTTACTTCCCCTACACAATGGTCATGAGATTCAAATATTTTCTCATAGCAGCTTCGATGGCTATGTCACATGGATAGTCAAACACATATTCTGAGCGCTATGTCCTTATGTATGCAACCCCGGAGGCCTAGGGCAGAGAGCGGCCCAACCTAGAGCTGAGCTGCTCATGTCAGCCACCCACCTATCACTGACCTGGGCATGCTGCACCACAGAGGCTGAGCCCACTGCCAGGCTCGTCGTTCACTCAGCCTGAGGGAGTGGGGCTGCTGACACAATAATTTATGTTTTCCTCCCATCTTTTTTCTCATTTCATATTTTCCTGTAGCAAGCATGGCTATTCAAGTTATCACTTTTTATTAGTCAGCTTTCATTAGGTTATACTGCGGTAACAAACTTTATTATAAGCCGTTAGTGCTTATAACAACAAAGATATATTTCTTGCTTATGTTAAAAATCAACTAAGGATTGTCTCAGAGTCTGCTCCAGATGTGTCCTTTATTCCAGAATCCAGGCTGAAGGAGCAGATTTTCTTTGGTATGTGTCACTCTAGGGGCAAACATAAAAGAGAACTATGGCAGAATTATGTAATAGCACTTAAAACTTCTGCTCAGACATCCTGTGTGTTTCTTCTAGTCACATTTCACTGACTAAAACAAGTCATGTAGTCAAACCTGATATAAGTGGAATTGGAAGTATATTCCTCCCATAGAGAAGGTGCTACTGCAAGTCACATGGCAAGTCACAGGATTACAATCTTCTTTTAGGGAGGAAAGAGAAAAATTGGGAACAATAATACAATTTATATACATTCTTTTGGTGTTTAAAAGTAAATGTCCTTCTGATTTAAGTTGCCATCTCATCAGGACGAGGAATTTAACTTGGGCTCTCACACCTTTAAATGCTTGAATCCAGACTGGACATATCCTGTGTTTACCATCCTCTGATGCTTTAAAAACCTTAGTGCCTTTTCTTGCCAGGTAGCCAAATTGATCCTGAAATTTAAATCCCCAAAGTTTCCTATTTTAACTTCAGCTCCTAGAAGTCTCTATTTAAAGTTAAAATTCTATTGGTAGAACATGATGTTTTGCCTTTATCATTTTCAAAGATTTTTATGTACTGGATAAATGGTACGAGTTATGATGAAAAAGCTAATATCCTGTTCCTGTGCCCACCTCCACCTACCCACCCATGCGGTAAAAGATACATTAAACAGAACTTTTTGTATCATTGATGACTTTGAAGCTAATGGCTCTTGCTTAATGAGCCATTCTGAGAACTTGTTTCATAGTGAACTTAGAGCCAGTTTATTAAACACAGGTAAAAAATCTATCTCACCATTGTATAAATATAGAGCACATAAATTTGCACAGTTACATTTTTTCTTTTGTCCTTTTTTGCTCTTTTTGGTTTTTCATTCAAAAAATATGTATTAGATACATTTCATGTGCCTGTTACTCTTCAGTCTACCAGGCTTTAAACCTTTATGTGCTGGCCTGAGCTGAAAGGCTCCAGACAGAGGCCCTTCTGGGCTAGCCTGAATTGGGCTGCCAGGGGAAAGGGCTGTATTGTAACACAGCCATGAGAAGGCTGACTGAGGCCAATTCCTTTAAGTATTGCTTACTTCCTTAGCTGCATGCTGATACAGGTCACAGAGCAACATATAAGGAAATCACTTGCAGTCATTATCCTGAAACTGAGGTCCTCTAGGCACCCAAAATGTGAATCCCTGATTGCAGAGTATATCCTGGGAAATAAGATATATGTTACAAGGCTACTATTTGCTTTACAAAGATTTACTATGAGGTCTTTACTTTTTAAAAATCTATTTACTTTTTAAATGATAATACATGCACAGGGTTCAAAAATCAAAAGACACAGGGAGGCTTGTAGTGAATGCTAACTCTTTCATCCTGTTCTCCAGCTATCCAGAGACCCTCCCAGAAAGCAACCATTGTTATCATTTCCTTGTGTACCCTTCTAGAGATATTCTATGCACATGCATGCATATTTTCTCGTAATATTTCCTTTTCTTTTTCTTCTATTCTTTTCTTCCTTCCTTTCTTCCTTCTTTCCTTTAGGAAATGGTAGCTACTCTTCACTTTACAATATATCTTGGAGAGTGTTCCTTTCCCTACACACAGAATTGCTTTACTCATTCTAACTGTGAAAAAGACTAGCATTAAGTGCAGAGACTAAGGACCAAACTGCCTGGGTTCAAATTTTAGTTTCATCACTTATTAGCTTTGAAATGTTGGGCAAATTACTTACCCTCTCTGTTCTTCAGTTCTCTTGTCTGTGAAACATGAATAATAATTATTTCTCCTCATAGGGGTGTTATAATACTTAAGCAACTTAATGTGTAAACAAAGTTTGGTGTCACCTCTGGGATCCAGTAAGTGCTCAGTGAGGTTACTTATTGTCATTGTTACCATTAGGTATTCCTGTATATAAAAGTACCATAATTTATTTCATCAGTTCCCTCTGGATAGTTATTTAGGTTATTTATAATCTATATATGTACAGTGTTCAATGAATTGGTCAATGTAGATACATATCTACAAGGCCCTTCAAATAAATACCTCAGGATGCTTGAATTACATGGGAAGACAGGGATAGGGAATGAGAAAATATTAATAACTTACGTTTGTATCGCACCTTATATCTTGAAATAATATTTACATGCATTAGTCTCATTTGAAGCTTAGATGACACAATGCCTCTATCTACTTCTCTCCATCTTCATCACCATCACCACCCTTTCAAAGTGCTATCAATATGATCTCAGCACCCTCAGATGGCACACATAGTGGGTATAAAATAAAATGTATTGAATATATATATAAGAGGAAATAGAGAGTAGAAAGTAGTAAACAATTTACTAAGTAAACTAATTACTAAGTTCCTATAGTTGGGAAATGCTGAAGCCAGACCCCCTGTGCACTTCCAGAATTACTTCACTGCATGTCTTAACAACTAGTAGTTACAGCTACCAGCAAAGATCAACAGAAAAGAAGGTAAACTTTCCCTCTTACCTAGTTATTGCTGGCACCAGTGGGATAAGAATATTCTCTTCACACAATTCCCTTTGAAAGAAACGTTTTCATGAATAAATTTATATTTGTGTTTGTATTACAAGAGCAACTCTTTTGCAATTCAGAAAACTGCTGCAAATTTAAGTAACTTGATTATGGTTTTTTTTTTTCAGAATTGTTAGAAAGGAGAGTCAAAATATGTGATAATATACTGAGGAAAGAACAGATAATGAAAATAAACTTCTATAATTAAAGTATGAAACATGGTTATCAACATAATTTCTCAAACTCCCAACCTCAGGTGATCCGCCCGCCTCGGCCTCCCAAAGTGTTGGGATTACAGGCGTGAGCCACCGCGCCCGGCCTAATTTTTGTATTTTTAGTAGAGACGGGGGTTCTCCATGTTGGCCAGGCTGGTCTTGAACTTCCGACCTCAAGTGATCCACCCGCCTCGGCCTCCCAAACTGCTGGGACTACAGGCGCGAGCCACCGCGCCCGGCCCAACATAATTTCTAAACAGGTGGATTTACAGTGCTTATTATTCATTTTTTAAAAGGCTTACAGAACTCAAGGAAAAGCAAGTGTATCTTCTGAAAGTTAATTAGGATACCATCTGAGGAGCCTATGGAATGACCAAAACATCAATGATAGGATTGCTTGAATAACTATGGTAGGACAATGATATCCCTGATTATTTACTTCCTCATTCCCAGGTTTAAGTAAAATTACCTTACTTACACCAGCTCACTACCAGGCATCATGCAGCTCTGTACCTATGTAAACACAGGGTGCTGGGTGAAGTGGAAATTCTCCATGATTTATCCACTCCAGCGATCTCTATCAAAGGGCTTCCCTCAAAAGATTTCCTTTATGTGAACCTACTCTACACACCAGAATTTCTCAAAGTGTGACCCATGGACAACCTGTATCAGAGTCACTTGGAGTAGTTCTTTAAGAAGCAGAGCCTTGGTCTCTATTCCATACCTACTGAACTCAACATATCAGAGGGTGAATCTGGGAATTTGCATTTTAGTTAGTAGTGTGAGTGGTTGCTATTCACACAAAAATTTGAGAACCACAACTTGACGATTTAGGCAAATTACTCTGCAAGTACCACAAGTTATAGATGGATCCACTTTTCCAGGAAAAGCTTTGAACTTCTGTATTAGCTCTGTAACATGATCCCTAAATCTCAAAAAAATTACAGGAAGTTGCTATTGCCTGGCAGAATTTTTTGTTCTTCTTTAAAGTAATTTGTGGTCTAATTTCAATCCCCCAAAGACCAGACTATAAAAGCCAGAATCAGTCTTAAAAGGGAAATTAATTGGTTGCATTGTTATCTTTCTTGACAGAGGACAGTGTTTATCAAGTAGAATTTGGAACACTAGAATAAAGGAATAATCAAGGTTAATGCTACAATAGTTATAGAAATCATGTTGACAGATACTTAAAATATACATTAGACAAATTCAGAATTCATCTGCAAGGCAATAGATAAGGGGGAAAAGAGATAATGGGTCATAAAACATAAATTATCATGAACTTCCTGCATTCCTCTCTATAATCACCTGCTCTCCTTGTATTTCTTTTCCAAGCTTTTATTATCAACGGTCTAGTGAACTAAGAATAATAACTACTTTAAATTAAATAACACAAACATCCACAATAGTTTAGAATGAGAAAGATGGTAAAGTACTTAAGTAGAATTCACTTCTTGACTGCTGGAAGGTTACAGTAAAGTAGGTATCAGTGACAGTAACACTTTCATGCAGAGACAAACATGTGACTTCAAAACCTGCCTTCTTCAAGCCCTCTGGTCAGTACTCAGCTGATATCTTCACATAACTAAGGTAAGGTTTCTTCTGGACTTTTAGGTATACTAGGTTCAGTTTGCAACTTCATAGATGGAGGGAGTATTGGCCTCCCAGCTACAAATATCCTACATCCTGCGGTTCAAGCCCAGGGAGATGTCTGGAGGTTCACCTTGGAAGGCCCTCATTCTTACTTCAGCAAGGGCATCTCCAGAATTTTTCCATGAAATGCATTTAAAGAAAGAGTCCTGCTGCTAACAAAAACTGAATGGGAATCACTGTCCAACTACAGCTGATGAACTGAGAGATATGAGGAACCTAGAGAGCTAGATTTGTTTTTCTACCTGCACTTCCTCCAACCCCCATGCTGCTTCCCCTTCTTCCTAGCATCCTCTGAATGTAGTAGCTCCTCAGGACTCAGCCCATTATCCTCTGCTTTTTATTCTTATCAGCTCCCCACAGGAGAAGTAATCCAACCTGAGAGCTTCACAATCCTCTCTCCATGGACAATCATTGCATCCACCTCCCATTTCCAAGCCTGCAACAAAACTAAGGCTTAGAGAAATTAAGTTATCTGCTCGAGGTCACTCAAGAAGCTGTAGCCTGCAAGTGGCAAAGATGGATGTAT